>NW_008359625.1:7243254-7264353 GCF_000622305.1 Nannospalax galili | reverse complement strand
GCAAAGGAAAATAGCTTTAGATACTTAAGTGACAATAGAATTTATTCTCATAATTGTTTTAATAGCTTTTGTATAATCCTCATCGCTATTATGAGATACAAAATGTATTTATCAAATCTGTAATCATTATGCCAAAAAATCTGAATTACTGTAATATTTTGTATATTGTTAAAACTGTAACTTTAATTGTAAAAAAAAATTAAAAAAATTAAAAAAAAATATCTCATTAAATGCAGCCCTTACCAAAATTAAAAAAAAAAAGGGCCCTTCTTAATACAATAGGCACTTCAGTCTTGGTTTTCCATGACTGTCCTCAGCATTTGAAATGTCCTACACACACTCAGAACACTATTCAGCAGTCATTCCTCTTTCCTCTCCCATTGTTTTTGTCACACTACATGACATCTTGTCGTGTAAGTGACTGTTAACATGCCTCATCTCTCCCATTGATGAGCCCCTAGAACACAGGGAGACTATTGTGAACATCCATTTTGCAGGCTTTAAAACAAGCACAGCTCGAAATGGACCGAAGTCCCAAGCTAGAGCACAGAAACAGGAATGAAAATAAGGATTCAGCTGGACTTAAATATACCTAAATTTGAAAAACCAAAAGAATTTAACTAAACTGAAAAAAAATGGCTGAAATAGGTTTTGTGTTAGAGATACTACAAAAATTTACAATTTGACAGGGAAACTCAAACTTTTCTATGTGCATGGGACAGGGAGGGAGGGAAGGAGGTTCTGTAGTTCAGTTCATGAAGAGAAGGCCTTCTCAATAGCATGTGATTGCCATTTTGTTCAACTTTAACTCCTAAGACTAAGGGTTTCTAAAATTTGCAAAGCTCTCTGAAAAAGAGAATAAATATCATATATGCCCAGAAATGCAATGTTATCTTTGGCCTTTTCTTTATTTCTTCCTATATTAGAAGTTACAGCTATGGATGGCAATACTTTACAATAAACAGAAAGCTTTGAAAAGTTCTATTATTTTTAAAACTTGGGAATTTTTAGCTTTATGAGTTATTGCCTACATGTTTGTAAGTGCATCATGTGTGTGCAGTGCTTACAGAGGCCAGAAGGGGGTGTTGGGCCCCCTGAAACTGGAGTTACAGACGGTTGTGAGCCTCCATATGGGTGCTGGGAACTAAACCTGGTCCTCTGAAAGAACAGTAAGTGCTCCTAATGACTCAGGCGTCTCTCCGGCCCCGAACTTTGGACATTTTAATCAAGTTCTCATTTTGCTTTTAAATAATTTTTTCTAAAGCCCCCTGATAACTTTGGGAAACATTATAGCCCTTTCACCTAAACTGATTATACTAACATATATTTTTAAGATGATTCAAAACAGTAACACTTTTGATTAGTAGGGCTATTTAATTTTAAAATGTAAACCTGACCATTTTTATGTAATTCTGGGTTAAGATTATAGTTTTCTGGAGATTAAAAAGGCATACTTATTCATCTTTTCCATTTTAGATGACTGCCCCCTTTAAAGGGTACATGCTTTAGAGCTCAGTTCTCTAAGTCTCCTTACTATCTCTTGGCACCTTTACATAGTATAAGAGTTTGTGTTTCAGATACATCTATATGTAAAGCAAGAGTATTTAAGTATAACTAATGTCCCAGCTCAATGTTAGTGAAATATTTTAGTTGTAACATAATCTCTGTACAAAAACAAAATGTCCTCAGGCAAAAGGAAACTTCTCATTGAAATGGAAGGAATGATGTACCAAGCACAATGACAGCCCAGTCCTCTCACATTTGATAGCATCTGCATCTGTGCACTACAGGCTATGTTGATGACTTCCTGCTACCATGGGGACCAGTGGAGGAGGAAGAAACCAATAATCTGGCCCCTGCCTGGTCATGAAGTTAGGCTGTGAGAAACAGTAGAGAAGGGATTGTAGAGCATTCCAGTGGTGGTTGTCAATTGAGAGGACACTAACCAAAACATCTGGTCCTAAGTTACATACATACACTTCATGTTCTCATTTCTAAGTCACAAATCATGGCTGGCCTTGAACTGCACTACAAGAGACATGGGCAAGAGCAAGAGATAAACTAATCCCAGTTTAAAACCTTAAAGACCAGTCAATAAAAATTACAATAGGCTCTAGGAAGAAATATATATACATACATATATGTATATACATACACACATATATAACATTTTATGTAGAAAACTGTATATATAAAACATGGGGAAAATTGCTATTCTGGGCAGAACAAAGAATGGTATGAGGGTTTATTTAACAAAAAAATGTAGCTTCTAAAAATGAAGGGAAAGGGAAGAAAATTAGCAGAAAAGCTATCATCAGGTTGCCCAGTAAAATGACAAAAAGAAGTCAACTGCAAATACATTTATAGCCAACATTTTATAACCACTACAGATTTTGGACCCGTGCAATTGGACTTGTGAAATTGGGTATGGACACCAAGACATGTTACTGACCTACTGGGTTCTCTCATAAAAACTCCAACATAAATTTTACATTCTTTTTCTATATTATGAAGAAGAGTGCTTTACCCATGTTTGGCTTTGGACAAGATAAAAATCTTTATTTACAAATATTCTATCCCTTTAAAATCAACACAGAAAAGGATTTGGCTAAAATCATAGGAAACAAAGACAGATTCTGCTAAAATCAGGAGACCCTGGTGATGTCCAAACACTCAGAAGCAATCAAAATCATCCATAAAAGGGTTAGGACCCATGGAGAATAGCTACATCAGATTTCCTTTGGCCCCTCTGCCTCCATTGATTTTGTTTCACAAGTTAATAAGCAGCTCAGGAATGTCCACATTGTATTCTTATCTCTAACCATTTCACATAATGATAACGTTTTTTTTTTAATAATACAGCAGATAAGAGATTGTGTGCATCTGGAAAAATGTATTAGGAAAATTACTTGCTCCAAGGAGCTGGGAATTCTAGGAGTAGCATGTAACTTGGGAAGCACTGTTGGAATACAGGCACTTTGTACTGTAACCTGGTACTGAAAGCTATATTTTATTCCTTTCTATGTACAGGGAAAGTTCCTGGATCTCTCATGAAGAATTAGTAATGGCAGCTTCTTAATCCAAGACAAAGGGTGTCTTCTTTCAACTCAAAGGCATGTTTTCTCATTCTTCATCAGTTCTCATTAGATGGCACTAGAAATACAACAGAGAAGAGAAGTGCCTAGTAACTATTATATATGAGACCACTGCTAATAAGAAGCCTTGGATGCTTCATGACCTTGGGTATAGATGCGAATTAAGATGGCTTTTGAAACCTTTGGATATTAAAGTTGGTTATTTTTTCCATTACATAGAAGGTTTCTGAAGTGGTTTGACAAAAGGCTCGCTGTGTGAAATGATACTTATGGGGAAGATTCCCCACAGGTGAAGCTTGAAGACTTCCTATTCATTCCTCCTACCAGGTATTTTGTGCTTCTTGATCCTGTGTGGGCCCCAGAGGTCCCAGGATCACCACTCTGGGTGTCTCCCTGGGGGTACTGGGCCTGTTGGACTTCTCTCAGTTCTCTGAAATGAAAGAGGAAGGCATAGGTTACTTCTCTCCTGGTTATAGATAGTATTTATGATCACAGCTAATATAGAGAATAGTCTTTTTACTTTAGTTTTACAAAATCAAGCCTGAATATGCAGAATAGAAAATTCAGTTCTTATGATTATGACTATCATTAAAAAGGTGACACTGGGGGCTGGTGATGGCTCAGTGGTTTAGAGCACAGGCAGCTCTTGCAGAGGACCCAGATTCAGTTCCTGAAACTCACATGGTGGCTAACAATCATCCATAACTCCAGTTCCAGGGCATCTGACAACCTCTTCTGATCTCTGAGGGTACTACATGACACAGGTGCAATTACATACATGCAATACACATACACATAAAGTAAATAAGTATTTTTTAAAAAGGTTGACACATGTATGTCATGACACATAAATGGGTCATAAATTACCTATAAAATTAAAATGTTAAGTGAACAGTTTCAGGCTAAATATGAGAACTACGGGATCAGCAAATCACAGCTCCTGGATAATATCTGGCTTACCATTGATTACTATAAATAAAGTCTTATTGGAACACAGTAACTCATTTATATATGCTATATATATTATACAACATATATTCAATGGTTGTTTTTACACAACAGTGGCAGAGTTGAGTCAGTATAGCAGAAATCATACCACCTACAAAACATAAAATATGTAGAACAAGATTACCACCCCCTAGTTTGGACAGTTTCAAGATGTCATCTGCCCCATCACTGGGGTAAATGCCCATCACATGTATTGAATGATGACAGACACTTGTACCTCGAGATTGGCTTCATGTAACATGTATGCCTCACCTTCACAGGCATTTAGTTCTTATAATACTTCGTGGTTTATTATCTAAAACAATAAAACTCAAGAAGAGTAAAAAGAAAAGCGTGAAATGGTTTGTTGGGAATTATCTCCCTGATTAAAATCTGGAAGTCTTGAATATGTATAACCAAAAGATCAGGTTGGTGACTTTTCAGGTTTGCAAGGTAGTCTTTCCTAGATGGATTCTGTAGCTAAGAGAAGTTGAACTTCTAAGCCTATCTCAAGAAAGTACCATACTTAATTCCCTTTTTATTTTCAACAGTATACACTATATGCAATAATTGCCAAAGAATCCCTTCAGAATACTACTTCAACATCGTTGCCTGACCTCTTCCAACCTTACCCAACATAATTCTTATTTGTTTCATAAATAGATTAATAACTGAACACGTATGTGAATACAGGCCAACATCAATGAAAGATAAATTGCCTTCTTTGCTCAGAAAAACATGTCTTCCTCTAAACACCGACCAAGACAGGATGTCTGCCTCCCGTCCTACAACTTAGTGGCTTTCTAAAGTAGGTCTCTACTCATCTAAGGTTTCTAAAACAGGTCTCCACTTACCTTACCTAAGGTTATCTTGGGTTCTCACCACCCGATACTTTAATACCTGCTGTCCCTCAGAATCCAAGATTCCTTCACTGCTTAGACTCCCTCGACTCCCTCGACCACCTCCTTGCTGCTTCTGTATTAAATGGAATTTTCTCTCAAGCTGCCTAGTCACAGAGCTGCCTAGTCCTGTGCTACAAAACAACAACAACAACAAAAAAAACCATTTTGCCTAACTCCTTGTAGGCAGAGGGTATGTATCACAATATAGAATATGTGTAAACTTGAATCCATAGATATATAGCAGACCAGACCAGTCCTACCATTGTGAGTGGTTCAAGTAGATCCTTTGTTGATTCTAACAACTAAAATCTACCTTTCCAATGTGGCTATCTTGGACTTTTCCAAGTTCAGTTGCTGCTGGAGTTCCTCTGTTTTCTCCAGGAAGGGCCGGAGAACTCTACTTCTCGCCAGAGCTACTGCGGAAGGTCTCTCCTCTGGATCAGGATGGATCATGTTCTGGTGATAGACATAGGACCAAGGGAAGAACACAGAGTTTTCACTATTGGGAATCTCTCCCCACTCAAGTGAACTCTGGTACCGTTCAACCTCTGCTGGTGGATAGAACACAGAGTTTTCACTATTGGGAATCTCTCCCCACTCAAGTGAACTCTGGTACCGTTCAACCTCTGCTGGTGGATTTTGTAAATAGCTTCTCCTCCTTGGTGAGAACTGCTCTACCTGGAAGGATTGTCCCTATCACTAACATCAATCAGTTGTCTGTATCTTTGACTTGGCTTTAATTATCATATTTGAAAGCTAGTTGGTTTGCTGATTAACTAGTCTTAACAGTTTAATTTTAAAGAGGGAACATATGGCACTACATAAAAAAGTGTTAAGTTATGGGGCTGGAGAGATGGCTCAGTGGTTAAGAACACTGGTTGTTCTTGCAGAAGATCGGGTTGGAATCCCAGCACCCACATGGCAGCTAACAACTGTCCGTAACTCCAGTTCAAGGGGATCCAACAGCCTTTTCTGACCTCCTCGGGCATTGCACGACACAGGTGCACTTACCTACATGCAGGCAATACAGCATACACATAAAATTAAAAATAAGTAAATTTTTTTTAAACTGTTCAGTTACTGGAAGGGTCAAAACCAAAACCCAGTTCCCCCAAGTCAGCTCAGCCCGCTTTCCCTTTGTTGTGCTCCCTTTCTACCCAAGGACCCACTATGAAACACACCTAAAAGATTTACCTCAGGACAGAAGAGATCTGTAACCTATGGTGATTGAAATATGGTAGAATTGCCATATAATGAATATTATCTGTGTCTCTATATGTGTAATTAATGATGTCATGTAATGACAAATACGTACAACTTTCCATAGCACTCTATCGGGGGCCGAGTTCAGAGCCAGCACCACTATTTACTTTGTGAACTTCCATGCAGCTTACTTTATCTTACCTGAAATTTGGGATAATGATGTTCTCCTTGGACTGCTGCAAGGGTTATGTCAACTAACATAAACACAGTGTTACACAGCACAGAGCCAGCCTTTAGGGACTAAGAATGAACTAAATCTAAGAGCTCTTTACATATGTATGATTGATGATTAGGCTATGAACAAAGAGCAAAGTGAGGAAAGGGTTGCCTCTTCAGGAAAGCAAAGTGTAGAAGAAGGAAAAATGTGTAACTGCATTTGAAGTTTGTTAGGTAAACCATGAAACTCAAGTGTAATGTCCAGGTAGGTTTTTTTCTTCATTCATTCATTTACTAATTTCTTTTTTAAGCATTTAAAATTGTTTTAATTTATTTTTAATTTTATGTGTATGAATGTTTTGCCTGAATGTAAGTGCACCCATGTCGTACAGTGCCTGTGGAAGCCAGAAGAGGGTGTTGGATCCCCTGGAACTGGAGTTACAGATAGTTGTTAGCTGCCATGTGGGTGCTGAAAACCAAACCCAGGTCCTCTGGAAAAACAGACAGTGCTGTTTAACTGCCGAGCCGTCTGTGTAGCCCCAGAAGTAGGTATTTCTGACGCAATTTCAGTGATTCTAGCCAACCTTGTTTTCTAACCCATGATTTTTTGGTTTTTGGTTTGAGCTTTTCTTGGTGTGATTTAATTGTGCTTCATGGTCCTGTCAAGTTGTTGGATTTTTGTTGGTTTTGTTTGTAGCTGCCTTTGTTTCAGCCAATCTTCCTTTCATTAGCCCTCATTGGCTACAAATAACACAGGGATGAATGTGGTGAGTCTGCTGTTACCTTTAATCCCAGGCCTCGGGAGGCAGAGGTGGGTGGATTTCTGTGAGTCTGAGGTTAGCCTGATCTACATAGTGAGTTCCAGGCCAGCCAGGGCTACACGGTGAGATGTTATCTTATGAAAGGAAGAAGGCAGGAGGCTAGAGGAGGAGGACACAGAATTTTGAATTGGCATTCTGCCTTTTTTTCCAGCAGTTCAAGTAATTGGTGCTATTGTTGATTACCAGTAAAGCTGCTTTTACTTTTAAAGATATACGTGAAATGATTGCTTTAGAAATCTCATCACTGTTACCATTGGGAATAGTGGAAACCCTGAAGCAAAAGGGGAAAGACCAAGTTTGAGATTCGATTAACCAATTATTAAGTCACTACAAGAATCAGATAGCCCCTGTAAGCTTTGAATTTCTCCCCTCTGAAGAATAAGGTGCCACCTGCCATTTTACGGGGTTACTAGGAAGAGCAAATAAAAAGTGTTCACAGCAGGATATTTTAGTACTTTGACAGGAAAGGTTGAGTTTACTTAAGAAGCTTTTGATCCATCCTGTGTCTTACCTGGGCTTCCTACACCCTTTCTCCTTCTGTTCATGGCCCTGCCAAATTTTCAGTTACCTAAAGCCTGCCCTCCCCTCCACTTGTTATCACATTAAAGGAATTAAATATTTCATCTTCATCTCATAAGAGATGTCACCTTGGGCTGGAGAGATGGTTCAGTGGTTAAGAGCACTGACTGTTCTTGCAGAGGACCCAGGTTCAATTCCCAGCACCTACATGGCAGCTAACAACCATCTGTAACTCCAGTTCAGGGGATCTGGTACCTTCTGACCTCCACGGGCATTGCACTTACACACATGCAGGCAATACACTCATACACATAAAATAAAAATAATAAAATATTTTTTTAAAAGAGATATCACCTTGAGTAAACTGTAAAAGTCTTCTGAGAGTGCCTGAGGAATGTCCGGAAAGTTACCCTTGCGGATATGATGCCACAGATCACCATTGATGGGCAGTGACTCTGCTCCTGCAGCCACAGCAATAGTTAACCCCAAGGCAAATATGTCTGCTTTGGAAAGGTGTTGATAATTCTACAAAACAGGGCACAGGAAGGCCCATTAATCTGCCAAGAAGAGTTAAGTCTAGACTACAGTGCCATTACTAGGAGAGAGAGGTACAAGGCCACATAAGCTGTCAAAATTATGGGAAAAATTACACGTACTATAGTTGATGGTTTATTTCTAAGACACTAAAGGGAACATAAACACACTTTAAGCCTAGGTCAGAACTCAACAGACCACCTAGAAGTTAGGAAGTAACTAAGGGGGATAATATGATAAAAACAGGTTGGACAAATCCAACCTTCCTACTATGCCGTCCATGAGCCTAGGAAGTTTTAAGCGTGAGGAACCTTTAGAAAGGACTATATGGTACTGATTCATCCTTGATAGAGACAGCTTTTCCATGCTTTTTGGAAATTTCTTTATGGTATTTGATCTCTCAGTGGGAAAAAAAAGACAATATTTGTTAGAAGTATAAAATATCTGTTCTCCATTTGGGGGCACTATGAGCCTTCATTTGAGAGTCCAAGGTTCAGTGGGTTATAAGATACCCAGCACACCTGTAGTCCCAGCTACTTGGGAAGCTAGGGCAGGAAAATCACCAGTTTGAGGCCAAGCTAGGCAACATAGCAAGATCTTGTCTCAAAAAATATATACAAAACTGGGAGTGGAGAGAAGGGTCAGAAGTTAAGAGCACTGGCTGCTCTTGCAGAGGACCAGGGTTTGGTTCCAGCGACCACCTGGCAGGTAACATCTATAACTCCAGTTCCAGGGAATCCAACACTCTCCTAGTCTCTGTGGGCATTGTATACACATTGTACACTTACATACATGCAAGCAAAACACTCATGCATGTGAAATTAAAATATTACACACAGATGCGCCCATGCATGAACGCACATGCATGCACATGTGCACACAACACACTAAAAACTGGGAAAAAATACTCCTCACTTCCATAATCTATACCTCTTGCAAAATCTCATTAGCCAGGAAACGACTGTCCCCTTCTTCGACATTGGGATGACTAATTGATGTCACATGGCCCAGGTCACCTTTAAAAAAGAAAGAAGGGTGGTTCTTCAAGAGTACATCTTTCTTGGAAATGGAATAAATATAGTTACTTATAAATAAATCAGTTTTATAGGCTAATACACTGAAGGGGTAGAAAACAGACTCACCAATTTTATACATCACACTGGCAGAGAGAAACCAATCAGCTTCATTTTCAACCTCTTCTGGGCCTCCAGGAGAGTCACTTTGCATCTTATAGCAAATAAATATGTTACCTTAAAGACAAAATCAGGATAGATGAAGTAATGATTCCTGGGCCAGGCCTACTCCCCAGGCATCCTTTGTGATGAAGACATTCCAGCTTCCCCACTTCTGTGTGGCTGTAGAGAGACTACCAGGCTTTAATACTTTTTGTGTAATCTCTCACATCACATTGTCAGTGATGGGCAACATCTGTTTAAATTAAACAGACCTCATGCATTCCCCATCATCCTTTGGAGATCATGGGCACAGGATACTGCTGTCTCAAAATAAACAAAAACCTCAAAATGACTTATCCTTAGGTTTCACATTAAAAATTGGTAAAGCCATTCATTTCTGTTCACCCTGATTAGGGCTGACTTAGAAAAACACATTACTAGTTGCAAACACAATCAGAATGTAGACAACATACTATCACCTGTGTGGTAAATTAATATATAGTTTGATATTTTGCCCTCTATATGAGAAAGCATCTTTTTCCTTTGTGTCCCCTGGGCCTAAGGGGAACTGGTTAAAGAAAGCTTGACTGAAGGCTGGCTCAGTGAGCACTGGCTGCTCTTGCAGAGGACCTCGATTTGGTTCCCAACACCCACATGGCAGCTAACAACCATCTGTAACTGCAGTTCCAGGGGATCTGGCACCCTCTTCTGATGTTCATGGGCATTGTGTGCACAGGTACACTTACCTACATGTAGGCAAAATACTCATACACGTAAAAATAAATAATTTTTAAAAGATATTTTACTAAATTTGCTATGGAGAACAAATTCTTCCAGAAAATACTATCTTTGGTATTGAAGACATGCTGATGGAGATTTTCATAATGGTGTGACAAAAGGTAAAATATGGCAGAATAATAGGAAAAAGCTGTACTTACTGGGTTTGATGTCCAGGTGTGCCATGCCAGAGTTGTGGATATACTTAAGCCCCAAGGCAATCTGTAGAAGGATATCTTTGAGTTCGGGCTCTTGGAAATGATTGCCAGATTTAGCATTTTCAGATACAGCAGCTTGCAAGCTCCCACCTGGGGGTAGAAGGAAAAATAGAGAATAGCCCAACAGAAGGAGAAAATAGGTATGAGATTTACAGATGGAAAAGGCACAGTAAATGTTCATGAATGATGTCTACAAATCTAAGTTAATTCAGTGTCAATACAAAGGATAACAAGATCATTATACCATAAGTATGTGAGAAAGAATTGCAGGCATCTTAAAGAGGAAAATAAAATTCTAGTGTTTCAAAATGTAGCCCCACAGCCTCAAGTATGTGGCAACTAAAACTCTAAGAGTTTTACCTAATTATTAACCAGAGATCAATCAGACCTACTCAGACGGTTAGCCCATGTCAGTGTCAGACTAGTAGTTATAGCCACCAGTAATTTTAATATGATTCTTGTAATGGTTGCTGACTAGGAAAATTTAAAAGCTCTATGTTTCCCTGAATCTTATTTCAGCCACAGTATTTGTATATCACTATAGATGATCTTTGTCATCAATAAAATCTAAGTCCTGGATTCATATAACTACCTGGTCCCAGATGTTCATCCTAAGATGTTAGAATGTTCCTGGGTACTTTAATTAATTAGTGTTCATTAACATGTTCTTCAAATTACTGTGACCTGACTCCCAATTATAAAGTCTACAAGATCTGCCCATCAAGAACAACAGGATCTGAAATGGTAATAGAAATGTTAAGGCCCAGCATGGTGGCATATCCCTTTAATCCGAGCACTCAGGAAGCAGAGGCAAATGGACTTCTGTGAGATCAAGGCCTGCATAGTCTATATAGTAAATTCAGGGCCACCTGGGGCTGCAGGGAGACCTAAAAAAAAAAAAAAAAAAAAAAAAAAAAAAAAAAAAACAAGTCTGTGCTTAAAAGTATCCTGTGTAAATTTTAGAGATCCATCTGTCATGCTAAAATAACTAAGTTTAGAAGAAATTCACTCCCATTCAGTACATACAAAGGACTACCAAAGTTTTAATTTCTCTAGGTGGCATGGACTATAGATGACTTATAGAAAGTAGTGGAAACATTTTAGATTTTGGTAAAAATGAAGTCACACTGAGACAAATTTGCAGGTGAGACTATGACATGTCAGCAGGAAGCAGAGACCTCTCCTGGAGCTCCAACATGGAAGCACCACATCCAGTTCTCACTCCCCTTCTCAAGACCTTCCCAATACATACTTTATGAGTTGAATGTTTGTTCTGGCAACAGAGAAAAGAAAAAATAAGCCAAAGACCTCTTTAAAGTATGGAAACTTTCTGGGGGTATTTAGGAATCCTTAGGAAATAAACAAAGCTACATCTTCTGAAAAGAAACATTTACTTAGAAAAAGGTAACCAGACCCATGTTATCACCACTTTTAAATATTTACAAGCGCTTTAAGATTAAAGTTATCGAAGCAGCAACTAATAGAAGTTACTGAACAGTACTCATTTACACAGAAATGTTAGAATGTTGTTATTTTGCTGCAGCTAAAGTTAATTGTGCTCTTCCATAAGAAGCAGACAACTGTTCTTTAGTGTCAACAAGTCTGTGTTTACAGGCAATACTGGAGGAACTATGAGCCTCAGCCCTGTTAATCTCATAACCAGACCCATAACTCCATGGCCCAAGGGTCCCTGGAAGTGGCTTCTGGAGCTCAAGCCCTGCACACCAGGCAGTAGGAAACACCAACTCTTGGGGGCCCTTCTGAAGCTGTCTTTGCAAAGTGGATTGCTGAGCTCCTCCTTCAAGGTCAAATAGGGGCAACTTTATCCTCTTGGCAGAAAGAAAACTTTTAAAAGGTTTTGTTTTCCTCTCTGCAAACAAAGAGCAAACAACTTCTAATAATGAAATGTAAAAAGCAGGTTTACAGTTCGACAGGATATTTCATTCAGATGTTTATAGTCTCACAATCTTCATTTTATAGTGCCATTTAGAATATTAATATATCTTTCTGCTAGCAAAGTTGTTTTTTGTTTATTTAATGGACAAATACAATCATTATTCATGGCATTCCACACAGGATTCTGACACTGACATGTCATATTATTTAAACAATTAGAACAAGGAGTTGGCTTTGTGGAATTTCAGTGACATCACAGAAAATACTGTCATTAGAGAGAGGTTAATCCAGTAGAACCCTGGGGAGGGGGGCAGAGGAGAGGCTGTTGAATCTTTTGGAGACCCTTTAGATTTCTGAGGCTGATCCAGAAGCGACTTATAAGGCAACTTCACAGGGGTCAGAGAGGAGAGGACATCTGATTGGTTCAGGGCTCAAGAGAAAATATGATTATTAGTCTCTAATAATAGCCATCTAATAGATAATCTCAAGTATCTAAATGACCTAATTTATAATCTAAATTAAAATCATAACTGTATGTGTTCCAGCCTAACTGCTTTGACAGGCTGGGAGGGTGAGCAGTGGGAAGACATGGGGTGAAAAGAAAGAAATGAGAAGGAAGAGAAGGGAATGGAGGAGTGAGGCCTTGGTAGGGATTATATGGGTTGCAAATTGCTAAAGTCAAGATTATGTATCAATGGATGAGTGTTCAGTGGAGGTAATGGACCAATATGATAAAGACAGCATTCCCTGCAACTACCACACCTCATCTGAAAGCTGTCCTCGTAGTCTCCCCACTCCTCATCTTGCTGGTATTTCCTACCGCAGGAATCATTCATATGAATCTGCTGTCTGCTAGGTCAGACCAAATGCCTGCCGCCGTTCCAATGACTGGGTGCCTTCCCTCCAATTTCCTAAGCTCTAGTAATTCTTCCACAAGGTCTAATTCAAGTCTTATCTCCTTTATGAATTTTTATTCACCATTCTTGAATTTTCACCATGCATCAAGTATTAACTCTGTACTAATATTTGATATGTGTTGCTAATTCTCAGAGTTCTTCTGTAATAAACATACCATCCATTTATACAGTGATTTTGAGTGACATCCCAGAATTAATCACACAACTCATGAGCAGCAGAACTGGGCTCTCAACCCAGGTCTTCCCAACTTAAATACCTCGGCCCCTTCCAGTACCCTGTCACATTTCTCTGACTGTTTACCCGTGGCTTTACCAGCTGGCTGTGCATCAGCTTGCTTCTTGTGTAGTCCTAACAGAACGAGCAGAGCAAGGTACTTTGATGGACTTCCTTTCTAGCTCACTCTTGGATAGTTCTCTACTTAGAGTTTAATAAGGGTATTAAGCCCATGGACAGTATTAAAATGCTGAAATGAAATAAAAGATGACTGTAAGGGACTGGAGGGATGGCTCAGTGGTTAAGAGCACTGGCTGCTCTTCCAGAGGACCTGGGTTTGTTTCCCAATACCCACATGGTGACTAACAACTATCCATAACTCTAGTTCCAGGAGAATCTAATACCCTCTTCTAACCATGGGCAGTGCATGCACAGGTGCACTTAACATATATGCAGGCAAAACACTCATACCACATAAAAATTAATAAAAGGTGACTGTAATACGAACAACCTTTCCATCTTACTGTTTTTGAAAATTTTGGAGCTCTTACAGTGTCTCTAAAACATATTAAAATTTTAACTCTGATGATTAATTTTTGTTATTTCATACTCTGTGTTAAAAGCAAAAGGCCATGCAAATAAAATTAATTTTCCTCCTAGAAAAAGGGCCCAAAAAGCAGGGAATTTTGAGTTTTAATAACAAGGAATTAGGAAAAGAAAGTAATTAAGAGAAATCTCAGCCTCTCAATCATAAGCATAAGGAGAGAATCCACCACCCCACCTCCCCAGAAAGACTATCAGAAAGGGGGGGATTCGTGGTGAGTTTATAATAGAAAAAAGCCTACAATGCCATAGGTTAAGGTTACAAGGAAATCTTATCTATAAGGAAACAAGAGAAATGTGAGAAATGTCAAATCATTGTTTGGTAAGATATATGTTCCACCTCCTAGCACATCAATATTATTTACCTACCTACTTGTTCACTCATTTATTTGACTAAGGAGAAGCTTTGTTGACAGTCGCTATCCTCAAAAGCCAGGCTGAAACAGAGGTGGGTTGTTTAAAGATTATTTTTATTTTGTGTATAAGAGTGTTTTGCCTGCATGTATGTAAGTGCACCAGATGTGTGCAATACCTTCGGAGTGTATCAGATCGAGTGGAGCTGGAGTGGTCATATGGGTTCTGGGAATCAAACCTGGGTCCTTTGCAAGAGCAGTTCATACTCAGCCACTGAGCCACCTCTCCAGACCCACAGATTACACCACTAAAGAAACCGCATGGATGTGGAAATTTTTCAAATATTACTGATCAGAATATGGATTATTACTCCTCAAATGAGGGGAAAATATATTCCATTTATGGTACTTTTCCTTTTCTACTTTACTCTTCTACCTCTGAACATTTTGATAACAAATATTTCTAAGGTTAACACCATAGAGTTGCTACTCTTTCATCGTGGATGTTAAACCTAAAGACTACACTTTACAATCTAAATAGCCCAGAAAAAAACATGGTGCTGGTTAATATATATGCACAATCTTGAAGGACCTAGAAAAATATACCTGAAGTTACCAAGTTTGGTTCCAGCACTGACCCCAGGCATGTACTCTGGTGAGGACAATGACATTCAAGAGTCTGGAGCAGCAAGGGACATGAATAACCCCTCGGGAATCCAATGAAAAATTATTCAAAAGTTGTCTGTATACCAAAGATATCATTAGGAACTCTACCCCAGCATCCCCCAGATGGTTTATACTTTTCAGAATACCCAGCAAATGGCCAAAGTATTGCTTAAACTAGTATGGTTAAAAAAAAACTTCTTTCAGTGTAAGTTAAACTATGAAGGGAGCAAGAGCTTCTGTGTAGTAACTACACACTAGCTTTGAATGAATTGTGTGTGCATGTGTGTGCGTATGTGTGTACATACATACCTATGCCTGGAAATTCCTCTTCAACTCAACTACGTTCTTAAGCACTCTGATTCTAAGCACAGACATTTAGGTATGACTGATATCTGTGGCTTAAACTATGGGGTGGCAGGTTTATTTCTGAATATTTAAAAAGTTCACCCTCCTTTCTGTATTGGTCCACATACTTACCATTACAGTATTCATTCTGAATGATCACGTGATTGTCTTCTGCCCATGAGGAATAGTAACGTACCACATGGGGGTGATGTCCAAGTACTGCATGAGCATAAACTTCATGCAAATCCAAATTCCTAAGGGACAGAACAGTATTGAGAAAAAAAATGATAACATATAGCTTGTTTTAAAAGGAAAAGCTATGAAGTATTAACAATGGCAGAACACTTATCTAGTGCCTGCTTCACACTCACTATTTTATCTGTTTCAATCTCCATAGCTACTTGGTAAGATAAAATGGAAAACTTGAAGTAAGGGGTGAGTCCAAGGTCAGTCTAGCTGGTAATGGTAGACCTAAGAGCAGATACTTGGTCAGCCTGGTGCCAGTGTCCATGGCTTATTCACTGGACATGGCACACATACTGTCTCAATAGCAGATAAGATTTGGGTCTTAATTTCTCTGTATCACAAAGGAAAAACCTTAATGGACAAAATAAAAGAAGTCATACACTTGATTGTAGAAACTGATGGGTCTCTGTCTTCACTAGGAAAACTAGGCAGTCATTGGCATCAGTATTAAACAGCCAATCTGATAGAGTCATAGAGACAGCCTTGGGAGACATATTCATTGTGCAATGGGAAATTCCAATGCAAGAAAAGCAAAATATAATCCTTGATGAATATCAGCATAAAAACTAAAGCCTGTAATTTCTGATTCAGAAATGGTCAGCATGGTCAGTACAGATGCAAAGAGTTCTCAGAAGCATTGACTGAATCTGAAAATATTTTTTTCTTTATGATCAAGGAGAAAATGTGAACAATTAGTTCTGGAAGTTAAATGTAAACATTGTTGTATTAGTTACTTTTCTGTTGCTGTGATAAAATACCATGACCAAGTCAACTTATAGAAGGAAGAGTTTATCATGCTTATAGTTCCTGAGGGATATGAGTCCATCATCATAGGGAGGCATGGCAGAGGTGGACCAGAAAGCTGAGCACACATATCTTCAAGCAGGCAGAGGAAGCAGAGAGAGAAACTAGAAACAGGGCAAGGCTTAAGAACTCTCAAAGCCCTCCCCCACTGATATGCTTCCTCCAGCAAGCCCACATCTCCTAAACCTCCACAAACCACGCCACCAAGTGGAGATAATAATTCAAATACTTGGAGCTTATGGGGCACATTCTCATTCAAACCACCACAGTTGTTAATGTTTTTCCTTGCATATAGTCTCAAGCCTGACTAGTGAATGTATTAGTGATATATATACTAGTTAGTTTTTCTTGTCAACTTGATACAAACTAGTCCCCTGGGAAATCAGAACTTCAACTGAGGAATTTCCTAGATCATATTAGCATGTGGGCCTGTCTGTGAAGCATTGTCTTGATTGCTACTTGATGTAGGAGAGCCCAGCCCACTCTGGGCAGTACTATCCCTAGACAGGTGAACCTAGGCTGTATAAAGCAGCCAAGTATGAGCCAGAGAGCAAGCCAGTCAGTAGCTTTCTTCCTAGTTCCTACCTCTGCTCCTGCCTTGTCATCCCTTAATGATGGATAGTGACCTGGACGCATAAGCAGAAATAAATCCTTTCCTCCCCAAGTTGTTTTGGTTGTAGTGTTTATCAGAGCATCAGAAAGAAAACTAAAACAGTACAAAATAGAGATAAACTACCAAGTTATCAGTAACTTTCTACCTGACAATAATATTTCTGATGAACTTAAGTAGTGTGATGGTTTGAATGAAAATGTTCCCCCATAGGCTTCAAGTATTTGGACATTTTGAGGTTTCAGAAGGTGTGGCTGTCCTGAAGGAAGCATGTCACTGGGGGTGGGCTTAGAGAGTTCTTAAGCCTTGCTGGATCTCCAGTTGCCCTCTTGCTTCCTATGCCTGCATGATGATGTGAGAGCTTAGCTTCTGCTGCGTCTGCTCCAGCCACTTCCAGCCACCACGCCTCCCTGTCATGATGGACTGTAATTCCCCTGGAACCGTAAGCTCAAATAAACTCTTCCTTCTATAAATTGCTTTGGTCAGTGTTTCTATCAAGGCAACAGAAAAGTGACTAATACAAGTAGGTACCAGAACACAATTGTATCAGTCCATTATTAAAATGGCAATGAGATCACTAGACAGTAAAAGCCAAGAAATTAAAACAGCATGATCTGAGGTATTTGTGTCGTATTTTAGGAAACACCATTGCTAATCCAGACAACGCAAGAAAGCTATGAATGTGAAGTGACATGCAGTGGTGGGGTTAGCTTTAAAAACAAGCCAGTGGTATGTTTTTAGGGATGTTGGTGGTATTTTGTAAATTATTTTGAAAGCAACAGATCTCCAAATCCAAGTTTGTGCTTCTAGTACTTTACGATACTCACTCATTTGATAATCCTGAAAAGGTTCTCGAAGAGCGCTTTATTGCATAAACGCATCCATCCAGCCGCTTAATGCACTTATAGACTGTACCAAATTCCCCAACGCCAATTTTTTCTACTTCTAAGAATTCTTTTTTGTAGCGGGAAGCCATGTTAGTTTCTTGTAGAACACTTCTCTAAAATATTTCAACAACAAAAAGAATAAATTTAACACTATAAGAAATAAAATGGAGCTATAGTATATTTCCTAAATTACTTTTAAAAAACTATTGAGGAAAATGTAATAGTTTTTTTGTCTGTGTGTCAATATTAACAGCAAAAGTCTTTCTGGCTGGTCACATCTATGTTCTTTGTAACTGTACATACAACTCTGTGCTGTCTTTTGTCATGTGATTTTAAATATTCTTTCCTCCACCTGGTCATACTAGTCTGATGTGGGACACATCTCAAATCCAGAATGCCTGTCCTCCAAATAGGAAACACCAGCAACAAAGCCAAAACCTCCTTTTGACCCTTTCTCTACCGTGCTCAAGGTCTGGGTGCATCTCAAGTCGAATAAAGTTTCTTGTTTCAGTTTGTTGTCACAAAACTCTTAGCCTGGGAAACAAAATTGCCAAATGCATTAATCCACCAGGCATGCTCCTGAATAGTAAACACTCACCCTAGTGGTCAATTATCAGTGTCACTCAGGTTCCAGCTAGTAAGCCATCCAGGGCAAAGCTGAACTCCTTTATCACTTTTCTCCTCTGTAACTTGAAGATCAAAGACTCCTTGGGATACATTTAATATTATAGTATAATACAATATCTTATTATGTATATTATTATACATATTGTATGTTCGTGTGCACTGTTATATATCAGTATAATGTCAACACAAGGAAAATTTTCAGCATACTATTATGATCAAAATCTTCACAACTTTATATGAATCTAAATTCAAAATGATTTAGCTCCCAAATTCATCTCATACCAATGTCCCAATTAGCAAGAATTTTTCTCACCTAACTTCAACAATTTAAAAAAATCTTAACTCTTACTAGCTCATTTTAACATCTAATTCTAGTCGATCCTCATCAGCAAGATCTATAATTTCCATTTCCCTCAGGCAATCTCAAGCTTTGATTCCGCCATCTCTAGGTTTGCTACCCCATCAACTCTCTTTTCAGCCCCTCTACTACTAATAGTTTTGCAAAATGATACCACAGAATCAGAAACTTAGTTGTTCCTCATGAGAAAGTTAAACTTCTGACGACAGGCCCGAAGCCCTTCTACCAGCTGGCACTGAGCACTCTGGCCACCCTATCTTAGCTACTAAACATGCCAGCTCGGCATCCACATCACTACTAACCACTCACCCACACAACCCACCCTCTCTCAGATAGGACCGGTTCTCCTGAAAGTTACTTGTTTTCTTTGCCTAGAATTATCTTTATACGCATCTTTTCTTACAATCTTTCTTCCTACAAAAATCATTTTTTCTGCCTATATAGGCATTAAGTATATGCACACATTTACACATCGCACAAAAGTACATACAAATCCACACATCTTATAGCCTCACATTTATGTGTACACCATTTTGAAATTTCAAAGGTGTTAGTTTCTCATGGGAAATGACTTTTATATACAGATTTTCCCAAATTAATTAATATATTTGGCATCTTATCAAAAGCCAGGAAACAACTTACAAAACATTTTTAAGAATAAAATTCAAAAGATTAAGTAGTGAAGGCATAAGTTTGAAGTATTTGCCTGTGAAAATCAAAAGCCTGCACCATATCCTTCTCTGTGGTGGTTATAACAAGCAAGTGCTGATACTTAAAATATTAACTACAACTGGGTGTGGTGGCCCATACCTGCAATCCTAGCACTCCAGAGGAAGAGGCAGGAGGATCGTAAATTTGAGGCCAGCCTGAGTTATGTGAGATCCTATCTCAAGGGAGAGAGGGGAGGAAAAAAAGAATTGGAAAGGAGAAAGGACAAAAACAACTCACTTATGCAGAAAAGATTTGATTAAGTTTAGTAATTAGTAGTGAACATCCATTCTGTTTGTACCATTCTGACACTAAAATGATGGCAGTTACAGTGCATCTTATTCCATGATTAGCGTGTGACCCATGTGACCATAATATAAAACTGAGTTTTGTACACTGAATACTGAGCAAAGGCATGTTCCCATGCACTCCAAACATCATGATGGCAATTTAATATTCTGACGACTTTATGGCTAACTTGGTCATTCTTCTATTATTGGGTATTTGGTGCCCAATGTTTTCAGCAATTACAATTCTGATGTGATAAACATTTCAGGAACAATGTTTACAGTATTATTTTGTCAGGTTTTACCAAATGAGGAATACTAAAAAGAAGGAACAGATTATAAATATGAACAAATAAGGACACATTTAAAAACCAAGGTTTTATATAATATCTTAATATCATTTTTCTCCATTCCAGTTTTCTACCTGGGGAAGAGAAAGTAGCTTAATTTTCTCATCTCTTCTCTACCCCATGAGTACAGAAATTTTCCCCAGATCAAAAAATAGAAAATTTAAAAATTCTAAAAATTTAGCAATGTACATTTCAGATTCTACCTGCCAAAATAACACTGGCTGAGAGCAGATTCTTGGGAGTAGATTCTACACTCCCTGTAATTCAGCTGCAGTGCACACTACTAAAGCTATAGAGTATTTGTGACAGTGAGAGGAGGGAGGGAGGGAAGGAGGGGAGGGAGGGAGATGAAAGAATAGAAGGAAGGGAGAGAGAGAACTGGACATGGAAGGAGGGAGCAGAAAAGGGTAGGGCAGAGAGGAATGGAGTAGAGGAGGATAAGGGGTAGAGGAAAGGAAGATGAGGGGTAGGTGGGGAAGGATGGCGGGAGGAAAGGGTGAGTAGAAGGATTCGAGAAAAGGGAAAGATGCGCGGGAAGGGTGGAAGTATGGGGGAGGAGAGGGAACAAGAGGAAGGGAGGAGAAAGAAGGGGGGTGATGGGGAGCAAGGAAGAAGGGGAGGAAACAGGAGGAAGGGGAGGAGGGAGGAAGAGGGAGGGGAGAGGAGGGAGGAGGGAGGAAGAGGGAGGGGAGAAGAGGGAGGAGGGAGGAAGAGGGAGGAGAGAGGAGGGAGGAAGAGTGAGGAGAGAGGAGGGAGGAAGAGGAAGGGGAGAGGAGGTAGG
>NW_008359625.1:7220695-7243135 GCF_000622305.1 Nannospalax galili | reverse complement strand
AGGGAGGAGAGAGGAGGGAGGAAGAGGGAGGAGAGAGGAGGGAGGAAGAGGAAAGGGAGAGAGGAGGGAGGAACAAGAGATCTGTGTTGTGACTGCTGGATCAAAGAATTGCGCTCACCTTAGCAGGCAGCCATTGCTCTGATTTGCCTTCCTCATCAGCTTCCTCACTAAAACAAGCAGAAGTTAGAGTAGGGATGATTGATGATTATGTATAATTGACACACTCACTGAGCCTCATGCTGTGCTAAAGTCTGTGTCCTTAAGAGTAAATAAGACAGTTCCTTCCCCTCTGCAATTTATACTTGGGAGTAGAGATAACCCAGAAGTTTAATACAAGAACCTAGGACAGGATAAGAACAAGGCATGAGAAGATACCACGGACAGCAGCCAGTTAGCTGAGTATTTCAAGAGAAAAGTAAAGCCTTCTCCAAAGAGAATAGTAAGCAAGGATTCCAAGAATGAGTGGGAACTGACTAAGGAGAGAGGAATTTAGGTGAGTAGAACACCACATGCTGAGAACTGGAAGTCAGGGTGAGCAGAACAGACATGAAGTTGTAAATCAGCTGACAGGAGATAACATTATCTCCAGAGGAGCCAGCCAGAATGAGAAAGGTTGAATAACTTTGCAATCCACAATTAGTGACAGAATTTGGATTTGAAACCAAGTCTGGTCACAAAGCATTTTTATTCGCAGCTCCAATACACTCTCCTTCCAACACTTGCCTCCCCCAGAACTTGGTTTTTAATTCAGTACCCAGGCAGAAATACAGTCCTGACTAAGGTGTCCTCACCTGCAATAAGAACATGTACTTGTCATTAGTGAGCATCCTTTTTTGCATAAATCATTTTCTGGATCTTTAGACAAGATTTCAATGGATAGATCAGATATTTTTCTTTTGGAGAAGTTCAGAGTAGAGATTGCAAGGTACTACATTCAAAATCAACTGATGAATATTTGTGACTTAAATTTAATATTACATCCATATATTTCATAAACTGACAAACAATAAGGGAGAAGGACTTCCTCTCCAAAGCACTGTGATGTCACTACATTATCAGCATTTTCTTTTTATTTGTTATTTTATGTGTATGAGTGCATTGCTTGCATGTATGTAAGTGCACTGGTGTCGTGCAATACCCAAGGCGGTCAGAAGGGGGCGTCGGATCCCCTAGAATGAACTTATGGACTGTTATTAGTTGCCATGTGGTGCTAGGAATCAAACTCAGGTCCTCTGCAAGAGCAGCCAGTGCTCTTCACCTCTGAGCCATCTCTCCTGTCCCACTATCACCATTTTCATTGCCAGAAACTCAAATTAGCTTTTCCTGCTGGCTTCAGTGAGGAGGGATCACCTTGATTCTAAAGGTTTATAAAGACTCCTAACAAGCTAAAACCAATGGGATTCTTAGTAGTCAAAGTAGACTGGGCATGTTTGTGCTGAAGTTCTGCTTGCTTAAGATTTGGATGATAATGTGAAGAAAAACCTAGTCTGGCCAAGAAGCTCTATAACACATAGTCCCCAATTCCAAGAAACATAACACATTGAAAGTCCTGCAAAGCAGTTACCAGTGCAGCTTTTTCCCTGAGTGTATGAACATAAATGGACGCCTCATCTTAACACTGCTTCCATTGCGTAAAACAAAGCATCAAAGAAACATGATAGCCAGTCATGGTGGCGCGTGCCTTTAATCCCAGCACTTGGGAGGCAGAAGCAGGCGGATCTTTGTGAGTTCAAGGTCAGCCTGGTCTACATAGTGAGTTCCAGGACAGCTGGGGCTACAAGGAGACCCTGTCTCAAAAAGACCAAAAAAAAAAAAAAAACACATGATAAACATTACCAAGTTAAAAAGCTGGGTGTTGGGGGCGGGGCAGGGACGGCTCCGTTAAAGCACTTGCCTGCAATCCTGATGACCAGAGGTCAGTTCCTAGGATCAACATGGTAGAAGGAGAGAACCAACTCCCTAAGTTGTCCTTTAACGTGTGCATTCCTACATTACAGCATGTGTATACTCTAGATGATGTCTATCATTCTGTGGCCTTCGTGGGATCAAATATTTTGACTTTTCATCTTTTAGAATCTTTGAAAGCAATACTGTCTTTTCTCTTCATTTAGTGGTCCATCACCTACAGAGAAGTTAAAATCATTGCCCAAAGCTCTTACCACCAATACCACCAGGTATTACAAGCTAGATTCAAAGCAGCAATAAATAATACAGTTTGAAATATGAGTATCTTCCCAACAGCTAGTCTCATAATAACCAAAGGAGATCCACTGAATTCAATCCCTACTCCAGTCAGCTTTCTACTTGAAGTCAGAATTATTGCTTGCCCTGCCAGATTCTTTTAGAGAGAAGCTACCTGCAGTACACATCAGAATGAAAAAATGCCAGAATGTCTGGGACCAACTCAGACACTTAGGGAGGAGGGACGTGTATACATTGCTTCAGTTTCGTTCAAGGAGCGTTTGTATTCCTAACCTTACTCTATCACTTGCCTATAGAGTTTTCAGAAGTTAGACAACTGCACACTTACAGGTAGTCTCTGGTTTTCCTCTTGCCCTTTGATTGAAGGAATACTTTTCTATAGGACTCTGGTGTGAATGGATTGACATTGACCAGAGACAATGAGGCCTTCTCGTCCATGAGGGGAGTAGGTGTGAGTCTTAGATGCTTAGAGCTCCGGGCAGAGAGCTTCCCTGTTGAAGAAATCTCTGGCTGGCTCAGGAAGCTCTGAATGAGGATGATGAAGGCAAGTTAGAGTAGGGTTACTTTAGAAAGTTCCATGTCAGATAGCCAGTTGATATCTGAACCAAAGACGTTATTGCTAAAGATCTTAATGATTATCTGGTTCAGTGAGAACTGGCTGCATTGTACCTGTTGTTATCTGAAAACACAGAATCCCCGTCTCTTGTTTCTAAATACTCTGAGGTTAACACCGGAATCAATACTTTCATTAAGCTCCATCCCTTGCCCTTGCCACTTCTATGAGTTGTGAAACCCTCCATTGTAGTCCTGCCTTCAGTTTTCAAAGATGAGAACATTACATTGAGATGGTCAAAAATCATTCTATTGACATTCTGATCCTAATGTTCTCATATATTAATCCCCCCTCAATTAGTCAATCACAGTGCTGTATGGTGCCTACTAAGTACCGCGTGCTGGACTATATGCTGGGACATACAGAGATCAATTCTAGCTCTTAAGAAATAATCTGTTAATCAGTAGATAACTGATGTCTTCAAATTAATCATTTTGTGAGAGGTTTCTTGGATCTAAATATGAAAAATGAAGTTCCCAACTTCACTTAAAATGTTAAATGATAAAGGCTCCATAAAGCGAAATAGGGAGATTGTAATACCCTAGCCAGGCATGGTAGTACACGCCTTTAATCCCAGCACTCAGGAGGCAGAGGCAGGGGGATCTCTGTGAGATCAAGGCCAACCTTGTCTACATAGTGAGTTCCAGGACAGCTAGGGCTACAGGAAGACACTTTCTCAAAAGAAAAAAAAAAAAAAAAAAAAAACCCAACCTTCTAAAATGGTCACTTAAGATTTCAGGGCTTTGAAATAGCTATAACCAGCTACCAATACACAGCAGAATGAACAAGACTTTTCACTCCAACTGGACCTAGACACAATTAAACCAAATATAAGGTTCAAAAATAAAAGGTCTTTTAAAAATATTTTTAATAAATTTTCTAAAAAATAAATTTTTAAAAACTTTATTTTCATTTTATGTGTATGCCTGTTTTGACTGCATATATGTATGCGTACTGCATGTATGCAGAGCCTGCAGAAGCCAGAAAGAGATTTCTGTATCCCCTGGAACTGGAGTTACAGATAGTTGTAAGCTGCCATGTGGGTTTTGTGGAGGAGAACCAGGTCCTCTGCAATAGCAGTAAATGTTCTTAACCACTGGTCCATTTTTCCAACCCTAAGACAACGATACTGAGATAGCAGAATGCCATTCGATCCAAATGTCCTTCAGGTTATTCCTAGCTCCTGAACGTCCCTCATCTTCAGCCCTGTTCACACCTGTCCTAGTGCAGGCCCTTCTCTGCCCTTGGCAGAACTCTTACAATATACGACTCGGTCTCCAGGCTTCCCTATGCTCTAGTCCACCCTGT
Organism: Nannospalax galili; assembly: GCF_000622305.1. Taxonomy (NCBI): domain Eukaryota; kingdom Metazoa; phylum Chordata; class Mammalia; order Rodentia; family Spalacidae; genus Nannospalax; species Nannospalax galili. The sequence goes on along the minus strand of NW_008359625.1, from coordinate 7,239,012 downwards.
ACATGAAGCCAAGACTTTTTAAAATGCCCCATAACTCAAACCCACATAGTGGTTGATTTAACACTTTCAGAACAAAATCTTTGCCCGTCTCTTGCCTGCCTAGTCCTGCCTCATTTCCTGCCTCTCTCATAGACTCCTGTCACACTGAATACTGTGAACTTTTCCAAGCATGGTCTTCCCACTCTGTATTTTAGTGGATACTTTTTCCTTTGGTTAAGGTTCTCATGTCACTTTCTTTGCTTGCATAATTCTAATTCATTCCTTCAGTCTTTTCTCAGATAATTACTTCCTCTGGAATGTCTTTCCTTATATTTTGAACATTAATTCCTAATTTCTGTTCCTCATGCTCTACCCTTCCTCCAGGTCACATGGTCTGAACTTTTATTATTGCTTCAGTTGTTTACTGAGGGCAGCAAATGGTGTTTTCTAGCAGAGTGTCTGCTAACATAGCAAGATAATAAGTTGTGAATGATCTGATGAATGAAATATATATGCATTCAGAGCAGGCTGCCTTGCCTGACACTCTTACTCAGGCCCACTCTCCATCACCTGTTACAACTATACCAAGCTTCATTGCTTTTCCATGCCCCTCCCCGCCCCTCTCTTTCTTTCTTTCCCAGTCATGCTGCTGAGAGTCAGTATTTACAGAGAACTCTCAAAACCCTACTCTCCCCATCTTCTGCTATATTATGAGGTGGCTGAGGGCAGAGACCTTATCATGTGCTCCTTACCCAGAGTGAGTTCTCAAAAAGAAAAAAATGGATAAACAATTGGTAGATACTGGGTCCACTGAAAAATCTGCTGCTGGACACCAGTGTCTACTAGTTTGTGTACAGTTTAGACCAGAAGCTTAGTATTTATTTCGTTAGACATAGTATGCACTCAGCAGGCACTACAGAGACCCACTGAGAGTGTCTGTGGGCAAGCAGGATGTCAGATGTTATCATAACCATCTTAAATGCCTCAAGCTGGGCCAATGCCCCTCCTAGGGATCACAGAATCTAGTAGATGGAATCTGCACCAGACCCTGTCTTAACAACATAAGCAATGTAAGAACAGCAGCAGCAAGAACAAAGGAATGTGAGAACTATTAGCAGCCACTGCGGAACTGCTGCCACTTTTTTTTTTTTTTTTTTTTTTTTTTTGAGCCAGGGTCTCACTATGTAGCCCTGACTGGCCTAGAATTTACTGTGTAGACCAGGCTGACCTCAAACTCACAGAAATCGTCCTGCCTCTACCTCCTGAGTACTGGGATTAAAGGCAGATGCCACCACCATACCTGGCCCACCTTCAATTCTTAAGGAAGTATCAAGATACTTCTTTGTTCATAACTAGGCCAAAAGCAGAGATGACTTCCCTGGGAGGGCAGCCGCAGCAGATGTGCGTTTGACAGTGAACATGGGCACTCCTGTATTGGAAAGCATTGGTGAACAACTAACCGCCCAGAAATACAGTCAGCTGCTACAAGCGAGGAACATCAGACCAAAGCGAAAAGATGAGGTATCTGGTCCTGTTTCTGAAGTTGGCTGAGCTATAAGACAGAGTGTGAACTTGACTTTCACATCTATAAAGTGCACAGGCTGGCTATAGACCTCAGTATGTCTTGCAGTTCCAATATTCCTTAACTAGGAACTTTTTCTCAACCAAGGTTTATTTTTTAGCCAATACCAACTAGTTATTGGCTTAGGGGAAACAAGTGGCAAGACACTATTTTTTTCTGGTAACTTTAAACTTGCCTTCATTTCTACTAATAAACATGTAACTGAGGACACATCTTGTCAAAGAAAAGCCTGTTACATACATGTAAACCACCAAGACTTCTTCCCCTGTCAGCTAACTGACCCAAAGGAGACTTGATCTCAGAGACCTGGGGCCTCCTTTCCACAACTTACTTACTTTGGGAGTGGAAGGAGGGTCACCGAGCAGAAGCTGACTTCTGTGTGGTGGTGCTGGTGTCTCCGGACATTTGGGAGGCTCTGAAACTGGAGCCCGCAGAGCAGGATCTGGACTGTCATTGTCTCTATTTTGAAAGGTATCTTTGAGGGGTGTTTGGGGGTCTTCCAAGTCTTCATCCTTCTCAGACCTTTGGCTGTGGGCCAGACCGCTCTCCTGTGCCGTCTTCTGCCCTTCATTTTCAGTCTCTTCTTCACAAAAGGAGAAGTTTAATTTCTGACTCAGGCCCTTGTTAGGCCCTCTGTTATCCATCTCAGTGAAGGGCTTACAGCGTAGGCAAGGCGGTGTCTGAGAAGAGAACACCGTGAATCTGTGGGGTTAAGGAGAAAAACCCACGAAGTTCCACAATTTTAGCCCGCCTTTCCCTCTACCAACCAACAGCTGTGAGATACCCTGGACACGTTCTCCCTTAAGTACCTTAAGATCTGCAAGGCCTCAGCTTACCCTTATTTCCATTCTGATTAAAGAAATCTCCAGCAACTCTCCAAGCAATTAAATCCAATTCCTATACAGAACTCTCCCAGATATCCTACAGAGTCTCCCAGTGGCCAATTGCTACAAAATACTAATAAGGACAGTTGGATTCCTTTAATTTACTAAAAATGCCCATTAGCCGATTTGGAGCAAGCTCATTATCAGAAAGAAGTTATTGTCACTCTTTCACAGCTGCCATGCATAAACATCATTCTTTACTCTTCCACGCCACACCCATCCAATAGCTAATAGTAGGTCAGTAAAATTCAGCATCACCTGGCTATCATAATGTCCTTAAACAACCTTTAGCATGTCTTGACTGAAGTTCATATCCCTGAGGGAGTCACAGCTTATATTTTTGCCAAACACTCTTTCCCTAATTTGAGTACTCTCCCTCCCCACCAAATACGAGCAATTAAAGCTTTGAGGAGCTCGAACAATTTTTCAAAATTCCATGTGTGTTTTGCCTGCATGTATGTATGTGTACGACATGCATGCCTGGTGCCCACAGAGACCAGAAGAGGATGCCTGACTCCCTGGAACTGGAGTTACAGACTGTTGTAAGACACCACGTGGGTGCTGAGAACTGAACCCAGGTCCTCTGCAAGAGTAGCCAGTGGTCTTAACCACTGAGCAATCTCTCCAGCCCCACTGAACAAATTTTTTAATTGACTGAAGAAAGTTTAGAAAGAACAGTGATGTCTAGAAGCAGATGCTGATCATTTTAAATGACAATTTCTTTCCAAAATTTGCTGTATTTTATGAAATATTTTTATATAGTTTAGGTATCTTCGATATGCATTATTTCATTTATGTCTCAGAAGCCACTGGGGAAATCTTAAAACCTCTTTGAAAAACAAACTATCAAAGGATCCCACAATTTTTCTTCAGATGATATTCCCAAAGGAAATGGAAACAGCATCTCAAAGAGATCCCCATATTCACTGCAGCACTGGTCACAGTAGCTATAGAAACTACTTATGTCATTACTGGATGGAAAAATTTTCTAAAATGTGGCATATATATCCAAGGGAATACTCTTCAGCTACAAGTGAAAGCGGCCCATCAGTAATCTTTCCTTTGGCCTCCCTGCCCCTGCCACCCACATAAATGGTCCCTGATAGTAAAATGAGCCCATAGCATGTAATAACTCACCGCTCACCTTTGTCAGAGGCTCAGCACTCTATAGCTGACAATAAAGAGCCACCCAAGGGAAAAGAATCCACAGGTTACCAGAAAAGAATTTACCATCAACAAAAATTCTGTGTCTGGAATATAGCCAACAAGTCAGATGATGGATTCCTTTCTAGAGCCATGGCAACTACTGGTTCTCACATCCCATAGTCTGACACTTCCTGTTCTACAGTTGTCTTTCGCTTCCAACAGAGTAGGGTGTGACTCGAAACACTAAGTGACTTGGAGACCAGGGCACAGGGGCTGGTTGGATGGGAGTTGCCCAGTTAGCTCAGATTATCACTGTTTACCATCACGATCTGCCTTTTCCTCTCTCTCTCTCTCTCTCTCTCTCTCTCTCTCTCTCTCTCTCTCTCTCTCTCTCTGTTATAATTACAAATATATTCAGGCATTTATGACTAAATTGTTTGCCGAAGGAGGCGACGGCTTAGATCTTGTGTTATCAGTAGTCATTCTAGTAGGAACTGACACCACTCTTTTCCGTGCACTGTCACTCAGGTGGGATTCTGGGTTTGGGGAATACGAGAACTGGGCTGCCACCGATCCTGGTGACCCAAGAGGATCCCTGGAGTTTCACACCCTTCCTCTGGCTTGGGCCTCACCACTGTGGTTATCATGCTTACACTGGGGTTCATTCTTAGTCTCTTCACATGATGACAAATTCTAGCTCTGCATTAGTGCATCCATCCCAGTCAAAAGGTTTCCTGCCACAATCAGGATGATGTGTTAACAGGGACCCCATGTTATCAATAGGCTCAAAAGGAGAAGGTCTTTTCCATAACACCTGACACATAGTAGATGTTCAATAAAACATTTATGGATGGATTTGGAGAAATAATGTATCTCAATTTTGTTCGAAACAGTCAAGTATTTCACCTTTTAAAAAACATTTTGAATGTTGTTGTATAGAAATTGTTGCCCAGGAAAAAAGCCAAGATCACAAAAGTGAGATGTATATGAAGGAATCCATCCTTGTATGTCAGGTTGCAGTCACGTCCCTAAACCTTGTGCTTAAGGGAAGTTCTCTTCTTGAAAACGCATTGCCAAGTGATAAGGAGGCTCCTAGACTCCACTCTTGATTCTGGAGTTTTCAGAATGCTGATGGGAAGAACTGAATCAGGAAGATCTATACCTATTCAGATTGATTCGCAATACATGAAAACTCTTGTTCATGTTTGGCGTAGACTCTTCTTTTGCAAACATATAAAATTAAAGCCAGGAACATGAGATACATTTGAAGATGAGAGTCTGTCTCTCCAAGGAAGGACATGTTGACTGACTGGCCCTCAGGAGAGAGAATTGTGAAAACTTACCTCAACAGGCCAGCATGAAGTTCTGCCACATTAAGACTGAATTAATGTCATTTAGACAATCCAAAAAGCGAGAGCAGACTGTCCTGTATTTGATGGGACTGCCTGCATTGCAAGTCTTTGAGAGGTCTAGTTTCCCATCAGTACTCTTTGTTTAAATTTTTCTTATGAAAATGTTCAAACACCCCCAAACTAGGGAAGGTAGTATATCAAGGCCTGACACACTATAACCTACCTTTAGACATCACCACAACTTAATAACCTGATTGCATTTGTATCTTCAAGTATGTTGGGAGTGGGTGCTAGAATATTTTAAAGCAAATCAATGATTTCATCTCATTTCACCCATGCCAATGGTAAAATTCTCTGGGTTAATACATTAATGTGAAATCTGAATTTAATTAGCGAATACATCATGAAGCAGACAGTAAAGAATTGCTTCTTTTACCCTCAGTTTCCCCTTGACTAGAACTAGAAGGTATTCTTTAAAATAATTGTTGTAGGGTCTGGAGAAATGCCTCAGGGGTTAAGAACACTGGCTGCTCTTGCAGAGGACCAGTTTGGTTCCCAACACCCACCTGGCAGCTAACAACCATCCAAAACTCCAGTTGCAGGATCTGACACCCTCTTCGGACCACTATAGGTATTGCATGCATGGGCAGACAAATACATGGAGGCAAAATACTCATATATATAAAATTTTTAAAAAAAGTTTAAAGTAACTGCTGTAGCACAGACATGCTGTTTGCCAAACCACATATACAGTATTCTTCTTAGAACAGGGAAAGATTTCCAAACTAGTGCCCATTAATTTAGAGAGTCATGATATCCTTCCCATACTTTTAAGGAGATTTTTAAAATTTTTATTTATTATTTTTATTTTATGTGCATGCATGTATTGCCTGCATGTATATAAGTGCACCCATGTTGTACAGTGCCCACGGAGGTCAAAAGAGGCTGTCAGATCCCCTGGGACTAGAGTTACAGACAGTTGTTAGCTGTCATGTGGGTTCTGGGATCCGAAACCTGGCCTTCTGCAAGAACAACCAGTGTTCTTAACCACTGAGCCATCTCACCAGCCCCAGGAGCAGATATTTTTAAATTACTGTACTGAATCACTCACCTAACCATTTCTCTGTGAGCCGTGAGCATTTCCAATTTCCTTAAAATTACAACAGGCAATAGCTTACCTTTGTGCCCTACACCAAGGCCAGCACTGCTGCCACAGAGATGAAGTCTCTACACCTCCTTCCTCACTTCATATATATGGGTGTCTGTCTCTCTGATTCTCTTACTCTCTCCTGTTTCCACATACACATATGCAAACACACATATACACATACATGCTACTTTACCTGGAAGAAATGACTGAGTATAGAACTACTCATTCTCAGAGCAGTATTCCTTATGGCTGTTGACTTATTCTCTCTTCTGTGCCCTAGGGAACAGGCTCTGGAGGTCACTAGTACCTTGGTCAAACGTTCCTGGCTACTTCTTCATGCTTCTGAGTCTGATTCTACTGCAGAGTCACCACACTGAAGTTTCACCATCATAAAACGTCTTTTGCTTTGCTTTGCTTTGGTTTTTGAGACAGGGTCACAAATTCACTGTGTAGCTGAGGGCTGGCCTTGAACTCCTGATCGTACTTCTTCTACCTTCTGAGTGCTTGGATTAGAGGCATACAGCACTATACCTGGCTTGAAATACTTTTTATGAGTTTTTGAAGATTGCGATATAGTAGAAGTAAAGCATTCCTACGGGGATAACCACTACAAACTCTGAAAACTTAAACACTTTCAAAAGTGGTTGTCTCCAAGGAGAGAGTGGAATGAGGAGGAGGGTTAGAGAAGGCAATTGCTGTTCATTCCATGTCTTTTGTGCAAATTGATCATCTTTGTTCATGTATATATGTATGTATATGTCCATGTTTATACAGGTACATGTGTGGGTGCCTGTGGGTGGCAGAACACCCTTGGATGTCATTTGTCAGGCATTATCCATTTTTCTTTTCCCCTCTCTCTCTTTCTATCTCTCTCTCTCTTTCTCTCTTTCTCTCTCTCTTTCTCTCTTTCTTTCTCTCTCTCTCTCTTTCTCTCTTTCCTTCCTTCCTTCTTTCTTTCTTTCTTTCTTTCTTTCTTTCTTTCTTTCTTTCTTTCTTTCTTTCTTTCGACAGGTCTCTGGCCTGGAACTCATCACATCATCCATCATGTAGCTGAGGGCCCCAGGGATCCATCTGTCTCTGCCCTTCTGGTGCTGGGATTACAAGAGCGCACCACCATGTTTAGTTTTCTTATGTGGGTTTTAGGGATCAAACTCAGGTCCTTATGCTTAGAAAACAAACACTTTACCAACTGAGCTATCTGCCCAGACCTATCAATCCTTTACCATGAGTATCTACTTATTAAAATGTTTAAAATAATATCCAAAAATATATAAATAAATGCATAATTCTTAAACAATGACTCCATGAGGCACTTGAATGACTTTGCCTGCATCTTTTCATTTCTGACCTCTGAATACTAGAATTCCCTGGGTTCAGTTCCCTGAACTTCAGCCTATTTCCTTAAAATATCATTACCGGAGAGGCTAGCCTACATTAGCCCAGTAACCCCTGAATTCATACCTGCAGCATCTTATCAAAGCTTACTCTGCATACTGAGTGGGCATCTTTTTACATTTCTCAAACTTCCTGTCAAATCTACTTCCTCTGCATTGTTTTCCTATCTCAATCAATGGAAATGGGTGAGAGATGCCCACTCCCACGGAGGTCCCATATCCAGTCTACTCTGGTTTCTTCTCTGGAAACAACAGGGCCTAACAGGGCTCCCTTGGCCCCCGCTTTGCCGCACTCATTCTGTTCACTATCTAGTAGCAAATGAGTTCCTTCTAAAAAGTGAAATTATGACATGTCTGTCTCCAAACCTTCCAGTGCCCCCCATCTCACTCAATACAGACTCAGTCTCAGGATGGTCATCTGAGCCCCTAACCCACCCAACTCCTGCCATCTTTTCTCGTAAGCACTGGTGCCTTCAGTGCCCCTGCAGATACCACAGTCGTTCCTGCCTCAGAGACCTCAGCTCCTGCCGCCTTGCTCTTTCTCCCAGTGCCTCACTTGCTCCTGCTCAAAGGTCATGTATTCAACATGTCTTCCTTAAAGCCCCAACCAGCATGCATCATTCATTCTTTTGTTCTGTGTGTCATTCTTTCCCAGCACTGGTGTTGTATTACTTATATATAGTTGTTCATTTTAAAAACTGTCTTCCTCATTCCCAAAAGAATCTCAGCTCTGAAAGGGTCTGAGCACATTTGCTTCCTGCACCATTTTCATCCCCAGTAACAAAGTGTGGAGCACAACAGGCACTAAGTAAATACTTGCAAAGAGAATCTCATGGTATTTTATCTATCTATGATGGACCCTACTAAAAAACAGATACCCTTTATGAGATTTTGGGTTTGTTTTGAACCTCAATGTATATTTGAGAGAACTAAAAGGGAGTGATGTGTTAATTTAAAAAAATTCAGTAATTCTGAACAGGTAAGCCTCTTCATACAACCTTGGTAACCTCTGGCCCAACCTAAGCCCGACCTCTGTGGTACATGATTTACTGTGCTTTAAAGAGAGCCCACACCAACAAGTGTCAGGGCATAGAGAAATGACTCGGGGGGTGAAGGAATTGCTAGTGTAGACAGAGACGGAATTCTATCTAGTGAGGTCTGGTGTAAAATAGATGTTACGAAGTAGGGAAGCTGGAGCAGGTAGGGAGTTTGAGACTGAAGCTAGGCTAGAGCCCTTCAGGATGTCTCTGAATGCTCTGGGTTTTGGGTCTTCTCAGAATCTGCCTGGCTAGGGAACTTCAGTTCACAGGACAGATAAGAGCAAAGCTATTCCTTATGGAAGGAACATTCTCTTTTTCTCACCCATTCCCATTCTTAGTTCATCTACTTCAGTTTATCTGACAACTGGCACTCCTGGCCAGACCACCAGCATTTGCCTTGTGTACTAGTTAGGCAGATCAATCCCATGCAGGGCCGCCTATGCCTTACCTGGATGGAAGAGAGCATGAAATGACTTCATGATGTGAAGACATTGTTTCTTCTCCAGTCTTGCCCGTGCCACTTAATTGAGAAGTCTCACTTTCCCTTGAATCTGAATGAAATGATTATAAAGTTAGAATGAAAAAAGAATAGTCAAGAACTCTTGGATATCTTTGAAGAGTAAAGTGAGACTACTTCTAGTAATAGAGGTAGGTGGAGAGTATGACTAGGCAGGGCAGGGCAATGGCTAGCAATGCATAATTGACAAATACAGTAATTTAATATTGTACTTTAAGGAGAATTACAACTCATAGAAGTTAAAGGAGCAATTCCTTAAGTGCATAGCAAATATTAACCATTCCAAGGAACAATTCTAGTCTCACTTCATAACAAGCATTGGGTAAGAGTAAGAGATTAAGTAGATAGGCATACTTTAAGGAGGAACCACAAATTTCTAGCATATATTTTGAAAACATAATTAGATTCAATCACATAACATAAGCATAATCAAGAACCTAAAAGAAATCCCATTGGCCACCTCCAGCCGTTATCGTCAGTCACAGCCCAAATAGCTGATTGCCTGTCTCCCCTTACTCTGTATTTCATTTCTTGCCTGATAGCTGCTTTCCATGCTAGGCTGTGACCCTGGAAGAAGGCATGCCTCTGTCTTTTGCACAGCTGTCCTAGTATATATATAACGGCTGAAGGTTATAGAGCTCCACAGAAGGGGGATGAGCTTTATTCTCCAACAGGTGGTGAAATAATTATCAAACACTCATAGAATGGTAGCCATAAAAATAATGCATGTAGTTTTTCTTTATAGGATGCCAAAATGTTCACATTCTGATGTAATGGAAAAACAAGCCTGAAACAGAGCATGCTTTCAACATGCAAACACAGAAAAGAAAGCATATACTGTTTGTCTATTTTTAAGATACACCATTGCATTTCCATTTCAGTAAGAATAAAAAGTGGTCAAGATGGAGAGTCCAGGAGGATTGCCCGTATACACGAGCCACCTACACAGACAGCCAGGTAAGGAAGCTGCTTGTGTCAGCTTTGTCACTAGGAGAAGGGAAGAAAAATCTGACCTAGGAATCCGAATTACAAGGCAGTGTTGGAGCTAGCTTGCACTGTGAACTGCCAGTGCTGTTCAAGGAACCTCCAAACAGATTTCTCTCAGATTAGTCTCAGGTTGGTGGTTCCTTCTGATGGCTGCCAAAGCAACCAGAAGGCTCTGTGACAGCCAGATCTCAGCAACAATTGCCCAACACCTCAGCAGAGTTAAAAAATGGATGCATTTGGGGGGCTGGAGAGATGGCACAGCGGTTAAGAGCACTGGCTGCTCTTGCAGAAGACCTGGGTTTGATTCCCAGCACCCACATGGTGGCTAACAACTACCCTTAACTCCAGTCTCAGGGGACTCCAGCATCCTCTTCTGACCTTTGCGGGCATTGCACAACATAGGTGCACTTACATTCATTCAGGCAATACACTCATAAAATAAAAATAAATATTTAAAAAAATGGATGTGGGCCAGGTGCTGTGGCACACACTTTTAATTCCAGCACTTGGGAGGCAGGGACAGGCAGATCTCTGTGAGTTCCACTCCTCTGTAAATAAACCCCCACCCTATGCTCTGTTAGCAAGATAAAAAAAAAAAAAAAAAAAAAAAAAAAAAAAAAAAAAGAATGTGTTTTACATTCTAGGATTGATGGGATAAGACAAAGTCTTCACAGTCTGGGTGAACCCATTTTGAAATATTAATAGCTGAATCTAGGATCTCTGAAAATGACTGACCTTTGCTCTTGGCTTTCGTACTTCTTCTCAAGGAGAACTCAGTAGAGGCAGAGATTAATCTGATGGTTGGGTATAAAACTCTCTTTCAGATTGTGACTGTGTGCTAAAAACAGGTGCTGTAACTACCATTAACACTTTTTAGTACCTACCGTGTGCAAGATACGAGGTAAGCCTGGCAAGCAGGCCTGTGCCACAGAAGTAAGCCTCCCATTCACCTCCTGAGCTGACCCGTCTCTGTTGAGAACCTATTATGCAATCACTAGGAACATAAGGTTAGGCAAGGTGGCTGGTATACCAGAATGTTGTAGACATAAACCAAGACTGAACATGGCTGTGGGGTTCAGCTTGGAAACCTCTTGTTTTTTTATAGAAAACTGAATGGACTGGAGGTTATAAGTTTATCTCTGGGTATATGTTCAGCCTGAGGGCGTTAAATTAGGTGCTGGGAGAGGCACACTTTTCCACAAAGAGGACAAGTTCTTTCTCAGGTGAGAAATAAAAATCCATCTGCCCTAAACCTCCATTTTATTAAAAAGTATTTGCGTGCCTCAACCTCAGAAGCTTTGGCTTGGCCCAGTCTTCTGAAAGTCGGCTTTGGTGCCTGGCCTAGATTGAATGAGAGCTGGCCCTGGCTTGGATTATTCATCCTGTCTCCTGGCTCCCAACCCCATTGATTGATTGAGATAGGCTCTTAATTTGCCTTTAAGGGATGGGGGCAGTTGAACTAAACAACAACAGCAGTCTCTACTTTTCGGGGTAAAATGTTTAATTGTTATACTGTAGGTCTCATCATTTGAGACAAAGCAGCAGCTGTGGACAGTCCTGAGGCTCTTCTTGGGGACAGGATTAAGTCATATTATCATTGCAGCTCTGGTATGTAGAACATGGATCTTCATAGAAGCCCCCTGGAGTAACAGGTAACATGTAAATCAGTTCTTGTCAGAAACCAGGGCCTTCCTGAAATGTGGGTGAATTGTATGTCTGAACAATGGTTTCTTGCTGTCTTATTTACCCCATGATTTTAATGACTGTTTTCTTATGCATACCTCTGTTACTTAGCCACCAGATTGACCCCCAAGAGTTGAGACATTCAAGAATTTATTTTTAATTATAGAAAAGGGGTTCACAGGCAAGCCTTAATTTCCGAAGCCATAGGCTTTAGACTGTTGTCCCATCCCCGTGTCTTCTTTTTCCTAATCTTTTGTAGAACACCCACCCCAAACCTCCCAGTTCCATACCTTCAAGTTGTATATACACCAGAAAATAAACTCCTGATTTCCATCCCAATCAGCCCTGTTACATAAACTGGAGGATAAAATTGCCAAATAGCAACCCTCTAGTCCTTTCCAAGTCTCAGTCCAGCACACATTCCCAGCACCTGGGAAGCTACAGCTTCTCAGCCTCACTTCCTGGCTTTAGGATTACATAATCCATGTAGCACCGTCCTGACCACCAGACTAAAAAATAACGGTGACGTACAAGAATTCACAGCGGTACGGTTTACCACCGAATCCTAGGAAGGAAGGCGCTTCAAGCCGTGCGCAGGTGGACAGACACAGGGATGCGCGTGCTGCGCCCCACGCTCCGGGTCTGGAGCACCCACATACACAGGAGCAGAGCTTGAAGCCTTTGACCAGGCCCTGGGGCGCCGGCGCAGTGTAGGGCGGCTCTCGGGACCCGGCGGGCGGAGAGGGGCGCAGCGGGAGCCGGCGGAAGCCGCAGGTGTGGCCCGGGGGCACCGGGAGCGGCGGGCGCGGGCCGGCCGGGAGGGGAGGAGTGCCCGCAGCCCGCCCCGCCCCTCGCGCCCCGGGCTCCTCCTAGCTTCGCCATGGTGGAGCAGGGAGACGCGGCGCCGCTGCTGTGCTGGGCCGAGGGCCCCGCGGTGTCCCTGCCGCAGGAGCCCGAGCTGCAGGCGGGAGGCTGGGCCCGGGGCGGTGGCGGCAGGAGCGGACGGCTGGCCGCGGAAGCACCCCGGAGGCGGGAGCCCGAGGAGCCGGCCCCCTCCGAAGTGCTGCTGCAGCCCGGGCGCCTGGAGCTGGGCGACGTGGAGGAGGACCAGGTGGTGGCCGTGTTTGTGGTCACCTTCGATCCCCGCTCGGGTGAGAGCCGCTCCGGGATGGGGGGGCCGGGGAGCCCTCTGGATTTCCGGGGTGCTCTGGGAGGACTCACTGCGCGCGCGCGCACTCGCACCCGCACACCTGCAGCCCCTCCCCGCCTGCCCGGGTCCCCTGCTGCGGGGCACCCGGAGCGCTGAGAGCGGGGTGTCCCGGACCCCGCGCGCGGTATAGGGTGCTGCCGGTGCTTTGGGGGGGGGTCTCCGAGCAGCCTGGAGCTTTGTTCCCCGACCCCGAACCTCGGATCGTCCCGCTGTTGCCCTCGGCTCCCGTGTCCCCACGCTCCGGTTCGCACCACTTCGGTGCGGAAGGGTCCGGGTTGGGGCTCTGGGCACGTTGGCTTTTGTTTTCTTTCTTTTCGTGCTCGGCTGGAAGGGTTTTTTAGACGCTGGGAGGAGCAGAGCCCCCCGCGAGGGCCTCCCCAATGCTCTGCTCCAAGCGCCCGGCTTTCTGCGCCCGCCCTCGCTCCCACCACCTAAGTTTCCTAGCCGTCAAGTTCACTTTCTCTGATGGCATCATTTTGAGGAATTCACGTCCAGGGCTTTCAGGGCTAGGGCTGAGGGATTCCGCGAAGTCTGGATGAAGGAGAAGCCTTCTCTGGCAGGCTTTCCTTCTAGGGTTTTTGCAGAATTATTAATTGACTATGTCACTTCATCTCGGTCCTGACCCCCCACTGTGGGCGTATGAATTGTAACCGAGAGAGACTCCGTGGGGGAGGGGGGCTGAATGAAACGCCGTGGCTCTCCGCAGGTTCTCGGCTAAGTCTGAGAGCTCTTCAGCTGGTTGGTGTTGGAGGGAGATGCTCCTGGTAGAGGCGGAGCTCGAGCGTTTAAGAACACCCGGCTGAATCCTAGTAGGGTTCTCCTCCGAGTTGCTTTTTCTGAGGGAGGGATGTGTTTTGTTTTTCTGGAAGTTCCTTCCTGGCCCTTCAACCCTGAGGTTAGGGATGGGATGGGAGGAAAAAAGATTCGGATTTCGTGAGAGGGATTCAGATGTGAAGGAAGATGGATGGTATTCTAGGCAGGGTGACTGTGGGCCGCCGACAGATGTGGCTCTCACTGAGGTGAAGCCCTTCTAGAAGCAGGGCTTGTGGGAAGGAGAATTTAGCCTCTGAATGTTGTCCATTGCTTTGCCGCATTTCAGTGACTTTCAGACCTTTTTTGACGTGGACCCGCCATATAAAATTATCTTTACACCACAACCAGTATATTTACATCTTGAGTACATACATACCCAAATGAAGCCAGAGTTTGGTGAACTAGTACTGACCCTTTCTGTTCTTTTTTCTTAATGTTCATCACACATCCTGGTTGACTCATAATTGGGACTCCTAGACACAAATGATTTGAAAAATATTGTTTTTTAACAACGTAACTCTTAAAGCTAGACAAAACACACTATCACTAATTGTATGACTGAGTTCTTCTGCATACACAGCTAGATAAAGGTAAGCTGAAGGTCACTCTGGGAGGCATTTAAGAGATGCAGAAGAATTGGAAAGGAAACAGTGGTGCTCCCAGGTGATAGAGTCCAGGGAAGGGGGAGAAAAGTCCTATAATATTCACAGGTAGAGATAAAATCAGCTGTTGATCATTTATTGGCACTGATCAGTTATTAGTATTCAGCAGTTGATCATGAATACTGATCAATTCATAAAAGTCCCCAAAGACCTCAGACCCTCCATGTGTTGTTAACTTTGTTTAGTTTTGGGGGGAAAGCAGCTGCTTCCTGTCTGCAAATTTGTCTCTATTACCATCTATCCCAACCCTAAATGAGACTTCTCATCCTGTGAATGCACTGGTAGTGCACATGGAAAACAAAAGTATATGGCATATCTCTTAGCAATAGCAGAGGAGTGAACAGGCCTCACATGTTGTGCCCATGTTATGGCAGTTGAAGAAGTGGAGTTCAAAGAGGTGAGGCTGGAGGTTGTCCTGCAAGACCAGAATTGTGTCTCCTGATTTTAGTTCAGGGTTTGGACCATGCGCCTGATTCCCACCCGCTAATTAGTGTTGGTCACCCAGACTTCACCCTTCCAGCCTGCATTACCAGAGTAGTAAACTGCTTCTTTACCTAACTCAGAGAATATCACGTTGTTAGTGGGAAGGCTGTTTCAGTTCCTCCCTCTGGTCTGTCAGTCACTTCCCTGTGTTTTTTCAGTTTTAGGAGCTGTCCTAAGGCAGATCACATGCCCAGGCCATAGGCATTTCATGCATCCTCTTACTCAGCATGGGTTGCTGTTGGCATATATCCATATTGGGGCGGGGGAATGAATATGAAGGTAGAAGGAAATAATCCAGAGCTGTGGCATGTCTGTGAGACACTGATGTAAAATAATGTATGTATTTGTTACTTTTCTACCTACTGTACAAAATACCTGAGAAAATCAACCTAAAGAAGAAATTTTTTTTTTGGCCCCTGATTTGAAGGAATACAGTCCATCATGACACAGAAGGCATGGTGGTGGGAGTATGAGGTAGCTGGTCACATTGCATGCATAGTCAGGAAGCAGAGAGATGAATGCTGGCACTCTGAACCCCCACCACCACCCCCCACTCCCCAGATGGTACTACTTCCCCCAGTCAGGGTGAGTCTTCCCTCCTTAGTTAAATGTCTCTAGAAACACCCTGACAGACACTCCCAGAGGTGTGTTTCTTAGGTGATTCTAAATCCAGGAAGGTTGACAATGAAGATTAGGCATCACAGGGAGAATGTGAAGAGAGGTGGATCCTTGTTATAGAATGTGCATGCATGGATGAGGACAGGAGACGCACACAGATGATTCTCTGATGAATGCAAATGACAGAGTAGTTCTTTCACACCTTAAGTGCAAGCTTTGGAAAGCGGTGCTGGGCATCTGTCAGAGAAATTGGAGAAGGTAGAGACATGATTATTTTCAATGGACTCCTAGCTCACAGATTGAAAATTAAGAGACTTGAAGACCAAGGATTTCAGGTTCAAGGTGAGGCATACACACACACACACACACACACACACACACACACACAGAGTCTTTATCTGGAGGAGGGAGCTGTCGGATGGTGGTGCTGGCCATCTGGGCTACAAAGCTGCTATTGAGACCAGGCCCAGATGCTAACTTGGCATGTGGTATAGAAGAGGTTGGCAGCCAGAATATTGCTTTTTTTTTCTTCTTGTGTTCAATCCCATGATTTAGGGCTTTATTTTAATTTTGTTATTTGAAGTTCTAGTAAAATTTTCTTGCTTGATTAAGGAAGAAGGTATCTTCACACTTGGGGTAGCCTTACAATGGTGACTGGAGCTGTCTCCTAGAGTTATTGAGGCTGATGAAGCTTTAGCCCTGCGGTTACTAGCAGGTCACCTATGAATCTGCCTCCCAGACCACTTTGTGAGATTCACTTGCACTGCTGTGTTTCACCTGGGGTTATTTTGTGGGTGTTTAGGGGAAGTTCCTGTGTGTGTGATGTTTGCCGTGGGCTGGTTCAGAAGGGAGATGTGGGCAGGGCAAGTCACCTGGTGAGGTTTTTAAAATGTCTTCTTTTGTTCTTCCCAATTACAAATGGATCACCTGTTCTCTCTGTCTCTAGCCAGGGCCCAAATTATAAAAACACCTATTCACTTGTCTGAATGCCTCTATGCATCTGCCAGGTGACTATGTTAAAATCAGTTATACACACAGCCAGGTATAGCAGTGGTATTAATTTTAATCTTTGTAGATTCTCTGTTCAGTCAGGGAAATAGAAGCAGAGCAGATGGAAAGGCACCAAGAGATTAGGGCTAGGTCTGGTACCCTGGGCATAACTGGGAGTGGTGCCCAGGCCATCTGACTCCTTTCAGCTAATAAATGGCCTCAGTAGTGGGAGGGACATGACAACATGGAAAGCAAATGGAAAATTTGGAAATGGTCAGAGCAACCACAAGAATGGCCAGCTCACAGGGAGGGAAAGGGAGAGCCATTCTGATACCTAACAAGAATGTCTCAGGAGAGGATGAACTCTGTCACTGCCCTTTCTCTGTGTTTTCCATCACCTGTCAGTGGCCTGCAGTCATGGTTGATTGGAATATAGTTGTGGTTATTGATTAATGCCACACCACAGAATCTTTCCTGGGGTGTCACCTGCTTTGTGGTTTTTGGGGAGAAGTCAGTTTGTGGCCATCTGTTGTAAATTCAGTTTCTTCCCCTAAAGTCTACAGAGAGAAAAGTAGGGTAGTAGTTCCAATAGCTACCACTTAGTGGGTATCCATTGGAATCTCAGGAACTGTACCATGGCATTCAAGGACTACCTCTGATCCCCTGCAACAGTCTTCATGTGAGAAGATACCCAGGGCGGTGGAGCGCACTACAGTCAGTGTATGAGAAGCCTGCAAACTAGAAAGTCTTTCTACATAAAATTAGTGCATTGGAATTCAGCCATGGGCTGACATATGGCTACCTTGCAATATGCCAGGATGAATTTCTGCCTGACTCAAAGCTTTCTGTATTGTCTTGTCCTGTCATTTTGGTTGGGTTCTTATCTAGGGGGGTGTAAGACTACATTAAACACATAAGACCCAAAGTCAGTTGATATAGGCGGCTAGGGACTGCATCAAGCACTTTTAGAAGTTTCTTCTATTTCTAGGATTTGGTGGACTACTGAAAAAGTGATTATATGAAGGAAATGGATTGGGACCAACGGTGTTTCTGATTCTTGCCTTTATTATTATTTTTTTCTTTTTGTTGTTTTGAGATAGGATCTCTCACTCTAGCCCAGGATGACCTGGATCTCACTATGTAGACCAGGCTGGCCTCACACTCAGGGCACTCATCCTATCTTGACCTCTTGTATACTGGAATTACAGATATGAGCTACTACACCTGGATCCTGCCTCAGTCTCTGAGACAGGATTTCCTTTTACCTCCTGGCCAAAATTAGGGCTCATATGTAAGTGCTAATGGGTGGTAGAGGATGGAAGGAAAAAAAGTCAAGACTCAAGTTGGAGAGAAAATTGTTACAGAGTTCCATCTACACTTAGGCCTGAAGGAGAATGCCAGGCTCGGTACACACTGTCCAGGACAGGAAACTTCATGAGGAAGTGCTTGACTGGACCCACCCAGTGCTGGGAAAAGTCTAATTTCCCACAGAGATTGTTTGGGTTCAAGATCATTGTATTCGCTACTTGAAATGTTTTTTAAAGATATTTTGTTATTTTAGATGTGTGAATGTATTCCCTACATGTATCATACAATGTTCAGGTCAGAAGGGGTTGTCAGACCCCCTGAAAGTAGAATTCCAGATGGTTGTTAGCCACCATGTGGGTGCTGGGAATCAGGTCCTCTATGAGAGCAGCCAGTGCTCTTTACCACTGAGCCATCTCTCTAGTCCTGTATATATATAATTTTAATATATTATTATTTTTATTTTATGTGTATGAATGTATTGCCTGCATGTATGTGAGTGCACCCGTGTCGTGCAATGCC
>NW_008359625.1:7197685-7219667 GCF_000622305.1 Nannospalax galili | reverse complement strand
CCTCCTAGACTTATGCTGACCAGGGGGTTTTCCCCTTCCCCTCCCTCTTTTTTTTTTTTTTTTTTTTTTTTTTTTTTTTTTTAAAAAAAAAATTGTTCCCCAGATTTATATTGAGATTTGTTTAAAAAAACAAAGAAACAAACTAATAACAGGAGGCTGGAGAGATGGCTCAGCAGTTAAGAGCACTGGCTGCTCTTACAGAGGACCCAAGTTTGATTCCCAGCATCTGCATGGTGGCTAACAACCACCAGTAACTCCAGTTCCAGGGGGATCCGACACCTTCTTCTGACCTCTGTGAACATTGCATGGTGCCGGTACACTTACACACATACAGGCAATACACTCATACATAAAAAAATAAAAATAAAATGTAAAAAATAAATAATAGAGGATATGAAGTTGGGTGGGGGAGAGGAGATAGCAGGGTTTGGATAGAGATGGAGAAGGGGTCTGAATGTGATCAAAATACATTGTATGAAATTCTCAAAGAAACAATACAAATATTTTTAAATTGTACGAGATTTGCTAAACTTCAAAAAATAAAAGAGTAATAGTGTGAACCTGTTTATCCTTCATGTAATTGCCATCTGTTGACATTTTGTAGTATTGGCTTGGTCCTTCCTTCTACATCAGTTTCTCTGTAACATGAAATATATCTTCTGCACACTCCTACTTGCAAATATCATGTAATGCAAATCAAGCAACAGGAACAAACCTCAAACTTTGACAGTGACACAGTTTTTTTTGTTTTTTTTTTTTTTTTTTTTTTGGAGAAGACAGTTCAGTGATTAAGAGCCCTGGCTGCTCTTGCAGAAGACCCAGATTTGAATCCTAGCAATACCACGGCAGCTATCCGTAACCCCAGTTCCAGGGGTCAGACACCCTCCTCTGTCCTCCACAGGCATTACATGACACGGGTACACGTACATACATGCAGGCATAACATTCATACACATAAAATTAAAAAAAAAAAACAGGAACTTAATAGAAACAGTGGGACCTTCTTGTAGTGTATTAGGTGGGTAAAAAAAAAAAATATGTAAGTACCAAACAAGGATGGAACCTTCCTTTGGAAGACCTGGAGTCTAAGGAGGTGGGTATTGGAGGGTAGACTTCGTGACTATAGTGAAATGGCAGAGCAAGGGCTACCTGGAACCAGGTAGAAAGCTGTAACAGTAGAAGTGGAGCAGCAGCTCCCCGCGCGCCATGACCTGACCGCAGTCTGAGGAGGAGCCCTGTGGATTTCTCATGTTTTGAGTCATCTGGGTTAGGTTTTCTGTGTTCATTGGTGTTCCTCATGACTGACAGCATGTATAAACGAATTTCTCTATGATCAAGTTTTTCTCGTTATTAGTAATTTGCATCACTGTGATGAAATACCTGACACAAACAAGAAATGAAAGATTTTAGTTCTCAATTTCAGTCTGTCATGACAGGTGTGCTGGACAGCTTTAGGGTCAACTTGACACACCTGGGTTGAGGGAGCCTCAGGTGGGGAATTGCCTCCATTGGACTGGCCTGTGGCCATGTCTGTGGAGTATTTTCTTGATTGTTGAGTGATGTGGGAGGGCTCAGCCCACTGTGGATAGTGCCACCCCTGGGCAGGTGGGCCTGTGTTGGATAAGACAGCAGGCTGAGCAAGGGCCAGGGAAGCAAGCCAATAAGCAGCGTTCCTTCATGGCCTGTGCTCCAGCTCCTGCCTCCAGGTTCCTGTCCTGAGTTCCTACCTTGGGCTCCCTGATGAACTGTGACCTGGGAGATGTAAGCTGAATAAACCCTTTCCTCCCCAAGTTGGTAGTGGTCAGAGTCTTTTGTCACAGCAGCGGAGAAACAAACCAGGACAACAGGCTAAGCCTATCAGCCAGGGAGCAGAGAGAATGCCTGCTCTGTTCTTTTCCCCTCTTTTATTCTGTCGGGGCCCCCAGCCTGGAGGATGGTGCTGCACTCATGGAGGTGAGTGGGGCAGGTCTTCTCTTCTTAATTCTCTCTGGAAATGCTCTCCCAGACACACCTAGACGTGTGCCTTACTAGTTCTCTATGAAACAACAACCACTCTCTCCAGAAACGAATCTTCTAGGCATTCTTAATCCATTCAAGTTGATGGTCTGTGTAGATATACTGTCACACCAACTATATCTGTTGCTTTGGAACATTCAGCAATGACAGAGCTGCCTGTGTGTTTGGAGGATATAAATGTACTTTAAGAAAATATTTTGCTGAACTATTTGGAAGTTGTCATGACTTTTCATTTCTAAATACTTTAGTAAAAAAAAAATCTGTGAATAGACTCCCCACACACACAACCACATTACCATCTCTAGAGTAATTAAGCTAGGTTAATGTATTAAACTTTAAAATTTTTTATTTTTTATTTCATATTATATGACTGTTTTGCCTGCATGTATGTATGTGCACCATGCAAAAGTCAGAAGAGGGTGTTGCATCCCCTAAAACTGGAGTTATAGTTAGCCACCGTATGGGTGCTGGGAACCAAACCTGGGTCTTCTGCAAAGGCAGCCAGTGCTCTTAACTGCTGAGCCATCTCTCCAGCCCCTGTATATCTTCTTTGATGAAATAGCTATTCACCTGTTTTGCCTATTTTTAAAGTTAGATTGTGTTCTAGTTGTTGAGTTTTAAAAGGTTTTTTATTTTACTTATTCTGATATGTTTTAGACAATAGTCACTTGGCAGATGGGTTTTTTGGAAATGGTGTATTCCAGTCTGTGGGTTTTCTTTGGGTTCTATTAATAGCATCTTTCATAGATCTAAAGTTTTTAATTTTAATGAATAACAACTTGCCAATTTTTATTTTATGGTTTATCTTTTTGGTGTTGTATCAAAAAACTCATTACTTAAACCCAAGATAGCCTAAATTGTCTTCCACCATCTAGAAGTTTTACGTTGTGTAGTTTAAAATTGTGTCTGCTGTCTATAGGGCTAAGTTTTGTGAAGTGTGTGAGGTTTTAGATTCATTTCTCTGCATGTAAGTATCCACTCGTTCTGGCACCATTTGCTGGAAAGTGTCTTTCTCGTTTCCTTTGTTCCTCTGTAAAGAGTGAGCGTGTGGGTTTCGTTCTGGGCTTACTTTTTATTTTTCCCCTCATTGATCTATGTGATTCTCCTGTCCTGTATCATCTTGATCCCTGGAATTTTACAATCAGTCTTGAGTTCCGCAGCGTTAGTACTCCACCTTTAACCTTCAGAATTGTGTTGGCTATTTTGGCACTCTCGCACTTGCTCTCGCTCTCAATCTCAATCTCTCTCGTTTCTGTATAAACTTTAGAATTAATTTTTAAAATGATTACATTTTATTTATTTTGTATGTGTGTGGGCATGCCAGTGCTATAGCATTCAGGTAGAGGACAGAGAATAACTTGTGGGAGTCAGTTCTCTCCTTCCACCATTTGGGTCCTAGGAATTGAACTCAGGTTCTCAAACTTGGTGACAAGCACTTTTAACTGAGGAGCCATCTCACCAGCCCAACTTTAGAATTAATTTTTCAGTATTCATTAAATGACTTGCTGAGCTTTAAAAAAAATATATTGGGATCACAGTGAATCCAAATGGCATCAGTGAAGTTCTTTGTGCTCAAATTGTTCCCTCATCGATCAGCTACATTTACACAATGTAGCAAGCATTGTAAATGACATTGATTACATGTGGATTGAGACGTACATTTTTCTCTTCTCTGAAATATTTGAAAGTTGCAGATGTGATAACTCATTCCTAAATTATTTAAGGATGACCCGACTCAGTACGGCTGCTTTCCTACATAGCTGCATTATTACCACTCCTAGGGTAATTAACACTGATTCATCAAATAGTTTTTTAAAGTCAGGCTTGTCCTTCACAATGCCATTTTGGTTTGGTTTGGTTTTTGTTTTTCCTGCCAGCTCTCTTCTGTCTAGGCACTGTGCTGTGTTGGGATGTGACGACAAACAAGCACAAGTCTTCTTGCTTTTCAGAGGCTGCAGAGTTCTGGGGAGGCAGACATCTATGACACTGGAATTGACTGGAATAGGAACCGTAGAGCTGTTATCTATCTGTCTTCCTTTCCTTGAAGGAGTGTGTAGCAGAAATGTGCCCCTGTGGAATGAAGATAACTCTACCCAGAATGGGGTTCTGGAGCAAGAACCCCAAGTCACGGTTCACCATCCTGCTGCTGACATGCCTCCCAGCACACAAGAGCTGACCTCCATGTGCCAGTGAAGGGCATAGCAGACAGGACAGGATGCCATTCCCTCCACAGATGCTTCCCATTTGTGTGCATTGAGCACTGGCCAGATACAGAGGAGAAAGGAGGAGGACTTTGGAGAACCAGCCTGAGCAATGAGGACTTTTTCCTCTAGGTCACCTATACTAAGTGGGACACGGACTTGGTCATGAATGCCAGGGATCCAGATTATCTGTGGTATCTAGATAGTTTGTTTCTTTTTCATGTGGTCGCTTGCCAAAGATTGGAGTATTGGCTCAGATCTGCAGGGCCATCCAGGGATCTGGGTTCATGTTGGTCTGTGTTACCTATCCACATTCCAGGCAGCAGGATGGAGAAAGGGCAGCATGTTCCTTCCCTTCTAGGCACATTTTGGAAACTACATGCCTCACTTCAGCTCATATCCCACACCTACATGCAAGAAGGGCTGAGAAACAGTCTTCCTTTGGGACCATGTGTAAAGCTAAAATTTGTAGTTCTAATCCATGTAAGAGGGGACGATTGTATATTGAGGGACAGCCTGCAGCTCCTGGTATATCAGTGTGTCTAAAAACACCAAAAAATGCTTTCTGTAAAATTAGTTGCCAAAGGTGCTTCTTAAAAATAGGTTTATCAGGACTGGAGAGATGGCTCATCAGTTTGGAGCACTGGCTGCTCTTGCAAAAGACTGGGGTTCAGTTCCCAGCACCCATATGGCAGCTAACAACTGTACATAACTTCAGCCCCAAGGTATCCGAACCTTCTTTCAGCCTCTGCAGGCGCTGCATGACCTAGGTGTGCTTACATGCATGCAGGCAAAACACTCATTCAAATAAAAAGAAATAAAGATTTCTTACTAGGCATGGTGAATCTGTAATCCCGGCATTTGGGAGGCAGGCAGATTGTTGCAAGTTCAAAGCCTGCCTGGGCTGCACTTTGATAACAGATCAGCTTAGGCTATAGTGTAAGATGCTGTAGATAAGTCCCCTCCAAACACACAGACATCAAAAACCTCAACAACAAATCATTATCCAAATGACTTTGAAAAATTTTAAGCACTTGTTGATCTGATTGAAGTTCGCAGTGCTGAGTGGCATATTAAAGGTTTTGTAAAGTCCTACACTTAAAAAATACGATTTTCTGGGGCTGGCAAGATGGCTCAGTGGTTACAAGTACTGGTTGCTCTTGCAGAGAACCAGGGTTCAGTTCCCAGCACCTATACAGCAGCTAACAACCATATGTAACCAGTTCCAGGGGTATCTGATGCCCTCTTCTGACCTCTGTGGGCATCTCGTGTGACATGGGTGCACTTACATGTAGGCATACACATGTATACACTCATACACATAAAGTAAAAATGATGATTTGTTTTTGTTTAACCTAAGAAAATTTGGCTGTAAAACAATTTCACAGTATTTAAAACTCCTCTTTCAGAAGCCTGGTTGACATTAGCCTTGGAATCACTGAAGTTTCCTTAGCTCGCGGTTATGCAGCAGGAATGTGTGGGTATTATGTCAGCTTAGACTCGGAGAAACAGAGCAACTAAGCCATATATAAAAAGATTTGCTGCAGGGACTTGGTCTTATGTAATCGTGGGGGCAATTAGATGGTCTGTGTAAGAGCTTGGAGTCTACTTGGCAGATGGATGTAGAGGAAGATTGTGATCTTGGGACGAGGCCAAACAGCTGCAATTCAGAAGAGGGTGGGGACCTGCATCAGTCTGTCACTGCCCCCAATCCTATTTTTTTTTTTTTGAGACAGGGTCTATGTAGCCCTGGCTGGCCTGGAACTCATTTATATAAACCAGGCCGGCCTCAAACTCACAGAGATCTGCCTGCCTCTGGCTTCCAAGTGCTGGGGTTAAAGATATGTGCCACTGTGCACTGCCACCTGCCCCCAAACTTGGCAATGTGGGTGTCCTGCAGGAAGTCAGTGTCCCGTTTAAAAAATATTTTATTATTTTATTTATTTTATTTCATGAGTGTATTACCTGCTTTGGAGGTAGGTGCACCTGGGTTGTGCAATACCAGCAGAGGTCAGAATAGGGTGTTGGATGCCTTGGAACTGGAGTTACAGATGGTTGTTAGCTGCTGTGTGGGTGTTGGGAATTGAACCTGAGTCCTCTGAAAGAGCAGCCAGTGATTTTAACCACTGAGCCATCTCTCCAGCCCTCAGTGTCCTTCTTTATGGAACTGAACACACACCTAACCTAGGGGTCCTAAAG
Source organism: Nannospalax galili (assembly GCF_000622305.1). Lineage (NCBI taxonomy): Eukaryota > Metazoa > Chordata > Mammalia > Rodentia > Spalacidae > Nannospalax > Nannospalax galili. Next base: position 7,213,251 of record NW_008359625.1, on the reverse strand, counting down.
TTGGAGGACCCAGGGGAAGGTGGCTGCAGCATCAGCATGCCTTTCTGCTGTTCCCACCTCTGTAGTGAGCCTGTGGACGAGCAGCAGTTCATGGAGTGAACTGATGCCCTAGCACCAACCATCCAGATGTGAGCACAGTGGTTACTGCTTCATATTCACCTGCAGGTTTCAACTGTAAAACCGGGAATGGTGGTATATACCTTTAATCTCAGCACTCGGAAGGCAGAGGCAGGTGGATCACTGTGAGACTGAGACCAGCCTGGCCTATGTAGGGAATTCCAGGCCAGCTGGGGCTACAGGGAGACCCTGTCTCAACAACAATAAATTCCAACTGGAAACATGCAATGAAGGGAATCCTGAGCAGTGTAGTTCAACTCAGCCAGGTCAGTGCATTCAAAAGCTACCACACAGGTGTTCACCAGATGACAAGCACAGAGCTGTTTACAGCAGGGCTAGTCTCCATAGCTTTTAATTGGAACTAACTCAAATGGGCATCAACAGTTAAGTCGATGAACTGCTACCCCCAAATGATAAAAGTAATGTATGGTCACATCAATCTGTGTCGTCTACATCTATCACTGTGTGGTAAATCTTATGAAAATACTGAACAAAAGCACAACTATGATTGCTTTTGTAGAGTTTTAAAAGTCCAAGCTGATCCATGATGCTAGAAGTCAGAGGGATGGTAACTCTTAAAGAGGATGGCCCTGGGGGGTCTGGAGGGGATGCTAATGGGGCTCTTTCTACTTCCTCATCTTCTGTGCTGCTTATACAGGATGCTCTCTTTGACAAAATTTAGCGAGTTGTGTAATTATAACTTATGCTTATTATTAGGCTTCAATACAAAGTTTAGGTAAACTGAAGTTTTCACAACTTGTTGAGTAGTTCTGGGTTGAGGGAAAGAAATTTTTTTTCGAGCTGATTGACCCCCATAAGGAACTGGCGAGGGCTTAGGGATAGGGCTTACTCGCTAGAGCGCTTGCCTAGCATGCACATGGCCTGAGGTTAGATCCCCAGCATCACATAAATCAGGTATTGTGGTGCATGCTTGGAATCCCAGCACTGAGGAGATAGAGGCAAGAGGATCAAAAGTTCAAGGTCAGCCTTGACCACATAGCAGATTTAAGGCCAGTTTGGGCTACAAAAGTGCTGTTTAAAACAACAACCTATAAAACAAAACAACAATAAACCCAGGGGAATGGAATGAGGAAGGAAGGTACAGTGAGGGCCTTAAGATGCAGGTTGATTGGCTGATTGAGAGCAGCTTACTTAGGGACAATTATGGCTCTGTCCCAGGCTGTCCTTCCATTCTGTTCACATGTCGCTCAGAGTTCCATGCAGGGCCTTCTACCTTGTGGCAGGATGAGGGGAGAGACTGATTCTGTATCCCTAGGATGGGAGGTGGCAGTATGATCAGTGGTAGAAAGTTTGCTTAGCATGCACAAGTCTCTGGGTTCAATCCTCAGCACCATAAAGACAAAGCAAAAGATCATCCCAAGATCACTTCTACCTCTGTAGTTTTGGGGTAGGCCCCTTGGCCTTAATAAGTTCCCACCTGTTTGGATACATTCCTCAAGGAAACCCTGCCTGGAATGTGGATGGATATACATGTTTGGTAAAGGAAAAAAAAAAAAAAAATACAGGAATGAGGGGGAACTTGATGCTTCAAAAACTTCCCTGTATTCCCAAGCTTCAGGCTCTTTTAGAACATGTTTTATCTTTAACCCAATAAATACAATGTCATTCTGGCTTTTGTTTTATGAAAAATTAATTCCCTCCTTTTCATGGTTTTTGTTGCAGTGAATTCATTAGTTGGATGGGTTTGTGATTATTTTCTGCAAAATGAATTACTTGAAAGTGCCTTGGGCTGTTGGGTGTGGGGCTGGATAATCCTCTATCCTGTCTGCTGTGTCATAGAATGGACTGTGTTCTCTGATGCCCCAAACAATTATCTGAATGCACTGGTGACTAAGGTTATTGATGCCATTTTTAATGCCTAGAAAACTTAAGATTTGGAGTGTTAATAAGTTTGCTCCAAAATGAAATCTCTCAAGTAGCTTAGTCTTTCATTTTGGGAAAATTTGCATATGACTGAAAACAGATGAGCTGTTCTATAGTGTCCTCTCTGCCTGTTGGTTACACATCTCATTGTGCAGTTCTCTGATTCCCTCCCTCTGGTGGGAGCTCATTGGCCCTGGATTCCAAAACACCCTTCTGTCATAGCATTCACCCTTCTGAGCTGTAATTGTTGATTTTGTCTCTTTGTTACTCTCTGAACTCTAATCTTTTCATGGTCAAGGACCCTGTCTTAACTCTAGTTTGTGTTTCTAACGTCTAGCTTAGTAGAAATTCAGAAATTAGTTAGTGAATGACCAAGTCCCCAAATCCTTGAGGCAGAGAACCAAAAGGTAACCCTGGAAGAAGGGCCGCATTTGGGGAGAGATGAGAAGGGGGTGTATAGCTAAAGACAGTCAACCAGAGGACGCCGGATTTGAAGCAGTTCTACCGCCACTGCTCCTGGTCCTCGGCATTGCATGTTGGGGAATGGATGAGCCTTTGAGTGCCTCACTGGTTCTCAGTCCCAGGGAACAGCACACTTTTGAGAAGTGATCTATGATAACTGCTAAGTTCTTCTCTCCAAATGATTGTTTCTTTTAACTTGTATCCTCCTGCTCCCACAGGAAACATGGTAGAATGGTGCTTACCTCAAGATATTGACCTTGAAGGTGTTGAGTTCAAGTCTATGGCTAGTGGGTCCCATAAAATTCAGTCTGATTTCATGTGAGTACTTCTGAACCATCTTCTCTTATTACTTCATCCCCTCTCCCACATTCTCCTGAACATCTTACCAAGGTATATGTGTGTGTGTGGGGGGGGTGTCTTCAGATAGTGTGTGGGAAAGCTCTGAAAATAGATGTCTAGTTTTGTGTTTTTGTCAGTTTTCAGCAAGAAGGGCTGTGTCTCTCAGGTTCTCAGTGGGCTTCATGACCCCTCCCCAAACTAACAACCCCTACTGTAGAGCCTCTGCTACCAGCTGAAAAATTGTATGGTCCTCATTTGAGGTTTGGTTTTAGTGTAAGAGAAGAGTGGGGTGACCTAAGACATCCTATGATAAACTTGAAATTCTAGCTCTAAGTAGGGCCAGTTTTAGTGCTGTGTAACTGGTGCATTATGAGTTTTGTGAAAATACTTCAAAGGTAATTTGGTAGCATTAATCTCCTCGTTGGGTCGAAACCATGATTCCTCTAAGTAGGAAAAAGGAGCAAGAAAGAAAATGGCAGCTGCATTGAGACTCTCAGAAACTGGGGGGCTGGGAGAGTTGTGGTTTATGTTGAGAAAAGAGACTAAGAGTTGCAGGGCAGCCAGTCAGCCTTGGTTCTTGTTCTCCCATCTAAGCCGTTAGTTGTGCAGGAGAGGACGAGGGCTTTGGGCATTTAGCAGCAAGCTTGCCAGAGACCACGTGCTGACTCTGGTCCATGACTTGCATCTGGGGAGCTCTGGAGTAGCTCTAAGCCTTGCCTGTCTCTCCTCAGAGGTTGAATGACTTTTTTTTTAAATGGCTGAACTTGGTTATTTGTGGGCTCTGGACATAGTAACATAGTTTTTTGGGGGACTGCATTGTAAAGAAAAAGCAAAGTAAAATTATTTTCTTCCTAATTTGGAACTGTACCACATATTTTGTCCGTTTCAGCTATTTTCGAAAGGGGCCCTTCTTTGGTCTGGCTTGCTTTGCCAACATGCCAGTGGAGAGCGAGCTGGAGCGGGGCGCTCGAATGAAGTCCGTAGGCATCCTCTCTCCCTCCTATACCCTGCTCTACCGATACATGCATTTCTTGGAGAACCAGGTTCGGTAAGTGGCTCCCACGTGGCTGCTGTATGTGCAGAGGCAGCAGCAGGATCTGCCAGCTGGTGCCTGTGCTGCGAGACCCTGGAGATGGAGACAGTAGGACAGAAACACAGGTGTCCCCAAGAGCACCTGTAGTGCTGGGTCAAGCCTCAGGTGGTGGTCCTTTCTTTCCTCAAGTGCCTTGTGAAATGATTTTTTTTCTCCTATAGTGGGAGCTGGGGAAGATTTGCTTTCAGTTTCCTCACCACTTGTTTTGAATCAGGTATTGTATAATTGGACATGAACATGATCTTTGTTTGCACTAAGCTGCTATAAATTGCCTTTTCCCCCAGGTAGGCAGGCAGACTTTAAATTTTTTAAATGCCAAATCACTATTTGAGCTAATATGAAGGATTTTCAACAGAAGCAGCAAAATTATTATTGTGTTTTATATATTTTATTATATAAGAAACCTAATCATACTTTAAGTGATGCAGAAATGTGTCTCTAATCCTTGAGGCACTGTTAAAATTGTAGTCTGTTTTCTGATAAATGTGTTTGGGTCCTTTTATAAAATATACTTCACAGCTGGGCATGGTGATGCTTAGCCCAGGTATTCAAGGCTCTCAGTTTACATTAGTAACAACATAGCAAGACCTTGTCTGTCACACATACAAAGCATATAAATGTATATCATGTATATGTATATTTGGCATCAATACTACATACAAGTTTTTATATCCTGTATATGTATTTATTCATTCATTTTGAGGCAGGCCTTGCTATGTAGCCCAGGCTAGCCTTGAATGTGACATCATGCTCAGTTTTGTAGCCTACATGTTTACACTTTTTCATTACTTAAAAGCTTATGAAATATAACGTCACGATAATCATCTTTGAAAACTAAACATGAAATATTTAGTTGTGTAACAATAAGCATAATATTTAAAAAGTTGATATGAAAGTACAAAAGAATAAAAAAAATCACCCAAAACATTAACACTTAGAATGCCATTGTGAGTATCAGTGAATATCATCCTAGATGGAAAAGATTTCTCTTCCCTTCCACCTGGTGTAACTAAGTAGAGTTTCTTTTTGTTTTGAGTCATTTCAAGTCTCTAGTGTCAAAAACCTCCTCTGAGTCTTTTTTGTTTAAGTTTGGTTGTTTTTAAAATATTTATTTGTAATTGGGCATGGTGGCACACACCTTTAGTCCCAGCATGCAGGATCTCTGTGAGATTGAGTCCAGCCTGGTCTACTTAGTGAATTCCAGGCAAGCTGGGGATAAAGGGAGACCCTATCTCAAAAAGCCAAAAAGCCAAAAAAAAAAAAAAAAAAAAAAAAAAAAAAAAAAAAAAGCAAACAAAAATTTGTGTGTGCACACGCACGCAAAGACCAGAAGAGGGTATCAGGTGTCCTACTCTGTCATTTTTGTCTATTCCTTTGAGGCAGAGTCTCTTCTCCCTGAACCTGGACTTGTATTTTCTCAGCAAGACTGGAAGCCAGCAAGCCCCAGCATGCCTCCTGTTTCTGCCCCCTTTGGAACTGGGATTACAGATATGCATGGGATACTAGGCTTTGTGCATGGGTTCTGGGATCTGAACTCTGGTCCTCATGATTGCACAAGTGGATCTTAACCACTGAGCCATTTATCCAGCCCTCTGGGTGACAGTTTTAAAGTTAATGGCCTGTTAGCTAGCCTATGCCCTTTGCCCGTGCTTCTTTTCCTCATTTTCAAGTTAACTACTTAGAGGCTGTACCCTAAAATTTATCTTTACAAATAGCCTGATTCCTTCTCTGTCCAAGAACACTTTGGAGTATGAGCAAGATTCTTCTCAGTACAGAGGAAGTTGTGTTTTCAGCCTCAGGAAGTCTAAATTATTAGGGCTCAGTTGATTTATAGTGTAAAATTTAGAACATCATACCCTAAGTAAATTCTATCTCCTATTTCTGCTTATAAACTGGGCAGTCTTACATATTTTCACTAGAGTCAACAAGAAACAGTGAACTTACATGAATGTTGTTTTCCCCCCCCCGTATGTTTTTGTTTTGTTAATTATACCACATGAATACATAATAGCAACATAAAAAGTACCTCTGAATTTTAATCAATTATGTGACCATGGCAATTATCACCAAACAGTACTTAAATTGCATGTGATTAACAAAATGCTCTCATAGGCTGTTAACTCAGATGACACAGGCTCTGTGTTCTAACTCACTGGAGTTTCACCAGCTTTCTTTCCTGGAACAGCTCTGTGTGTGTGTGTGTGTGTGTGTGTGTGTGTGTGTGTGTGTGTGTGTGTGTGTGTGTGTCTGTGCGTCTGTGTGGGTGTCTGTGTGGGTGTCTGTGTGCCCCTCCTTCAACTACTAAACGAGTAGCACAATGTGGTTCTTGATTCTGCAGTAACTCATTTCCAGGTACTAACTTCTGCTGTAGCTAAAACATGCTAAGCTACAAAGATGAGACCCCAAAATAAGGGAGGGAGGGAGGGAGGGAGGGAGAGAGGCAGGCATTCCTGTGGGTGGTGATGGTGCAAGGTCATTCTGGGACATAGCTCATTCTGCCTTACCTGTCCAGTGTGATGTCCTCATCCTGGTGGAAGCTGACTCACTGTAATCATATCATGTTCCAACCAGTAAGAAGGGTGATTGACACAAAAACCTCAGGACTTCAGCATATTGGGAGGGAGGGAGGGAGGGAGAGAGGCAGGCATTCCTGTGGGTGGTGATGGTGCAAGGTCATTCTGGGACATAGCTCATTCTGCCTTACCTGTCCAGTGTGATGTCCTCATCCTGGTGGAAGCTGACTCACTGTAATCATATCATGTTCCAACCAGTAAGAAGGGTGATTGACACAAAAACCTCAGGACTTCAGCATATTGCTTCTGCACACACTCAGTGGGCTGGTTGTTGGTTGCTGACCGTGCCTAGCAATAAGGAATTCTGGGAAATGTAGTCCTAGAGAGGATGTGCATCTAAAATTTGGAGGGTTCTATACTAAAGGGAGAAGAAAGCAGTCTCTACCACTTTACTGGTCTATACAAGTGTGTCTTCTGGCTTGGGAAATACAAAAAAGCAAGCATTCCCATTCACTGCTGGTACCACCTTTCTGAAGGTGGTATAATTTGTATCAAACTGTAAACTGTGTATATAGCCTCTGACCCAATGAAAGGTAGACTTCACCCAATTCCCATATCAACCCATCAACTTCACTATTAATTTCTCAAGCATCTTCCTAAAATTTGTGTACCTATATACACAGATAAAAATATCTATTCCCACACTTCATGCAAAAGGAAGCATGTTACACATTTGCACCTTGCCTTTTTCACTAAGCAGTATAGGAGATCTCACATGGGTACAGCGAGAGCTTCTGTGTTGTTTTCTACAGTCCCATTGAGTGCCCTGTGTAGAACTTTATTCGTCAAGCCCATCTCTGACAGACATTTGTTTGTTTCCAGTCTTTTGCTGTTAGATATGATGTTGTGCAGAATACCCACTGATATCTATGTGGGCATATCAGTATGTTAAATTTCTAGAAATAAACCCAAGTAAGAAAAAAGCTGGGTGTGGTGGTCCGTGCTTGTGGGAGATGGAGACAGGTGGACTCCTGGCACTCACTTTGCAGCCAGCCTAGCCTACTACCAGGTCAGTATGGATGGCATCCTCAGAAACAGTGGCGAGTTTGACCTCTGATCTCCGCCCATACCCCCACTACACTGTCTTGGTAGAGGTGTGCTATTGGTGCATCATAATTTCTTTTACTATTTCAATGTTATTGGGCTTTAAGGTTGTTTCTTATATTTCATAACTATAGACAGTATAGTTAAATAAATGAATTCGCATCCATTAAATAGTTCTTTATAGCCTAGGGATTTCCTAGGAATGGAATCATTGGGTCAGAGGCTATATACACAGTTTACAGTTTGATACAAATTATACCACCTTCAGAAAGGTGGTACCAGCAGTGAATGGGAATGCTTGCTTTTTTGTATTTCCCAAGCCAGAAGACACACTTGTATAGACCACTAAAGAATACATCAGAGTGGTAAAGTGGGATTGCTGACAGAGGTATCACTGATTCTTACAGTGGATGGATTACCGCAGGGGTCACTGCACTGGGCATCTGCATGGTTACATGTGCTGTGGGCCTAAAGAGAATTCCAGTGTGGCTGGGGCTGCAGGGGACTCCTTGATAGGATCCATTCACACACCAGTATCTTCATATCAAGAACATACATTGAGCCAGTGATTTCCACTGTTTACATGACTCTTGCAGTTCCCATGAGTGGCTCGGCATGCATTTCAGTGTGGTCGTTTTTAAAGCTATCTGCCCTTATTGATAAGCTCCTTTCAGTATCTTCATCCTTGAAAACCATCTTGTCTCCCAGCACTTGCTATAGTACTATTTTGGTTTCTGTTGGTATCATGGTTTGATGATATATTACAAAACCTATAGTGAGTTTACATTTCTGAGGCCTCCATACAAGAGCTGGGTAACATTCATCTCTGAACTGTGAGTTTATATCTGAGAGTCTATGTTCTGTATTGTCTATTACTGCCTTGTGAGTAGGAAAATCAGCAAGCAGAAAATGAAGATGCATTCTATAAATTATCTTGGATACTAGGAGTAAAAAATCAGTGGCATTGTCAGCAGGTTTGGCTCCCATGTCTGTCCTGGCTCTATAGTTTGCTGGCAATCTCTGGGTTCTTTGATATGTGCATCCCTTGATGTCTGCCTTCATTTTCACATGGCTCTTACCCTCTTTCTTTCTCCCTTCCTCTTCCCCCTACATCACACTTTTCTCCCTCTCCCCTGTTTCCGCCACCCCCCCCATGTAAATTTCCTCCTTTTTAAGTCACATTGAATTAAGGCATACTCAAAAGACCTTGCTTTAACCTACTTACCTACTTAAAGACCCATCCACCTTCTGAGGTACTGAGGTGAGGGCAAGGATTTCAGCATACATTTTGGGAAGGAACAAAAGTCAACCTCCAACATTCCCATTAAATATAGTGCCTTGATTTGGTGGCAGGATTCTGCATTGTCCAAATGGTCTTGGTCCTCACTGCCATTTTCTTGATCTGAAAGATCAGTTGGCAGTGCTTTTACCCTGAGCAGACAAGCTCCCTGGAGCTACAGGGACACTATGTCGCCGAAAACAAAGAAACAAAAACTAGTAAGAGCAAGCAATCATGTGTTTTACCAATAGCTCAACTTCTAGGCAGGGACTATGTGGTCTTCCAAGGTTACCTCTTCTCATAAACAGCCATTCTCCGAGAAGCAGCATAACTTGCTCAAAAACACATTAGATGCAGCCTGCTAAGTCTGTTTTCTATGTCAGAGAGAACATGTTACATGGTGCTGTCAAGGGGCATCAGGCCCCACATTTGAGCTTTCTTAAAAATCTCCTGTAACACCCAAGGACGCATCAGGGCAACCTCCAAGCACAGACCTTCTGAGTGTATCTGGGCCTTCAGCCCAGGAGGTGGGGATAAACTGCTGCACTGGGGACAGGGGCAGAACTGTTTTCACCGTGCACATGTATGTTGTGCAGACACCAGCTGGAGATGCCGGGACATTACTCTCATCTGGCCGCATTCTATGAAGATAAGAAAGGGGTACTCCATGCTGGCCCTGGGAGGGGCAGCAGCCTGCCCCCTGTCTACTGGCTGCCTTCCATCCACCGCTATATGTACCCTGAGATGAAGGTAAGGCTGGACATTCTCTCACATGGCACTGGACTTGTGTCTAGGAACAGTAGCTATAGATTACTTTTTAACTGATAAGGAAATTATGCCTTGGCGATATACAAAATTCTGCTCTTGTAGAATTGGGTTAAACATATGTATGTGTTAAACATATGTCTTATCTTAATAATGTCTTCTAGACACTTGTGATCCTAGTGCAATGTCGTGTATACTGGGCCACTTGTGATAGCCTCTTAGGAGGGAAAAGAGACTTTTGATTCTCTTGATTGCCTCTGATATTATAAAGCCAGACATTTGAACTAAAGATGAAGAGTTTAATGATCAGATGTGATATTTTAAAATAATCAGATGTGATTGTTTTGTTTTTCTATAATACTTGGCTTTTATACAACCATATTGGTTTTAAGTTAATAAAAATACTTGGCCATGCACTAGGCATTGGAGAGATAAAAGTGACTAAGAATATGAATCTGCCTTCTCTTCCTTCTCCTGCCTCAGTGGCTAGGGAAGATGTTCCAGTGGAGATGGGGGGCTTCCCTGGTAAAGAGATAATGTAAGTTTTAATGGAGAAGGCACGTTGGGGCAGGAGCTAGTTGCAGAAGCATTTAGCTGGCTGTGGGAGAGTTTGGCTAGGTAGGAAGTGATGAATGCTAATTCCAGACAGGGAGGCATGGGCTGTACTGTTTTCTGCTTTCTCAGCACATCCCATGAGTTACGCATTATGCTTATTGATACCTGTTGTAGCCCTCTTTTAAAGTAAGATTTTTTTTTAATCCTTGTTTTTTGTTTAAAGCAATTGTGGCTTATTAATGGTACAGTGATTTGCTTTAGGCCTTATAGCTAGTAGGAGACAGGGGCAGAATTTAAACATAGAACTTGGGTCAAAGTCAACATTCACTCTCTGACCTACTTTACTGCCTTTGCAGAGATGAGGACACAGGAGAACCAGACTTGTTCATGAACTATGAGCAAATTATTTAAATAAAATTAAGTTTCTGTAACATCGTACCATAAGAAAAAAAAAGTGTAATTGTTGGGCTCTTACCAACAAAACACGACCATGCTAGGGCCCTCGTTGTGCAGCTGAGGACAATCAAGAGGAGCGTGAGATCTTTGTGTGATCCTCAGAAAAGAGGAGATGCCCAGCCCTGGCTCTCCTAGAGCTGCCCTGGCGCAGGGCTCTATATAGGGCCTGAGTATTGGTCAGTCCCTTGTCTTCAGGCCTTTGTATACACTCCTCCTTCTGCCAAAACACTGTCCTTCATAGTCTTCCTTTATGTTAAAGCTTAGATGCTACTTCCTCCTGGAAGCCTTCTCCATCTCCCAGAATGTAATCTGGCACCTTCCCATTTGCCTCCACAGCTGTTCTCCTTCCCTACCATGCTGTCTCCTCAGACTGTATTCCAATGGCTTATTCACTTGCTTTTCCCACCAACCTGTAAACTATTTAAGGACAGGGCCTGAATCTCTACACATTGTTGAAACTGGAGTAGTTAGTACTTTGGCATAAAATAAGCACTTAGAAGCTGTTTCTTGAATGAAGGCATATGTGCATCTATGAATCAACAAACGAGATTGGGATTAAAGATGACACACTTATTCTGGGACACACTTGTACAATCCCTGTCAGACCTTCATGCAGTGCAAGCACAGGTCAAGGCCTGAAGATGGCAGAAGGAAGGTAGGGAAGAGCAGGGTGTGTTCTTTGTGCTCAGGTTCTGTCCTGGTTTGTTTCTCCATTGCTGTGACAAAACACTCTGACCACTACCAACTTGGGGAGGAAAGGGTTTATTTGTCTTACATCTCACAGGCCACAGTTCATCAGGGAGCCCAAGGTAGAAACTCAGGGCAGGAACCTGGAGGCAGGAACTAGAGCACAAGCCATGGAGGAACACTCCTTACTGGCTTGCTCCCCTGAACCCTGCTCAGCCTGCTTTCTTATGCAACACAGGCCCACCTGCCCAGGGGTGGCACCACCCACAGTGGGCTGGGCCCTCCCACATCACTCAATAATCAAGAGGATGCCCCATGGATATGGCCACAGACCAGTCCAATGAAGGTAATTCCCCAGTTGAGGCTCCCTCAACCCAGGTGTGCCAAGTTGACACTAAAGCTATCCAGCACAGGCTCCTTTCTTGGCTGGCTGCTGTTTGACTGACTAGATCAGACCAGCCTTGCTAAGCTGGTGATCAAATGAGGTGGAGAGGAGTAGGCAAGGAATCCCAGTGGGCATGCTCAGTGGACAGTGGCTTTGCATGCAGCTTGGGGCAGGTGAATATGTCAGGAAGTTGTGAGGTGCCTTGGAAAGGGAACTCTTCCCCCAGGTAGTCAGTGGCAACCTTGGAGGCTGACACAGCCAGCTGAGGCAGAGTGCAGGGGCTGCCTGCAGGCTGGCTCAGGGCTTGGTTCCCTGCACACCTCGCAGCCTACTAAGCTCAGTATGTGCCTTGGCACCACTGCCTGTCTTCAGAACTGCTGTGGCCTGTCTCTCACGGCAGATGAGCACTCAAACTTTCCATAGCTGGGCATCAAAGTGACTTTCTGAAGTACTCACAGGCACCTGGTTCGAAGCCTCGGTTCTGACTCTGTGCCTGGGCTATTCCTAGCTGTAAGTCATTCATCTTTTGTCTCAGGTGGTCCTTACAGCCATGTGAGGTAGCTGATGGTCTCCCTGCTTTACAGGGGAGGAAGTCAGAGTGGAATTGTTAGCTACTTTCCCAGACTTCCCTATTAGTAAATGGCAGAGCCAGGAGCACAATTCCTCAGGCTCCTAGCACATGCCTTTCAGAAGGCAGCCCTGAGGGACAGGAGCTTCTTGCAGTGCAGTTAGCATTGGAAGGAACTTGGTTAGAGTTGAAGCATAGCAGAGGTAGACCAGAGGACCCCATGAACAACCTTACCCTGTGACTACAGACACCTCTTTGTGTACAGTAGCAAGTCCCCAGGTCCTGTAGATTTGGAGGCCTTAATGTCACTCAGCCTGTTTGCTCGCCATTTTATTACCTATGGTGCTTAACGAAGCATTTGAGTTGAATGTTCTCGCTGAGACATTCTCTCTTCAAGGATACTTAAAAAAATACCGCTCTCCTCCTAGCCAGGGTATTGTCCCATTCCTTGTCTTGGCACCCCAGACACTGGGGAAACCACCACTGCTTCCTGATCCTTTGCATCCAGACCAACCCAGTTCCTTCTCATGGTCCCCAGGAGCCCTCTGGGCCTGGTCCTGCTCTCACCTTCTGCTGCTCCCCTGGGCTGCACAACACACCAGCCTCTTTCCTGGACACCTGGGCTGACCTTTATGCCCTGAACAACCACTGCTTCCTGATCCCTTGCATCTAGACAAACCCAGTTCCTTCTCATAGTCCCCAGGAACCCTCTGGGCCTGGTCCCGCCCTCACCCCGCTCTGCTTCCCTGGGTACAACCACTGCTTCCTGATCCCTTGCATCTAGACAAACCCAGTTCCTTCTCACAGTCCCCAGGAACCCTCTGGGCCTGGTCCCGCCCTCACCCCTCTCTGCTTCCCTGGGCCTGCACAATCCGCCAACCTCTCTCCTGGTCCTCAAGAGCCCTTGGGGCCTCTTCCCACCCCCATCTCCCTTTGCATCTCTGGGTGGCATGGCCACCAGCTGCCCAAGACCAACATTTTTCCTGGGCCCTGCTCCCAGGCCAATCCAACCCCCAAATTCCTGAGGACAACCTCTTTCGTAGAGGGATCCAGACCTTAGGAGAAAGCCTGAGAGCATCTGATCCTCATCTGACTTGGGCTTCTGTGGGAACTCCTGAAGACAAAAGCAGTCTGGCCACTCCATCATAAAACCAAAAGAGAGAACTGGAAGCTTAGATGAACCAGCTTTTCATGCCCAAAAAGTAAAACAGAAAGGGACATAAAGTTTACAAAAAGGAGCAGAATTAAACTTGAAAGCTTGAGTCTCACACAAAAATCAGAAACTACAAAAGAAATTCACATGTCAAAATCAGAGAAAAAATAATAACATGAAAAACCAAAATAACATATCCCCACATAAGCCTAGTAGAAAGCCTCAACAATAGGATGAATGAAATGGAAAACAGTATCAAGACTGGAAGATAAAGCAGATGAACTAGACCACTACAGTAAAGATTATGAAAAATTTAAGAAATCACAAGAATGGAATATGCAGGAATTGTGTGACACCATAAAAAGACCAAACTTAAAAATCATAGGCATACAGGAAGGAAAAGAATCCCAAGATAATGGATGGCATGGACCAGATCTTCAACAGAATTGTGGAAGAAAACTCCCCAAATTAAAGAAAGACATGCCCATACAAATACAAGAAGCATATAGAACACCAAACAGACAGGACCAGAAAAGAAACTCTCCACGACACATCAGAGTAAAAACACTAAGCGTATAGAAGAGCCAATACTGAAAGCTGCAAAATAAAAAGTCACATATAAAGGAAAACCCATTAGGATTACAGCTGACTTTTCAGTGCAAACTATGAAAGCCAGAAGAGCCTGGACCAAAGTATTCCCAGTTTTAAAATTACTATACCCAGCCAAAATGTCTATTATAGTTGAAGGGGAAAGAAAAATCTTCCATGATATAAACAGGCTGAAGGAATTCATGTCTACAAAACCAGCCCTTCAGAGAGTTCTAGAAGCAATTCAAAGAGCTGAAGAAAGGAATGACTATACCCAAGGGGTTGCAGAAAGACATTCGATGAAGGTATAACTGTGGAAAAGTACAGCTATTATCAAGAATGTGAACAGAAATAAAAATGACAGGATTCAATACACATCTTAAATATTAACAGACTGAACTCTCCAGTCAAAAGACACAAACTAGGTGAATGGATTAAGAAACAAAACCCATCTTTTTCTTGTCTACAAGAAACTCATCTCACTCTCAAGGACAGGCACTCTCTTAAGGTGAAAGGATGGAAAAAATTATACCAAGCAAATGGTACTAAGAAAAAAGCAGGCATTGCAGTTTTATTACCTGAAAAAATAGGTTCTAAAACTAATCAGAAGAGATAAAGAGGGCTACTTTCTTCTGATCAAAGGAATAATAAACCAAGAAGATATTACAGTCATGAACATATTCACCAAACTGGTGTACCCAACTTCATAAAAACAATACTACAGGAATTTAAGACCCAGATTAATCCCAACTCATTAATAGTAGGGGACTTCAGTACCCCACTGTCTCCATTAGATAGGTCAACAGGACAGAGTTAACAGAGAGACATCTGAATTAAACAGTGTCATATATCAAATGGACCTAACAGACATCTACCAAGTATCCGACTCAGGCACCAAAGGACATACTTTCTATTCAGCGCCCCATGGAACCTTCTCCAAAATTGACCATATACTGTGGCACAAAACAAACCTCAACAAATACAAAAAGATTAAAATAATTCCATGCATTCTATCAGACCACAATGCAATAAAGCTTACAATCAAGACCAGAAGAAGCCCTAGTCACCACATGAATACATGGAGATTAAACAACAGACTCCTTAATGATGAATGGGTCAAAAGAGAAATTAAGAAAGAAAAGCATTCCTGGAACTAAATGAAAAGGACAATACAACACAACAAAACCTCTGGGACACGCTGAAAGCTGTCCTCAGAGGGAAGTTTATAGCTCTAAGTGTCGACGTTAAAAAATCAGAAAGAACACAAATGACTTAACATTGCAACTCAAGACACTTGAAAAGCAGCAACAAACAAAACCCAAACCAAGGAGACAAGAAGAAATAACAAAGTTCAGGGCAGAAATTAATGAAATCGAAACAAAACAATACAAAGAATGAATCCAAGAGCTGGTTCTTTGAAAAGATAAACAAGATGGACAGACCGCTAGCCCAGTTAACCAAAAGTAAGAAAGAGCACCTCCAAATCAACAAAATCAAAGATCAAAGGGGAAACATCACAACAGACACCAGAAAGATACAGGATATTTATAAGGGAATATATTGAAAACCTATATGCTACTAAATTTGAAAACCTAAAAGAAATGGATGGATATCTAAA
>NW_008359625.1:7169149-7197264 GCF_000622305.1 Nannospalax galili | reverse complement strand
CAGGGATGGTTCAATATATGTAAGTCAATAAATGTCATAAATCATATAAATCTGCTCAAAGACAAGAACCATATGGTCATCTCAATAGATGCAGAGAAAGCCTTTGACAAAATTCAATATGTGTTTATGTTTAAAGTCCTAGAGGGAACTGGGCTGGAGGGAACATACCTCAACATAATTGAAGCCATATATAACAAACCCACAGCCAACATCATTCTAAATGGAGAAAAACTGGAATCATTCCCACTGAAATCAGGAACCAGACAAGGCTGTTGACTGTCTCCACTTCTCTTTAACATAGTGCTTGAAACTCTTGCAAGAGCAATAAGACAAGAGCAGGAAATTAAAGGAGTAATTGGAAAAGAGATGAGATTATCCCTTTTTATCAGATGATATAAGAGATGCCAAAAATTTCACCAGAAAACTTCTAGAAATTATTAACACATTCGGTAAAGTGGCAGGTTACAAAATTAACCTACAAAAGTCTGTAGCCTTTCTGTATACCAATAAGAAGCAATCAGAGAAAGAGCATATGGAAACACTCCCTTTCACAATAGCTGAAAAAAAAAATCTCGGAATCAACCTGACCAAATACATTAAAGACCTCTACAATGAAAATTTTAAATCTTTAAAGAAAGAGATTGAGGAAGACATCAGAAGATGGAAGGACCTCCCATGCTCATGGATTGGAAGAATTAAGATTGTGAAAATGACCATCCTACCAAAAGTCATTTATAGATTCAATGCAATGCCAATCAAAGTCCCCATGACATTTTTCACAGAAATGGAAAAAACCATCCTGAGATTCATATGGAAGCACGAAAAACCTCAGATAGCCAAAGCAATCCTGAGCACTAAGAGCAATGCCGGGGGGATTACTATACCAGATTTTAAGCTGCATTACAGAGCTATAGTCATAAAAACAACATGGTACTGGCACAAAAATAGACCCATAGATCAATGGAACAAAATTGAAGACCCAAATATGAGTACATGCAATTTCAGCCACCTGACATTTGACAAAGGTACCAAGAACATTTACTGGAGGAAAGACAGCGTGTTTAGCAAATGGTGCTGGCAAAACTGCATCTTTCCCTGTTAAAGAATGAAAATAAACCCCTATCTTTCACCGTGCACAAAAGTCAATTCCAAATGGATCAAAGACCTCAATGTAAAGCCTGAAACTCTGAAACTGTTAGAAGAAAACATTGGCAAAAACCTACAAGATATAGGTATAGGAAAGGATTTTTCTAAAGCGGACATCAATTGCTCAGGAAAGAAGGGCAAGAATTAACAAATGGAACCTCATTAAACTAAAAAGCTTCTGTACATCAAAGGAGCCAACCAGCAAAGTGAAGAGAAAACCCACAGAATGGGAGAAAATCTTTACCAGTGACACATCCAGAATATATAATGAATTCAAAAAACAGAGAATCAACACAGGAAGTAACCCAATTAAAAGAACGGCTAAGGAGCTGAACAGAGAGCTCTCAAAAGAAGTAAAGATGGCTAAGAAGCATATTACAAGATGTTCAGCATCACTAGTAATTAGGGAAATGCAAATTAAAACCACTTTAAGATTTCACCTCACCCCAGTCAGACTGGCTAAGATCAATAAAACAAATGATGCCTAATCAACACAGGAAGTAACCCAATTAAAAGAACGGCTAAGGAGCTGAACAGAGAGCTCTCAAAAGAAGTAAAGATGGCTAAGAAGCATATTACAAGATGTTCAGCATCACTAGTAATTAGGGAAATGCAAATTAAAACCACTTTAAGATTTCACCTCACCCCAGTCAGACTGGCTAAGATCAATAAAACAAATGATGCCTAATGTTGGAGAGGATGTGGGGAAAGGGGAACACTCATCCACTGCTGGTGGGGCTGCAAACTTGTTCAACTCCTATGGAAAGCAGTGTGGAGAACTCTAAAAACTACAAATGAACCTAGCATTTAACCCATTTATACCACTCCTTGGCATAAACCCTAAAAACTCATCCTATTGCAGAGACACTTGTACATCCATGTTTGTTGCTGCTTTTTTCACAATAGCCAAGAGATGGAAGCAACCTAATTGTCCCTCAATTGATGAGTATTTAATGAAAGTGTGGTTCATTTATAGGATGGAGTTTTCAGCAGTAAAGAAAGATGAAATCATGAAATTTGCAGGTAAATGGATGGAACTAGAATCTGTTATACTAAGTGAAGTAACACAGACTCAGAAAAAAAATCTACATATGTTCTCCCTCATATGTGGGTCCTAGAACCAAATCCTGATAAATGAATATGTATCCAGACACAACTACAGGAACCAGGATAATGGAAAGGAAACAGGGAGGTAAAGGAAAAGAAAGAACCTGAAAGAGAACAGTAGGAAACAGGCATTAATAAGGGAGATATGGATAAAAATTGGGTTAGTTTAAGGGAGGGGGGGGAGGGAAGGGTATACAAGGAACCTAGGGGATAAAAGGAAAGAAAGAGCTCAAGAGAGGTAGGACCATAGGATAAAGGTATTATTAAGGGAGAAAAGGGGGAAATGGGGCACCTTAATTGGGGAAACCATGATGGAGGGGTTAGACAATATGAGAGATAAATAATGCCTAGCTAGTTTTAAAATCCAGAGGGAACCATATTAGTCCAACAACCTACTAACAAATTATGCATACCAGATTAAGAAATACATATCTAGTCAAGGTTTATCTGACAATGTTTGGCCTTTTCCCAAGATTTATTTGTGTAGCACACAGTAATTAAAAGTACCAGACTGGTGGAATTAACCTTTTAGAAATTTAACAGACATACTTTGAGGCCTATACTAATTTGTTCAGAGGGACATAAAGGACAGTTTTTGCTTCTTGCCCTCCTAGTTCGACTAGTTCCAGGGGACTATGAGCATCTTTCAAAATGTCCTTTAATTGTGGTGGGTCACCTGTCCTCTTGATCAAGGAGGCCAAGTAAATCCCATGAGATGGAGTTGAACCAGTGTCCAGTCTACAAAGAGGAGGGTCAACACAGAGGAAACATTTCCTCCAAGGTTCCAAGTGAAGCCAGCCATGGTCGAACAGAAGTTTTGACTTATCTTCCCATAGACGGTACTGGTAAAAGAAAGGAGCCAGGGGCTCCTCCCAAGCCCATGTGACCCCTGAAGAACAGATCCTCAAGCGGCCTTAAGAGTGAAAATAAATTGGTTTATCTGGGCCAACTGTATGGCCTTTAACACCCAAAAGGAAAGTTAACCAAAGACCAAAGGGGCCAATATAATTTCTTAAGAGTCCATATGCATAGCTAAAGGCTATGTAACAAGCAACAATGCCAGATAGGAGATACCTTCTTTTGAGTTGTTGCCCAGGGTGGCCCAAGAGACTCCCAGATAGTAACCCAGCATAGAACTGGGAACATGAATAGCAGACCCCAATCTTATCTAACAGAATATTGACAACTGATTGCTGCTAGATGAGGAACAGCTGACCCTCCTAAAACAAAGACCTCTAGATAGGCTGACTAGATTCACCAGATGGACAAGTAGTGGGGAATGGCTGGGGGTGCCGACAACACAGCAGACAGTAGCAGGGATATCAGAGTATAAGGGCTCTAGTGGGGGGAGGGAGGCTATGGGAGGGTGTTATCTGGGAAGTGAGTGTACAGTTGACTAAGATGGTTTGGTACTTTCTGTGTGATATACACACAAAAAATTTAAAAATTATATTTGAGGAGGAACCATAAAAATTTACATCATGTTAATTAGTAGAGGTGATGAACATTACCATTGAAATCTACCCGATAACTTTATAGACATACACAGGTGCCAAGGACCAGAGTACAACCGATTATGACTAGTAATAATCAGAGTAGAGATGCATGTGCCAACATCTCTGTTATTAGCAAAAGCAATGAGTCTTTGTGTAAGAAACAGTATATTTTAAAATGAAATGGAGATCTTTTTTCAAGGTTAAAAACTCAATTTTATGTCTTATAGGGCTTATACTGAGTTCAATATTGTATAATTATTAATTCAACAGTGAACCTAAAAATTTTATAGCCACTTTTGAAAGATGTATCTTTTCTCCGGAAACTATTATTGAGTATGTTAAAGCTGTAATGAAATGCTTATTCTAAAACAATTTAAAATATAAAATAAAATAAAAAAACTTTAAAACTCTTGACTTTTTAAAAAGCAGAAGAGGGCATGAAACCCCACAATATGAGAGAGAGAGAGAGTGTGTGTGTGTGTGAGAGAGAGAGAGACAGAGACAGAGAGAGACAGAGACAGAGAGAGAGAGTGCACTTACACAGAAGAGGACATGGGATCCCTCACAGTTGGGCTGCCTGTTAGGTGGGTCCTGGGATCCAACGTTCCGTCCTCATGATTGCGCAGCAAGCACTCTTCACCCAGCCTTCTCTCCAGCCCCCGCACCTTTCTCTAAAGTACTTACCGTCCTTAAACGTCAGTGTATCAGAGGAGCAGTTGCATTGTAGAGATCCAGATTTAAGGTACGAACTTTAAAGTGTCAAGTGCCATTTTGTGTGGAAACAGCATCTCTTAGTGTTTGATGGCACTTAGGATTTGTCTGAGAGGATGTTTTTCACGGTGATGACCTCTAATAAGCTGTCCCCCACCCCTGTGTCTTTCCAGATCACACACCCTGCTGGCTGTATGTCTCAGTTTATTAAGTTCTTTGGAGAGCAGATCCTCATTCTTTGGAAGTTTGCCTTACTCCGAAAGCGCATTTTGATATTTTCTCCCCCACCCGTGGGTGTTGTGTGCTACAGAGGTAAGTAGAAGCCCAACTTGGGATCTTCCTAAGCGCCAAGGGCATATGCTTGAGCCCTTCCCTTGTTGATCACTTTGGAAAAAGTTTGGGCCATATCGATGGGATCAAGGCTTTAAAAAAGCCTGGGAGTGACCTGACTGGACCTGCATTTTTTTTTTTTTTTTTTATTAGAAGAAGCATTTCATTACAACAGCATTAACCTATTCAATAACATTTTTCTGAGCTAGGGTATATCTCTTTCAAAATTGGCTGTACATTTTTAGGTTTACAGATGAATTATTACGCTTATACAATCTTTTACTCATTATAAACTCTATAAGACATAAAATTAAATGAGGTTTTAACGTTTAAAAAAGATCTCCACTTCGTTGTTAAAATACACAGTTTCATACAGAAAAATTCATTTTAAGGCAATTGACATTGAGACGTTTTCACATGCATTTCTAATCTCTCTATATATATGACTATTACTGGTCACAGTCACTTACTTTCTGAGTTCCTTGGCATCTGAGCATGAATATAAACTCATCAGATAGACAGCCTTCCTCTCCCACTAGAGCCTCCATACTCTGCCATCTCTGCCACTGTCCACTGTGCTGTCAGCACCCCCATCCATTCCCCCTGTCTGCCCTTCTGGTAAATCTAGTCAGCCAGAGGTCCCTGTTCCAGGAGGATCAGCTGTTCCTCATCTACGGCAATCCATTGTCAGTATTCCTTTGGATAGAATTGGGGTCTGCTGTTCATTTTTCCTGTAGTATGTTGGGTTACTGTCTGGAAGAGCCTTTAGACAAATTATACATAACAGATCAAGAAATATATCTCTAGATAAGGTTTATTTGAGACCAACTGGTCATTACCCAAGATTTATCTGCAGGACCTGCATTTTAGAATGTAGTCTGAAGGTAATGAAGGTGGATGGGGACACAGAAGGTCAGGGTTAAAGCAGCAAGGATGGATTCTAGATGCTTAAGAGATAAACTGGGTGGGGTTATGTGGCGTGTAAAGAGTCTGGGATGACAGGATGATGGGGCCACCAAAATGGGGTACCAAGAGGGCGATGAGGGGTGGGTTTGGTAGGGGGTTAACTTGGGACATGATTGTATCAGGACCTCTGGGGAACAGTTGAGTTTGAGAGTGACATAAAGCCTCTGATGATCATGGGATGGATGGGATCACCTGGAGAGCAAGTGAGGAGTGGATGTGCCAGGGACAGAGGAGGCTGGAGGACCACACAGAGGGTACAAGGTTACACTAAGCCGCAGCCTGGAGAAGGGAGAAAGAAGGTCAACAGAATCAAATTCTAAGCAAGGCCCATGAAGGAGATTCAAAACGTCTGTTTGCTTACATGATCTTCAGATCGGGTTCTGGGGTGGGGGCCCAAAAGATCTGTCAATAGCACTTGGTACAAGACAGGTAGCATAGCCAAAGCCCTCCTCAGCTTCTGAATCAACTTCCCATTACCATAACAAAATGTCTGAGGCTGGAGCATTTATAAGAAAGGTTTATTTTGGCTCATGGGTCTGGCATCTGCTCAGCTTCTGATGAAAGCCTCATGGTGGAAGAGTAGCATGGGGAGAGAGCAGGCTCACTTCATAACCTACTCTTGAGGTAACTGAGCCACTGTTCTCAAACTACATTAAACCTTTCATGAGGGTGGAACCCGCATGACCTAATTCCCCATTAAAGATACTGCACCTTTCAGTATTATGACACTGGGGATCAAGTCTCAACATGTGTTTGACAAGGGAAAATATTAAATTGTAGCAGCGTCCCTGTAGAGCCAACTGTTTAGAGGTGTTGACCAGCAATCTTAGGTAGAGGAGGGGACACGAGGGCAGTCACCCCCCTTACCATCACTGCTCCACTCCCCCAGTATACTGTTGCTGCTGCCTGGCCAACGTCTCACTTCCTGGCATCGGGGGCACCATCCCTGAGTCCAAACCCTTTTTCTATGTGAACGTGGCTGACATCGAGAGCCTGGAGGTAGAGATGTCCTATGTGGCCTGTGAGTATGGGGCCCTCCCCTCCGCTTGCCTGTTTCAAGTCCTTCTCCTGTCAGACATGGGCTCCTGGACTTCGATTTCCTAGCAGGGTTGGGCTGGCTCCCTTTGTGACCCCTCCAGGTTCTCACCCGTTAACCTTTGGATTCCAAGGCACCACAGAGAAGATCTTTGAGGAGAAGCGAGAGCTGTACGATGTCTATGTGGATAACCAGAATGTGAAGACTCACCATGACCACCTGCAGCCCCTGCTGAAGATCAACAGTGCAGACAGAGAGAAGTACCGTCGGCTCAATGAGCAGAGGTGAGGCAGCCAGTGCACCATTTCTGTGCCATATGCATGGCATGCGTGCTGACGGGCATGGGCCAGGGCTATGCTGAAGGATCAGAGGCTGCCAGGGGGCTTGGAGAGCTCCACCCTCCTCGGGATGGCCCTGGGAGATGTCCGAGAAGCCTGTGCTGCTGCCCGCTTCTAGGAGTGGTGTGTGTGCTGGGAGCTGGAAAGGAAGGGCAGTTCTGTATTTCAGGAGGTTGGGGTTCCCAAGTATTGTGCTCACAGCCAGATATGGGTTGTTTCTGGTAGGCTTTGGAATCCGAAGCTCAGTGAACGAACAGCTACACTAGCTTCTAGATACTCCCCAAATGATCGTTAGATCTGCCTGTGTGCTTAGAACAACCATTTGAGTATCTACAGTGTTGATTCATATTAGAAACTTGTCTATACACTGTACATGTAACTCTATGTTTCGGTTATTCTGTGAGACTGAGGGTTATCACTGTCACTCCCGTGTGGTGCATAATTGGGGAACACGGTCACTTACCCAAGGTGACCACTGGCAAATTAATAGGGTCCTGCATTTGAGTCCAAGCTCTGTTTCTTCTGTTCCTGTCCCTTTCTCCATGCCTATGGATGGGCACCTATGCTTGTTGGTGCTGCTTCCTGAGAGGTGGGGCCAGTGTAAGTGCTTGGTTGTTGCTGAGTATGTAACTGGGTCCAGCAGCTGGCAGAGTCTGACGCTTTCTCCTTCCCAACAGGCAGATGCTGCTGTACTCCCAGGAAGTCGAAGGTGACTACAACCCTTGTGAAGAGGACCTCTTTGTACTGTGAGTTGCCCTGGGCAGCTGTGGGGCCTTGGGGATCCTTCAGCGCGGCCCCCTCCCATGCCACCGACTGCCATTCAGATGTTCTTTACTGCTCCCAGGGCTCTCAGAGCTGGGCTCCTTGCAGAGGTAGCCTGAACCCCACAAGGCTATGAGGACAAACCCAGAGCAGTTAAAGAAGCAGCGGCAGGTCACAGAGAAAATGGGGTCCTGGCCTAGTCATTCTGATGAACATTTTATACCCGGGATGTTACCACATAGCACAAAGAATCACTCTATTCAGAGTAAGTAATGAACACGAGGTTCCTGAGGGACAGACAGAGCTAAGTATTAAAAGAGCTGAAAGTTTACCTCATCAAAGTATATAATTTCTCTGCTCTAGATCTGTTGGTAGCCAGGGAGAGGGCTGGTCCTTCAGCACCTATTCCTTTCAGATAGCCACAGGAAGTCCTGTTCCAGCTTAGAGCAGAGTTGTAATTGAAGTAAACAAATTCCTCAGCTTCCTGTTTGGTCTCCTGTGCTAGCTGCTGGGAGGGGCCTAGAATAGAACACTTGAGTTCAAAGTGTGTACTGAAGACTTTCCCACAAAGGTTTAGCTGTTTCTGAGTGTACTTTCTAATGCATGCATGCTGTGTGTATGGGTAGGTCATCGGGAACTTTGCATAGCCACAGTCTTGTCAAGATGCGACACACCATGGGATCAAGTCTTGAGCATCGGGAGCTGCCTTAGGCACTCTGTGGACCCCGGCCCTGAGCAGCAGAGCTGCATGAATGCCTTTCTAAACACAGCTCCTTTATCCATTCAGTGCTACTGTAATGCTGTGGTTTTTAATCTTGCTCCCTATGTAATTCTTAACCTGACTCCAAAGTACTTGAAAGAGAGCAAGCACCCTGTGGTGCTGTGGGCGGCCGATCTTGGTGGATGTCGCTTACCTTCCCTCTGTGCCTGCCACCTTCCCTTAGAATGCTGCTGGCTTCTGGTTTGCCCCATGCCTGCTGCAGCTCCTCTGAGAATTCCCTTTCTGTGTAGTGTTGGCCTCCCAGGGCTGCAGGGTCAGTGCCCAGCCCTCTGCTCCCGAGTGAGGCTCCTTGGCTGAACTTCAGGAGCCCAGTCAGGGCTTTGAAAAATGGGCATTTCAGATTCTCACTTGAAGTCTAGGCCTCATGACTGCATTATCTATCAGCTGTGGGCTTTCAACACTCCCCTCCCCCATGACTAAGCAGAGGGAGAGAAACAGTCTGTGGAGCCTCTCCCTGAGGCTGTGTTCAAACCACAAGAATAGTATCAGCAGTCAAGCCATCACCCACTCAGATTTCTCTATCACATGTGATTCTTGCCAAGCTTATTCACATTTTAATAACCATTTAACTTTTACCCTGTTTTCTTCCGAGTTTTTAAAGTTATTGTTGAAGCCTTACCAGAGCATCCTGATTTTCAGTTCTGTACATATGGATTGTCTACTGAGTTTTTTGTATCATCTTCCCTCCCTTTTCTGTTTTGGGAATGCAGGTTTTTCTTAGAGCAAAATAACCGGATTTTTCAGACTTTGATGGAGGTGTCTGCGAGTCAAGACAAAACTCTAACTGCAGAGCATGCCCGGGGTATGGGCCTGGACCCCCAGGGAGACAGGGGCTTCCTTATGGACCTGCTCGAGGCCTATGGCATTGATGTCATGCTAGTGATTGACAACCCCTGTTGTCCATAGGAAGAGTGACATAGGACTGGTGAGACTCGCGCGGTGACACTCCAGGACCCCAGTGGCGTTGGTTTTGTATGAAGCTGACAAAAAGGACTCTTTCTATCCTCCCACACATGTAATTTTTGCCATTTCCTTTCTTCCTGTCTCCTGGGTTGAAGTGTGACTGCCTTGACTTCGAATCCTGCCTTGGTTGGGAACTGGAATCTACCAATCTACCACTGTCTTCCAGAGCTGCCTGTTCTCTGCGGTCTTAGTTCTATCAGTTCAAGTGGGGTGAACTGTGGGATGAGCTGCTCACAAAGTTTGTATGTCCCCTGGTACATAGAATAAGGCAACCAGGTGTCCAGTGTTTATCTGCCTAAAAGCAGAAACTAATCAGGTAACCTTTCAAGGTCACAGAGTTCTAGGAGTCAGCAGCGTTGGGATCACCTGTTAGGGTAAGTCTGTGTCTTCTCTGTTCACTTGATTAGGGACCACTGCGCACTAAATGTGACCTCCTCTAAGGATGTAATGGCAGGGGGAGGTTGTTTTATGAGTCAGCTGAAAAACTAGAATGAAGCCTTGAAATCCTTAAAATAAGGGAATGGTAGCTACTAAATGGAATACTCCCTACCCCTTTGGGATGGTTTGGTATTCCTAAGGTTGGTGTTTGGCCCTGGAGCTTACAAGCAGATTCATTTGAGTCTCTTTTAAGGGTTGATCATCTTGGAGTAACTTGGGTGGAGTTCATGCAGGAGAGGGAAAAAGTGCAAGTTTCTCTGACTTTGCATAGACAGAGCCAGTGGATTCTGAAATGTAGCCAGGTTCTGGAGCTAGTTGACTCCAGTTAGAACATGGTATTAATAGGACTGTTTACCGGTTTGGAGGTCTTGAAAACATCCCTTTAGCAGAGGCAACATTCCTTAGGCTAAGCAGTTGCATCCAGGCACCTCATAGATCTGACAGGGAATATCTGATAGTACCTTGTCTTGAGAGTGGCTGGAAATCTGAGTGTCAGGAACCACCGTGCTTGCATTCTGGATCCTATAGTCATCCTTTCTGGGGTGCTGGATTACTTATGGCTGCAGTTTAGGTAAGAGGACAATTGTCAGTCAGAAAGCCAGGTCCCATGCATAGAATCTAGTTGTGTTTGACTGAGATACCTGGTTGTTGGGAATGGGCTCTTCTCCGGCACCCTCCCGCCTGGTTGTATTATGGGAATGGCTGACTATCAGGCATCTTTAAGGCCAAGAAGTAGCCAGGCTAAGATGGGCCAAACATCTTAATTCAGGTGTTTTCACTGTAGCTCATGGATAAGGAATTCAAGAGTGTGGATATAAATGCAAATAGATAAAAATAGACACTGATGAGTCAGGGTCACATCTTCTGTGTAAATATGTAAGGTTGGGCATCATCAGACTGTACAACTAACAGATTTGCCCTCTGCATTGTGGGTTTAGCCATCATTCCAGTAACATAAATGTTTACAAAAACCACAGCTGTGCTCAGTGGCTGAAGTTTCACCTGCGTTGTGTTTGTGGCTGCCCTCTCCTTTTGCCCACAAGGCTGAGCAGGGACCTTCTGAGAAGGGTCAAGTAATGTTCCTTCCAGTTATCTTCAAGAGCTCAGGGTTTTCTAGGTTTGGGTAGGCAGGCAGAGATAGGCATAGGAGTAAAAGAAGTCTGCCTCTCCTAAGGAGCCAGCAGACCCTCTTTCTCTGAAACTAAAGGAGTTGCTGGACAAACCCATTTCTAAGAGCCACCTCAGAGTCTTCTGCCTGTGTGCCAACACTGCTGTTTCTGGCCTGTTGTAACTGCAGGCTGAGAAGTGCTGATGTAAATGTAGCAAGGGGGTTGTCCTTTGCGAGTCAGGGCTTGAGGCTCTTTTTAACTAGGCAGCCACCTTTCTGGTATCTCCTGTGTCCCCCTCATGTTCATGCAGAGTTGGGGTCCCAGAGGTGATGCCATAGGCCTGGGCTTAGCTGACCCTGGAGCAGAACTTGTTCAGCATTTCCTCCAGTCCTTCCCACCTTGCCAGCTTCCTCCCGGGCCAGACCCGGTAGCCTCTGCTTGCCTGAACAGCATGTGTGTTAGCGCCTCGTTAGCACCTCAGCAATGTCTTCTTCCAGCTATGATCCTCAGAGCAAGTACCTGGAAGTGAAGGCCCAGCTTCCTATGGCACTTTTGAAGCCTTGCTTAGTACCACACAGCTCCCCCGAGTGGCAGTTAGCAGACACAAGCCAGTATCATGCTGCCAGCTCCCCGCAGTACAGGGTGAGGTACTACGTAGAATTCCCTCTTCAGTGATGGCAGAAGCCGGGAGCAACATGGACCTGCATTTGTCATTTGTGAATTTTTTGAAAAACCATCTGCTTTTGTTTGGAGGACGTTGGTACAAATCCTTCACAGCTTCCTAGGTCTGTACTCAGCAGGGACAGGCTTTTTTCTTTTTTTTAAAATTACTGACCTCCAGGAGCAGAGCTGAAAACTTAGTTGTCAGTCTTGTATTCTGCTGGTGGCCCTCACTGGGCCCCTGCTAGGCTGGCAGAAGAGCCCTTCTGGGGAACACTAAGCCCCATCTGTGCCATGTTGTGAATCATGTGCTAACCTGGAAATAACATGCTAACCTGTGATGCTGACCTGTCTGATCATTCTTAAGTTAGAAATTCCTGATGGCAAAAACCCTTGAGGGGCCTGGAATCCACATTCTGGATTTGTGGACATCCATATTAAGTATAACAAAGGCCTCTTAAAGTAGATGCTTTCAATTATGTAGGTTTAACAGATGGTAAGACTCAACCAATTGTTGCCAGGTTTAGGACTCTTTCTCCAGAAATAAAAAAATAGCAGTTTCTCTCTTACCAGACTACAAAATAGGGCTAAACACTGTTTGGTATTAGCTCTGGCTTCAAACATGAAGCCTTCCTTATGCTGGGCATGGATCCATTCCAACATCAGTGTCCTGCCCGGGGCCTGTATGGTCCTTTCAGGAGTACTGTGAAATGAGAGGTACTTGCCTCCCCCCATACCCACCATCCCCTCTGGCTCTTTTCTTCCACTGGCTGTGGGAGAGAAGCTGAATTCATGGATAAGATAGATATGAGTCAGTACAGGAAGCATCTCTAACGTACCTTGCTGTAAACCACATGAAAATCACGACAAAGGAAGAGAACACTCAGATGCAGTGGTGCCAGACGGTACATGTGAAGGTCCACTTATGTAATTATATATTTTAGCTAGAAAGTAAAGGCAAATTAAATCACAGGTAACTCACTGTCTTCATTCTGATGGCTAGGGGGATGAACTTGCTATCTGTCTTGATGTACTGAAAGCTCATTAAATACAATATGGTGAAATGACCCTTCCACTGAGGCTTTCAGTGAGTTAACTTTTCAGTGGCAAACGCCACCCCCTTGAAGAGGCAGGGACCTCAGAACTGCTCTCTCGAAACTGAATGGATTGAGATGCTTTCTCCAGGCCCAGTGTAGATCATCCTTGGAGAGGCAAACGGGAGAAGAGGGTATGGATATACAAAACTGTAAGATGATGCTCAGCTTCATAGTGAACTTGACTTAACGTGAGAAGAGTTTGAAAATGAACGTGGAGCCCAACAAGCCCTCGGTGGGCTGCTGTCTCCTGTCAGCTGCAGGTCAGTGGCTGTGAATCAGAGCTATCAGCTCTTCCCCAGACCCTGTAGTAGTAACATGGCAAGGATCCCGCCGGCCTATAGCTTTACCTTGGCAGACGCAGTCATCCCTCAGTTCAGGAAAATCCTTTTCTGATTCAGGTAGGGGAAGAGTTAAGGGTACCTTTTATGCCCAAGTAATGGGCTTTTAGTATTCCATTGTTATTACAAATATACCTCTGTTCCCAGGAGCCATTGGAGTACTGAGTGTTGTGGGAGAAAAGGCGAACTGTGAATTACGTTAATGTTTTTCTTATGAGAAATGGAAGTTTATTTTTATATCAATGTTACTATGTGATGAATTGAGTATAAAAGTGTTGAAATGGAAGGAAATTTCAAAGCTATAATCCAAGGCGAAATGGGCAGCTTTGCCACTTGATAGCAGTGGAAGCCTTTAGAAGCTTCACCATCTGTGGTAGTGTTTTAAAGAGTAAATGAGGGCACTGGCCCGGGAAGGGTAAGACACAGACATTAACCTTCCATAAAATCCAGGACCAAAGAGGATAACTGTGGTCGTTCAATGACTCTTGCCTCCTGGTCAACTGGAGAGGGATGGGACGTAGTTTTATAACTGGCACTTTAATTCATGTTAGTGAGCTGGAAGTTAGGTGACATTGTCAATTTAGAAAGGGAATAGGGATTTCCTGGTGCTATATAGAGAAATGAAGATGGATAAATAAAATTCTGTTATCTTTTTAGAATTTATTCTAGAATTTCAACATAGCATCAGCTTTTAGAACTACGTTGACCTAAATTGAGAAAGTTTATTTAACACCCAGAGAGTAGGTGTGAATGACTTATGTTTGCAGTAGATGCCAGCTCAGACTAATGCTGAGTTAACTTTGCTTTTTGGGGACAGCTGGGGTCCACAGCATAAGCTAGGATTTTATAAACTGGGAAAAGATAGATCTGCAGAGAGGTAGAATTAGCTGGTTGCAGATACGGTTAGTTGACATTAAATTCGGGTACATTAAGTAAAGATAAAGTGGACTTTTCCATTTTCACTACTGATATACCTCTGTTCCCAGGAGCTATTGGCATATCTAAAACTTAGGAAAACCAAGTTTGGGTGTGTCATGCCCAAATCGGCCATCAGCGCAGCGGGGTTCTGTACTTCTGAAGGGCCGGGATGGGTGGCTATGGGGCTTAAGCTGGGAGGCAAACAAAACCCACTTTCTTTACTTGCCCAAAACTTGCTAACTTTTTAAAGACTGGAATACAAATCTCTCCTGAAAAAGAAATGTTATAAACTTAGAACCCCGTTTTCCTATTTCTTTCCCAAGTTACGCTCAGCATCCCTATTGCCTTAAGTGTAAAAATCCATTGTGCAGAATAACCCCGCCTAAGAGTTATAGCAATAAGAGAACCTGAATCTACGTTTCAAGGGTTTACCTCATGGCAAACTCGGAAAGACACTGCATAAGTTTTTCTGTGGATACTACTGCAGACAAGTATCGTAGTCTCTCTCTCCAATAGTTATGTACAGGCCTGAAGAAAGCCTGAGGTTAAGTGTAAATGTTTCTCAAATCGATCCTTTTCTGTGGTACAAATAACATCTGTATATATCTGAACTAAGTTGTGTGCAGAGATGTTAATAACTATATTTACAGAAAGCAATTTTTACAATTAAAGTTCACATTTTAACATGAATCAGTGTGCTGTGGTCCTTTACCTACTACAAGAATGCAGTTTGTGGTAGGAGGGAATGATGACGGCCAACCTCAGGGGCAGAGCCCAGGGGTGGAACGCTGCTTTCACAGGTGATTTGTAGGGAAAATGGGGTGCTGCTGCTGGTCCTTTGAGAGGCTATGGTAGGATAAACACTCTCCAGGTAACGGAAACTAAGTTTGAGGACCCAAGGCTACACAAACACCACAGGAAACTTCTAGAAGTTACTGTTTCATAAAATTTGTGAAAGTTTTCTTTAACATCATTATATACTGATACATATGTACATATGTATATACATAGTCTAAACTTTTATTTCTTTTTTTTCTCCTTTTGGGAAGTTAAACCAGTAGAGAGTGTGCTGTCACCATTGGCCACGAAGTCAGGTTCCTAGTTCCTCAGTGGGGTGGCATATGTAATAGTGCCCATGCCTTAGGAACGCTGTAAAGACTTAGCACTTTGTAATTGTGAAGCAAAGGAAAATTTGTACTAAGCTTTGTTTTACAGAAAGCATCTACTATATTTTACTATTTAAGAGGCTTGAGAACCTGTACTAAACAGGAGGGGCCTGGTTTCTCCTTTGCAGAGCTCTGCACAGCAGCTTTGCCTAGACGTTGTTCTTTTATAGCTATACTGTAAATGCCAAGCCCCCATAGGACATAGTTTGAATAAAGGAAACAAAGCATATTTATATACAACATTATCTTAATGTGGGTCAAATATCTGTCCCCAACCACATGGGCCATGATGGTTAGAGTCAGTAACTACACATACACACTGGCAGTGCTTTAAGAGATAGCTAGTTCTATACTAGGCCTCCATGCTGACAAAGAACCACAAGATCTACTTTTATTTTCTTACATCACAGCACCTCCTTTTCCCACCATAGCTAACATGGGATAAGTGACTAAGGCTGATCTTTGGATCATTCTGGTTTTTTTTTTCCCAAAGCAGCTTTTTACCACTACTGTAAGCATACAGTGCTAAATAGGCGACCTTGGTAATTCTGTGCTCTTCATTTCTGGGGTTTTTGTAGCCACTATATAATCCATTCAAGCATTGCTCTTCGCACCATATGAAACACTTGGTATATTACTGTTCTTAAATTTAATCCTCTGCTGAGGTTGGCCACCTCTTCCTCACTTTCCCTTTCTTACAAAGACAAAGCTATGTGTCTCGTCTCCTCTCATCCACTACAGTGCAGGGCCTCTAGAGTTCAAGGACTTCTGGGGACAGAACAAAGAAAATGTCCATAGTAGTGTTAAAAGCAAACCTTGCTAATGACCTGGCAGCAACTCCTTTGCAAGCCAGGTGTTTAGTTTTCTACTTACCACAAACTAAAGGAAGATCTCATTGTTTGTTAAGAGAGCATTATTAAAATTTGATACACAGCACTGTTTTTGTACCAATTCCTAACCAAATTCAAAGAGCTGTATGACATTATTATAATTCTTATTTTCATCTACTTTCTCAACATTTAAAAATGAAACAATATACCTGATGCTGGCCCTCCTTGTATTATAAATAATAACTGTATATCAGGTAAATGAACTAAAAAAGGACAGAGAACATTCTAGTAATTTTTGTTGTTGAAGACAGGGTCTCACTGTATCCCCAGCTGGCCTGGAACTCGCTACGTAGACCAGGCTGGCGTTGATCTCACAGCAATCTACTACTGTCCTCTGCTTCCTCCTGAGTGCTAGGACTAAAAGCATGTACCACCATGCCGAGCTAATAATATAATTTTTAATTAGCAAGGAAATGTTTTCATCAAATACATACCAATAATTATGAAAACATTTGTGCTGTAATAAGCTAGTACTTAACTAAAAATTTAGATTTCTATTTTTTTGGCTGATGAAAAGCAAATGACAAGGAGTGACGAGCATAAAATGTACTATAAGATCCTTTCACCGACAGTGGTACAGAAACTACACTCACAGGGAGAAAAAAAATAATTTAAAATTTTCAAATACTGAAGAACTAGTTCATTTATTTTTATAAATAAATGAGGGGTATCAAATTGCTGTGGTATTTAAATTACACTGGATATGTTTAAAAGAGTGATGCAACAGTTTTTATTTTTAAACATCAATATTTACATGACACTAGAGTACACTGGCAACTAGTTAACTTTCCATGACAAAGTTTAGATATCAACATGAGGGGTATGATACGTATTTGGGGAAAACAGTTTATGGAATACTGGTTTAAAACAGTTTCTCCAGGTAAGGTAGATTTACCTGGGGAAGGTAGCCTTTTAAAATGCAAGTTCCTAGCTCGATGCCAGGTTGAGTTACAAGGTGGGTCGCAGGTCAGTTTTCAGCATGCATCTCGGATGTACACATGCAAAGCAAGCAGCAGGAGCTAAAAAATTAGCATTTTACAATGCTTTAGCCATAGCTGAACAGAGAACCACCTCACATTCGCTTTTTGAGGACAAGCCAAAACAACAACTCACAAAGTAGCAGCACCCATGGGGGAGCCCAGAAACAGGGAAAGGCACCCAAAGAAGGCAGTTGCTCCCTTTGGGATCCCCAGGATGGTCAGAGAACAAAACAGGAACAGATAAGCTTAGTCTAAGGGCTCTACTCTCCACTGTGGCATGTTCTGGGGCCATCACAGAATTCCAGCCTTTTCCTACCACAGAGTATGAAAACTTCTTTGAACCAGCCTCAGAAAACCACTAGGTAGGAGGGGTCAACTGTCATACAAGGAAAGCATGGGTTAAGAGAACACTGATCACTGGTCAAGTGACAGGGTATGCTCTGGGAAGCACTGCAGAAGAGGTTAGGGGTTCTTGCCATGAAACTTCCCTTGGGATCCTCTGACGACACTGTGGGTCAGATGAGGCACCCATTCCCTTTTGGTCCCACTGGTGGCTTAAAGTGCAGCGTGGGAGTGCCCCTCACTTCTCTGTGCTCACTGCGATGCACACTGCAGCATCTGCTCCCTCTTCCTTGGGTCACAGAAGAACTGCAGTTTCCTGGGCAGCAGTTTCACCTCTACGGGCATTGCTTCATACTCTTCGCTGTCAATGCTGAAGGAGCCCTCTGTTCCCTGGAGGAAGAGAGGGTTCAGAATGCAGCTGTGTGGCTTGCTGTCACAAGAAAACATTTCTGCCTGGAGGTCTTATCCTACTGTTCTAACAAAACATTTCAGTGTCAACTACGGCACACAAAATCCTGGAAACATTTCAACTCTCTTCTACCTATGAAAAAGGATTAATTTTCTTTTTCAAGATTTCTATCTCAAAAAGTATTTTGGAGCTTGAAGTTAAATTTTAAAAATATTTATGGAGCTGGGTGTAGTGGGGCACTTGGGAGGCAGAGGTAGGCGGATCTCTGTGAGTTCAAGGCTAGCCTGGTCTACATAGTTCCAGATCAGCTGGGGCTACAGGGAGACCCTGTCTCAACACCAAAAAAAAAAAAAAAAAAAAAAAAAAAAAATTATGGGAAGACAAGGGCCCTGCCGCATGATACATATATGAAACTGTCAAAGACCTCATGTAATAAGGAAAGCACATACATCTCAAAGAAAGAAAGCAAAAAGAAACTTATAAAGATGTCATCTAGGGTCAAGGACTACAGTCTTTCTTAAACTGAAAGTGTCATGTCCACTGCATCTCTTACAGTATCCCTTGAGACGTGCTGAGCTATTGGGATGTGAGCATTAGTACATGAGACTCTGAAGCCCTTGCACAATGCATGCACGTCCTTCAGCATTTGCTCTATGATATGGTGGTGCCAGTCAAGTTTGTTTACGTAGTTTCAATGCGGTACAGTGGTATCATGGTCACAGCTCCTCAGAGGCCTGTTAATCTTTTCTGGGGTAGCACTAATCAAATTACCTTACAATTCATAAATCTCTACCTTTTCCCCTCCTACTTACATCGGTTATTAGTCTAAGCATGGCATTCTATAGTACAATTACGGAAAATGTTAAAATGAACTGCACTACACCAGTTAGAAAATTCTTCAGCTCATACATTATTCAGATTTTACATTTTCGGTATGAAAAAGTAAATGTTCTAGAGACCAAAACACTCAGTTTGAGGGAGAACCCTGACTTGAAGACTGGAGCCTCAGGAGGCCACGTCTAAATGGAGGCCTTAAAGGAGGCTCTGCTTCCCTTTTCTGGTCCCTTAATATAACTCAGACTTCAGGATTTTGCACACAGAAGGTGCCTAAAGGTCAGTCAGTGAGTAGAAGAGGAGGAGAAGGAAGCAGAAGGGAAGACAGAGTAGACAAGAGGCCCCAGCAGTGGGTCCACCTTACCTCAGGAAGTAGCAGAGTGCAGCAGCTGGCTTGGAGACACTCGGTGCCAGCCGCATGCAGCTCAGGGTCTCTCACCTTCCGACTTCTGTTGACACAGGAAAGAGAGACCTTCGATAGCAGCTGGATTAGAACACCCAAGTTCTCTCCCTCTAGACTACGAAGACTGGGGCTCAGTAAATCACTTTCGCTACAATGCGATACAGTCTAGACTGAGAAGACTGACTCGCTCTGGACAACTGTGCACGAAGTCAGGGCGTTTATCTGAATTGTTCTTTATTTAGACCTAGTTCTCAGGCTGTTAATGTCAAATTTTAAATTAGGATGTAATTAAGTTCTTTGAGAAAAGTTCTCTCAAACTTCTGTTATTTGGTCTTTTTTAGGATTTTTTTTTTTTTATTAAACAAAAAAGTAATTTTATTCTAATTTGGGGTAGCTATTTCTTTTTTTGTTGCTTTGTTTTTTGAGGCAGGGTCTCTCCATAGCCCCAGTTGGCCTAGAACTCACTACGTAGACCAGTCTCACAGAGATCTGCCTGCCTCTGCCTCCGGAGTGCTGGGATAAAAGGCATGCCCCCACCCCCGCCCCATGGTAGATATTTCTTTTATATCTATGAACTACTTTTAGATATTTTCTGATAATTCTCTATACATTAAAGCCTACTTAGTACATTTCATCTTGCTAAGTGGCTTTGGAGTAAAGCCATCAGACACGAATATGCACACATACTTGAGTTCATGCATATACCCTGTATGGCTAGTCAAGATACATAAAAAAAGAAAAAGGTGGCAGCAGGAGGATCAAGGCCAGCAAGACCTACTTAAGGAATCTGAAGCCAAGCAGGGCCATGAGATGCTATCTAAAGTAACAAAACTAACCTAAGTTTAAATAATAAATCTATTATTTATTGTTACTTGGAAACAGTAATTCTTCAGTATATGAAATGCTCATGGAGTTCCAAAAGCAGCTTCACCACATTCCATTCCAACACTCAGTGGGTACATAAATTACACAATTTTACTTCCTATAAGGACCAGAAGGAAACTTGCTGCAGCTCTTGAGGAGAACGCAGAACATAATGACATCACCTAACTTAAACAATGTAGCGGGGTTTTCTTTTTGTTTTGGATGTCAGCTTTAGAAATGAGATTTGAATACAGCTGAGCAGACTCAGTGAAGATGCCATGTGATTTCTGGACACTGTAGTGGGAGTAGCGAGGGGCTTTCTCTTTCTCGTTACTCCAGATACACAAGAGTAATCAAAGGCTGCAGAAGGAGCTATTCAGGATCTGAAGAATTTGTATCAAAGGCGAGAACAACACAAACTAATGAAAGCCATTCTGCTGCCAGTCCGGGAATGGACGATGATGCAGCCATGGAGACGCAGCTGCAGCTGCAGCAATGTCCAATCCCCAAACGGGCACGAGGGGGAGCGCCAAGACAAAGCACAGGAAGATGGAGCTGAGCAGATCACCAGTTGGCATGGGAACACGCCGTCTCCATAGATGCTTTGAAGCTGGCTGGAGGGGTTACAGTCTTCTTAGCCAATGAAATTCTGGCAGAGCTAGGACTTAACAAATCAGGCAGGGCTTGGAAGGGCAGTGTTGTGTTAGAAAAGAGAAAAAAAGCCTGGGAAATGTCCAGGGTGCGCAATGTCCTTTCAAGTTTCTCCTTAGTCCTCTGGGACTAGGAAGATAAAGCAAATTGGCAGGAACAGTAGGAGATACTGGCAAGTGCTGCACAATTGTAAAAGCCTCACTTGAGACTGACAGTCCTGAGATTAGCAGAGATGATGATATTCTTCCATTTATAGATGGGAAAGGATTCAGAAAAGCTTAATGACCTTAGTCCTAAGGCCAGCGAGTAGCTTATCAAGCTTTTGGACTCGAAACCAGAGGGTTTTTTTTTTTTTTAATTATTATTTTTAGGTGCATGAGTGTTTTGCTTGCATGTATGTAGGTACACCATGTGCACGTAAGTGCAGCACATGCATGCAAATCCGCCAAGACTAGAAGAGGGTGCCAGATTCCCTGGAACTGGAGTTAGGGATAGCTGTTAGCAACCATGTAGGTGCAAGGAACTGAACCCAGGTCCCCTGGAAGAGCAGTCGGTGCTCTTAACCACTGAGCCATCTTTCCAGATCTGAAACCAGAGTTTCTGACTCCATGCCTGAAACACTGAATCTTTTCATTTCAGTTGAAAGGCAGACTGTTAAATTATGATCCTTCCCAAATAAGCAGGCAGGGCCAAAGTAGTAGACAGGCACTGTACATGTCAGCCCCATTGTGAAAAAAGGAATCTCAGAATTCCCAGACAGACAAGGCCTCTGCCAGATCTCTATCTTCAATAGACTCCATGGCCCACTCTCAACAGTAGGATTTGAGGATAAAAATTACTCAATGAAGCCCCATTTCCTACAGAGCAGGCTACTTACCCTATGGTTATGAAATCTCCTTTGCTGACAGTGTCAGGTTCAATGCAAATGTTCATAAAGTCCTCTTTGCTCTAAAAAGGTCAAGGATACTAATGTTAATACCTGAAAACTGGGCTAATGCAGCTTGTCACCTAAGCCTCTGGTGACTCATATTTTGAACTAAAGAATTTATACAAAGACAAGAAGACAAACGTGTATTACATCTTATTTTTAAAGATTTAATCCTGAATACTATCTTTTTCATTAAAGGCTTTATTGTGGTATAATTAACATAAAATTCATCTCTATTGTTTTTTTTTTTTTGCTTTGTTAGTACAAAAGCAAAATATCTGAATAAAAATTCAAAGTAGGAGGTTTTTGAAGTTGTGTCACCCCTAAGCCATAGGCATTAAAACTCCTAAGCTTCCTTCTACCCCCTGCAGGCCAACCTTCCAGCCCACCCATGCCAGGTCTCACTCTTCACTACACATAATCATCTCATCATGCCACATCAGTTGCTTGCTATGGAAACACAGGTGTCTCTGTTCTATAAAATGCTCTGAATGCAAACATGGTATGCAGCTAGGGCTGAAAACAGCAACCTGTATATTCCCTGACAGTAAAGACAAAACTCTGTTCCATCTATGCAAAGCTTTGAAAGACTGATCTACAACGAAGCACTATGAAGAGAGATTGGACTTCTGTACCCTCCCTGCAGTTTGCTACTAGTTGCTAGCAAGCAATACAAGCCTGGCCTTCATGGAGCAAGCCCAGCACGGCTATGTGGCCTTCTGTGGTGGTTCAAAACATGTAGGCCAGGTCTCTGAGAACCTCTGCCTGAAGTTCAAGGACACCACCAAAGCACAGCTGAATCTCTCAACAAGGAATTATGAAACACAATTGTGACGTAAAGAACAAAGGCTGTGCAGGGTTGACTTTCCATTCAGCTCTCCGAGGGCCAGCCATGTATCATGAACTCTTCAGAACATTCAGTTACATCATTTAAACAAAACAAACATGAATTTCTTCCCACAAAGAACTTACATTCCACTGTAGAGGAACGCATATGTAGATACAAAATAATAAAGATATAGAATAAAAAAATAGTAGATTACTGAGAATAGTAAAAAGTAGGTATACTGCAAATATGTCAGAGTATATTAGAGAATGACATATTAGTATATTAGTATATTAGAGAAGGAGCCAGAGGCAGCAATTGATGGCAATGACTGTATTTTAAAAAGGAGTCTAGCACAGGGTTTGGAGTGATGGAGCTGGAACTGACCTGGAAGCCTCCTCCCTGAAGACTAGTTCTCATAATTCTAGAGAATACTGTGCAGATTGCTAAGGAGAAAAATCAATCAATGGTCCAACTCAGCTGTAAAGCCTAATAACCGTAATGACTGGCCCAGCAAACTATCTCTATTGGTGCAGTAGTGGCACTGTTATCTAGGGGGTAATGAAGAGCTATCTAATTGAACTTAAAGCCCTCTCAATGGGAAGGAATTCATGGATGGCACTGTAAATATTGCCAATTACATATGACTGGAGAGGTCATAGATCCTAAAAAACCCTATCTCTGTCATCTTTAGACAAATGAA
This sequence comes from Nannospalax galili, assembly GCF_000622305.1. NCBI lineage: Eukaryota > Metazoa > Chordata > Mammalia > Rodentia > Spalacidae > Nannospalax > Nannospalax galili. The sequence goes on along the minus strand of NW_008359625.1, from coordinate 7,174,072 downwards.
ATTTATTACTGTATGCTAAATATGAATTCTTATATTTACATGCAAGTATACTGTACACCAGTCATCAAAGCTTCGTTTTGCAGCAGATGGAGGCTATTACAGAGTTCCACAATTTGTCACACACAGAAAATAAATGTCTGAGAGATGTCCAGCCGTAAGAGATATCTACAGTGGAACCTCCACACTAAGGCTCATGGAACATAGTAGAGTTAGAATACTAATATATCCCTCAACTCTCTCTAGCAAAGCTTCCTCATACAACACAGCGTGATGCACACAGAAGGCCACAACTGGCCAAAGTTTTAGAGAATAAGAGACTTCAGAGTGTGTGTCCTTGGGTAGGACTCCTATATTAAACCTAGTGCTCAGGGACCATTTTGGAAGAGGGAGTAGAAAGATTTTAAGAGCCACGGTGTATGAACATAAGGAAACAGAGGCTTTCAGGCCTTAGGGAACTTGCTTATATGAACTTGCAACAATGATGACAGCATGCACAAGATCCATGCTGACTCAATCAGACAAAAATGCAGCACTGAACTGGAGAAATAGTCAGGAGGTCCCAATCTTAGCTGAGGAATTGTTGGCAACTGATTACTGCTGGGTGAGGGAGAGCAGATCTTCTTTAAGGGAGTGACTCTAGATAGGATGGCTAAGCTCCAGTGGAGGAACTTGCATCGAGGGACATTTTGGTACAAATGCTTGACCAGCTAAGACTTAACATATATGACAGAATGCACGAAATCTGGTGGGGGATATGGGACAGCACAGATGGGGCGGGGTATAAATTTGCTTAAGATCCAGCATATAAGAGCCGGGCGTGGTGGCGCACGCCTTTAATCCCAGTACTCGGGAGGCAGAGGCAGGCAGATCTCTGTGAGTTTGAGGCCAGCCTGGTCTCCATAGTGAATCCAGGTCAGCTAGGGCTACAGGGAGACCGACTCAAAAAAAAAAAAAAGATCCAGTATATGAAACGCACAAAAAAATCAATAAAGTATACATTAATAATAATAATAGAAAGAAGTGCAGAGAAGTGCAGGTGAGAAGGTAGCCCTGATCAGAAACCTGTGGAAGGGAGGAGAGTAGCAATGTCTTTATCCAATGCAGCAGTACTGAAATATCAGCAAGTATCCCTGGAGGGCCGATGAATACTAAGAATCTGTTTGTATTTGTTAGATATAAGTTAATCTACGAATAGATCCAGACTCCAGTCCCATACTCAAAGTTTCTAGTTCATTAGATCAGGTAAAAGTCTAAGAATTTTCATTTCAAAAAATTTCCCAGTGATGTGATATCTACTGATTGAAGACCACACTCTGAATACCATTATTCTAGGGATGAACCATCCACACAAAGGGAACTGCCTGGCTGTGGCCTTCAGGTGGGAGCATGTCTGACATGTTCAGAGAACAGCAAAGAAACCCACATGGCTGGAGGAGACTGAGGGGCAGCGGCAAGCGAAGCAATGAGGATGGAGAGGGAAGACGGCCTCTTGATGAGCGGGGCCTGTACCCACTTTAAGAAATCTGGCTTTTAGGCTGGGTAAAATGGAGAGCCAGTGGAGGGCTCCAAGGAAGGAAATGTTCTGGCTTCTTGTAATAGGATCACTCTGCCTGCTGTTGAGAATTAAGATAGGGATCTTATGCAGAAGCAGAGAGAAAAGAACAGAAATGAGGAGGAACAGCTTAGGGTTCAGTAAATGCCAGGACAGGAAGGTGTGATGAGAGGGCATGGCACTGGGAGCTGGCAGGAAGGGGAGGAAAGGTTTAAAGTGGTGATGAGTTAGGAAGAAAGCTATCGAGTCACTAGACCTAATGTGTAGAGGATAAAAGAGAAAGAAACAGGCATCACTTAAACCTGCTGTGGACTAGCAGGGCCTTGTTCCAGTCAGAACAGACATAAGCACATGTTTTCGGTTAAGGGCCAGAGACAGCAATCATCTCAAGTTTGTAAGACATGAGTTACCTACAATGGCCACTCAATTCTAATGTGGAATGCATAAAAAGCAGCCATGCAGCACTTAAATGTTAGTGTGTTCATGTTCCAATAAAATCTCACAGAAACAGAAATTTGAATTCTGTATAATTCCAATCATTTAAAAATATAACTACCTCCGGGTGTGGTAGCACACGCCTTTAATCCCAGCACTGGGAGGCAGAGGCAGGTGGATCTCTGTGAATTCGGCCAGCCTGTGGTCTCCATAGTGAATCTAGGACAGCTGGGGCTACAGGGAGATCCTGTCTCGAAAAGAGAAAACAAAACAAAACAACAAAAAGCTGAATATATATATATATATATATATATATATATATCCACCACTCCTAGTTTGAAGACAGGACAGCTGGGCCGTTGTTGATCCTTGTTCTTCAGTTCTGTTCTCAGGCAGACTTAAGTTACATGGAACCATGGTCCTGTGCAGGGTGGCCTCCTAGAGATAAAGGACAGCCTGGGGTCCTATTTTGTCATACTACCGAGAAAATGCCTTTCTGGGGATTCACCCCAGGTCTGACAACCATTTTCAGCTCAAGCTTCTGGAACACACTTCTTGGCCCTGGGATGTGACCGAATCTCCTGGAACTAAGCTTCTTTCTATTAGTTCTTTCTTCGCTCAGGTGGGTTCTCATATGCAAGACTTGGTCCCCACACAGTGGCCTCTCTCAAGTAGAAACCTGGTGGGTATGAACCTTACCTCACCTGAGTCCCTTCTATGAGATCCCTGTGCTTTGCTGCTTGCTCTTGCCAATGTCAAATGTCATTTAACAAAGTGTGTTGAGTGTTTAAGGTACAAAGGTAAAGCTATTGATTTAGCACTATTTTGGGCAAAGGTCTCATAACTCAACTTACTATACTAGCAGATTCAATGAGTATTTTATCATCTTAAATGACAGAAAGCTACTTGATAAAAATTAATGTCTAAGATATTTAAAATCTAAGAAACTCAAAAACCCTTACCCACTTAGCAAAGCTTTCTTCAGAAGAAACGTCCATATCTGATAAAAGGTAGCTAAAGAAAATCACAGCGGATTCAAACATGAAGAACTGGAGGCACTTTTCTCACACATGGGGAATTAGACAATGACTCCTGTGGTCACTTCCTCTGCTCCGTACTCAAGCCCTAGCCAGTGCAGAAAAGTGGGCCAGAGGACTATAAAATAAAGCATTTAAAGGAAGAAACAAAACTGGCACCCTTTTCAGCTGATAAAAAACAATCTATAGCAAATCTGAGAGAATCCATAGACAAACCTAATATAAAGTAGTGAGAATTTAATTAGGGAGACTGCCAGAGAGTGCTGAGTTCTGGCCTCCCTCTGGCCTCCCTGTGACAGAGGGCCTGAGAATGCCACCCCTCCATCCTGCCTCCACCTGGTGGTGAGCTTCCCCTAATTGCACCATACCCTAATCCCCCTAACCTGGGATTTTGTGAGGCCACTCCCAAGGTCCCAGGGCAGATCTGGCTTTGGTAGGCTAAAGCTCAGATCCTAGCAGACAGCTTGGGAGGGTGGGTTTGGACCTCCATTGGTGTAGTGGCTCTGATCTCAGCAGACCAGAGAGTGCCAGTTTCGGTCTCCCTCTGGCCTCCCTTTGGCATAGGGGCTGAGAACACAGGGGACTGCCTGAGAGCTCTTGGATCCTGCCTCCACGTGGTGAAGGAAGCCTGAGTGTACCTGACTGGAACCTGAATTGGGCTTCTGTGGGTACTCCTGAATAGCTGATCTGAAGCCAGCAGTTCCCTCCAAATTAAACCTGAAAGAACCTGAACCCTGTACCAACCATAATCAATAAAGAAAGGATATAGGCACCCCAATAACACAAACAGAAGCATACTTCAACTTAATTCTTATATCAGAATCATAAACAAAAGAAATTCACATGCCAAAATCACAACGAAAAAATAAAATGGAAAGTCAAAACACTATGTCCCCACCAAACTCCCCACAACATAGCAGAGTAAAAACACTAAATGTACAGAACAAAGAGACTACTGAAAGCAGCAAAAGAAAAACAAGTCACATACAAAGGAAGGCCCATCAGAATTACAGCTGACTTATAAATGCAAACTATGAAAGCCACAAGAGCCTGGACAAAGGTATTCCCAGTTCTACATGACAACAGATGCCAGTCCAGAATACTTTACCCAGCAAAAAATGTCTATTATAGTTGAGGGGGAAAGAAAAATCTTCCATGACACGAATAGCCTGAAAGAATACATGTCCACAAACCCAGCCCTTCAAAGAATAATTGAAGTAATACAGAGGGAGGAGAGAGAAACAACTATACCCCAGGGGCAATGAAAGAAAATAAAGGTATAATTGAGGAAACACAAAATTAGACAGAGAACACAAACAGCAATCAAAATGATGTCAACCAATACACACCTTTCAATAATAACCTTAAATATCAATGGATTGAACTCCTGAGTCAAAAGACACAGGCTAAGTGAATGGATTAAGAAACAAAATCCATCTCTTTGTTGTCTGCAACAAACCCATCTTATCTTCAAGGACAGGCATTACCTTAAGGTAAAAGGATGGAAAAAAATATTCCAAGCAAATGGCACTAAGAAACAAGCAGGGGTTATAATTCTAATATCTGACAAAATAGACTTCAAAGTAAAACTAATCAGAAGAGATGAGGGTCACTTCATTCTGTTCAAAGGAACAGTTAACCAAGAAGATGTTACAATCCTTAACACATATGCATGAAACTCCAGTGCACCCAAATTCATAAAAACAACACTACAGGACTTTAAGACACACATTAACCCCAACACAGTAATAGTAGGGGACTTCAATACCCCACTGTCTCCATTAGACAGGTCAACTGGACAAAGAATAAACAGAGACATCTGAATTAAATGATACCATACGTAAAATGGACCTAACAGACATCTTTCGAATATCACACCCCAGTATCAAAGAATACATC
>NW_008359625.1:7168365-7168961 GCF_000622305.1 Nannospalax galili | reverse complement strand
ACACTCAACTAAACAATGAATGGGTCAAAAGAGAAATTAAGAAAGAAAAAAAAGAATTCCTGGAATTCAATGAAAAGGACAATACAACACAACACAACCTCTGGGACACTAAAAAGCAGTTCTAAGAGGAAAGTTTATAGCTCTAAGTGCCAACATTAAAAAATTAGGAAGAGCCCAAATAAATGACCTAACACTCCAATTCGAGACACTGGAAAGGCAAGAACAAATGAAACCCAAACCCAGCAGAACAGAAGAAATAACAAAAATCAGAGCAGAAATTAATGAAATAGAAACAAAGAAAACAATACAAAGAATCAATGAATCTAAGAGCTGGTTCTTTGAAAAGCTAAACAAGACAGACACTTAGCCCAATTAACCAAAAGAAAGAGCAAATCCAAATCAACAAAATCAGAGATGAAAGGGGAAATATCACAACAGACACCCAAAAGATCTAGACCATTAAAAGGGAATATTTTAAAAACCTACATGCTACTAAATCGGAAAATCTAACACAAATGGATGCATATCTAAAGGCATGGGAACCACCAAAACTAAACCAAGAAGAGATTAACAGCTTAAACAGACCCATATCACAA
>NW_008359625.1:7165280-7168140 GCF_000622305.1 Nannospalax galili | reverse complement strand
GCATCACTCTAATACCAAAGCCAGGTAAAGATACAACCAAAAAAGAAAACTATAGACCCATATCCTTAATGTACACAGATGCAAAAATTCTCAACAAAATACTTGCAAACCGCATCAAAAAGATCACCAAGATTAGGCTTTATCCCAGAGATGCAGGGCTGGTTCAATATATGCAAATCCATAAACAATATTAATCATATAAATGGATTTAAAGACAAAAACCACATTGTCATCTCAATAGGTGCAGAAAAGGCTTTTGACAAAATTCAACATGCATTTATGTTCAAAGTCCTAGAGGGAATTGGAATGGATGGACCATACCTCAACATAATTAAAGCCTATACCACAAACCCACAGCCAACATCATTGTAAATGGAGAAAAGCTGGAAGCATTCCCATTGAAATCAGAAACCAGACAAGGATGTCCACTATCTCCACTCCTTTTCAACACGGTGCTTGAAATTCTTGCTAGAGCAGTAGACAGGAGAAGGAAATTAAATGAATACTAATTGGAAAAGAAGAGGTCAAGCTATCACTTTTTGCAGATGGGGATGATCCTATACCTAAGAGATCCCAAAAGTTCCACCAGAAAACTAGAGCTGATCAACACTTTCAGTATAGCGGCAGGTTATAAAACCAATCTACAAAAATCAATAACCTTTCTATATACCAATAACAAGCAACTGGAGAAAGAATATAGGAAAATGCTCCCATTCACAATTGCTGCAATAAAATAAAATAAAATATCTTGGAAAAAATCTGACCAAAGACACCAAAGATCTCTACAATGTAAATTTTAAATTGTTAAAGAAAGAGATTGAGGAAGACACCAGGAGATGGAAGGACCTCCCATGCTCATGGATTAGAAGAATATTGTGAAAATGACCATCCTACCAAAAGAAATATATGCATTCAATGAAATCCCAATCAAAATCCCCAAGACATACTTCACAGAATTAGAAAAAAACCCACCTCAGATAGCCAAAGCAACCCTGAGCAAAAAGAGCAACTATACCAGATCTCAAAGTATACTATAGAGCTATAGTCATAAAAACAGCATTGGTACTGGCACCAAAATGGACACATAGATCAATGGAACATCACTGAAAATCAAAACCCAAGTACACGCAATTTCAGCCACCTGATACTTGACAAATGTACCAAGAACACACAATGGAAGAAAGACAGTATCTTCAACAAATGGCGCTGGCAAAATTGGATTTTGACCTGTAGAAGAATGACACTAGATCCTTATCTTTCACCTTGCACAAAAGTCAATTCCAAATGGATCAAAGACCTCAATGTGAAACTGGAAAGCCTCAAACTATTAGAAGGAAATATTGGCAGTAACTGACAAGATATAGGTATAGGAAAGGATTTTCTAAATCAGACAGAAGTTGCTCAGGAATTGTTTCTATGACAGCAACAAAAAAGTGACTAATACAGCCTTCATTAAACTTAAAAGCTTCTGTACAGCAAAAGAAACAACCAAGAAAGTAAAGAGAAAACCTCACAGAATGGGAAAAAATCTTCACCAGTGACACATCTGACAGAGGTTAACATCCAGAATATATAAAGAACTCAAAAAATAAAAAATCGAGAAATCAAATGACCCAATTAAAAGATGGACTAAAGATCTAAACAGAGAGTTCTCAAAGGAAGAAATAAAGATGGCTAAGAAACATCTCAAAAAGTGTTCAACATCATTAGAAATTAGGGAAATGCAAATTAAAACCACCCTAAAATATCACTTCACCCCAGTCAGACTAGCTAGGATCAAGAGAACAAATGATACCAAATGCTGGCAAGGATTTGGAGAAAGGGGAATGCTGGTGGGATTGCAAACTCACGCAACCTCTATGGAAAACAGTGTGGAGAATTCTTAAAAAACTAAAAATGAACCTTATGACCCGGTTATACCACTCCTTGGCATATACCCAAAGGACTCATCCTATTGTAGAGACACTTGCACAACCATGTTTGTTGCTGCTCTTTTCACAATAGCTAAGAGATGGAAGCAACCTAAGTGTCCCTCAACTGACAAGTAGTTAACAAAAATGTGGTATACTTACAAATGGAGTTCTATTCAGCAGTAAAGAAAGGTGAAATAATGAAATCTGCAGGTAAATGGATGAATCTAGAAACTGTTATACTAAGTAAATTAACACAGACTTAGAAAAACAAACGTCATATGTTCTTCCTCACGTGGATCCTAGCACCAAATGCTTTTAAATTCCAGGCCCTTCTAATAAGATGATGCTATACAGCAGTACCTTCTGCATGAAATAACTATCATCACTTCAGCTGAGCCTCATTGCTAAACATCGTCACAATTGGGCTTGCTGACAGTTACGCTCACTCATTAAAGGAGGACCAAGCATGTCCCCGGACCCTCACTGGATTATCCAGCCACTCTTCCCAGCCAACTGTATGTAATCTGACCCGAATCACACATGGCCTCCTGGATTTGGAGAGGGCTAAAGTATACAATCTGGGGAAGGCTAGGAAGAGAAGGCATGACCCATGCTACGTAAAGGCTTTCTAGTGTGCATACACTCAGGTCATACATACACCTCAGCAATCTCTCAGTTATCTCAGTAAGTAAGCTCAATAAATTCATTGGTTCCCCAGTAAATCTTTAATCAAACATCGGCTTGACACTAGAACCTTAAAAGGGAATAAGCACTGCTAAGCATCCCCTGGAAAAGAAATCTCACAACAGATGGAAAATTTATTTGTTAATGCTATTATATCTCATAATTATTTTTCAAAAAAGAAAATGAGAATGTAAAAGATGTTAAAAGGATATGGGAATGGAGATATTTTCCAAAATAGGCAGAAAAAAAAAGCTTAAGCAAGT
>NW_008359625.1:7073910-7165213 GCF_000622305.1 Nannospalax galili | reverse complement strand
GTCATAGTTTAGTCAACTAGTTTAAGGAACAAAATACGTATCTAGTCAAGGTTTTTCACCCAAGCCTTATCTACATAGCACATGATAATTAAAAGTACCAGTCTGGTAGAACTAACCTTCTTGGATGTTCAACAGCCATACTTTGAGGCCTATACATTAATGTGGTCAGAGGGACTTACAGGACAGCTTTTGCCCCTTGCCCTCCAAGTTCTACTAAGTACCAGGGAACTATGGAACATCTCTCAAAATGTCCTGTAACTTTGGTGAGTCATTTGTCCTCTTGTTCAGGAAGGATATGGAGACCCTACGAGATGGACTTGAACCAGTGTCCAGTCTACAAAGAGGAGGGTCAACTCAGAGGAAACATCTCATTCATGCTTCCAAGTGATGCCAGACATGGTCAAGCAGGATCTTTGACTTATCTTCACACAGATGGAACTGGTAAAAGAAAGAAGCCAGGAGCTCCTCCCAAGCCCATGTGACCCCTGAGGAACAACAGATCTTACATGACATTAGGCTTAAGTCCATATAAAAAGTTATTTAGACAATTATTTCTCATTGATGATTTGGTTCTGAATCAGAAAGTGCTGCTCAGATGTAAGACTTCAAATCTTGGTCTGCAACACTGTAGTGCCCACCTGTAGCTCAGGGAGACAACCTGCTATTGTTCTAAAATGATGTGTGAATAAATCTGCCCCCCTATCTAGAAGCCTTTGAGAAGGAACTGACACTGATTCTAACCACTCCAACAGCTATCAAAATACCTGAAAGCAAATTCTGAATCTGTCACTCTAGAGTCCAGCCTTGAAAGGCAAAAGAAAAATGAGGAGGAACCCAACAAGAGGAATGCTTTTGGAAGCCCTTGTCAAGAAACTCCAATGGACTCTCATATGAACATTTGAACACTGCCCTGTTCTGACTTTTCTCTAGTTCCCTGTCTAGATCTTGTAATGCTAATTACTCTTGTCTTTTCTTCTGCTTCACATTTCCTAGTCAGGATTCAAGGACTTACTTTTCCCCCTAGAGATAAGAGTTATGCAATTTGGGGGCCTTTTAGGTAGATCCACTGAAGGGGTACTCCAATTGCCTCACCCTGCATCCCTGTTCAGCATGGAAGAAGCCAGAGCGGTCTGCGTCCCGATTCCCTATTGGCAATTTGGGTAACCTCTTCAGAGGATGGTGTGATAAGAATAGGAGGTAGGAATTGGCTAGGCAGTTAGGGTAAAAAGACCCCAAAGAAAAGTAGCCAGTTTCTTGGCTAAAAGTCAAAATGTCCTTGGGACTGTTAGCAACATAGTCTGTTCCAAAGGCCAAAAATGTCAAAAGTATTTAGAAGCTTGTATCTAATCCTTTAAAGGATTTTAGGGTTACCTCTTCAGAGGGGGGAATGTTAGAGTAGCCAAAAGCCCCATAAAAAAATAAATAAATTGAAGAAGAAAGATTACATGAACTCATCAGAAAAAAGTGATGGGGAGATATGGGAGGAGTTGGAGGGAGTGGGCATGTATTTGATTAAAACACCTTATATACGCACGTATGAAATTCTCAATATTGGTTTTTTTTGGGGGGGGTCTTTTTTGAGACAGGGTCTCCCTGTAGCTCCCAGCTGGCCTGGAACTCACTATGTAGACCAGGCTGGCCTTGAACTCACAGAGATCCGCCTGTCTCTGCCTCCCAAGTGCTGGGATTAAAGGTGTGTGCCACCACGCCTGGCTTAAAGTAGTTATTTTTTTAAAAAAGAATTTAATTAGGATGCTGATTCAGTATCAAGACACACACACACACACACGTGCACGCACAAATTAATTAAATGTTCATCTAGTAAGTCAGTTAGAAAATGAAGTTTTAAGAGCTCCTATTGATAATAGCATAACAAATGAAGATAACCAAGAATAGATCCAACAAGGAAACCATAAAACTTCATTGAGAGATACTGAAGGACTAAGTATCTGAAGAGATACAGCATGGCTTTATGTCAGAAGAGTCAATACTGTAGAAACGTCACTTCTCCTTAAACTGATCTATGGGTACAATGCAACCCAGAGCAGTATTATATACCTTTTATGAGGAACCTAATAAAATATTCTAAGATAGTGATATAAATTATGGGGCTGCAGAGATGGCTGAGTAGTTAAGAGCACTTGCTGGTGTTCCACACAACTTTAATTCAGTTCCCAGTACCCATGTTGAACAGCTCACAGTCACCTGTAACTCAAGCTCCAGAATATTCAAGGGACTCCAAAAGTAAGGAGAAGAGGAACTTATTACAAAACTGTAATAACAGAACCAAAGCACAAGTATAGAAACTACAGGGACCAGTGGAAACGTTTACATGTCTATAGATACTTGATGTATGACAATGAGTTGAGGTCAATGAACAAAAATGAACATTTCCATAGGTGGGCTTGAACAACTGGCTATTTTAAATGAATAAATATAATTAGAGCCTTATCTACATCATTTGCAAAACTCATTTACAGGTGGCAGTTTGTTTTTAAACAAAAATGGAACCACCTGATACATTTTAAGTTGGGTTTTTTTATTTAACAATATATGGTGAGCATCTTGCCACATAAAGATTAAATATTACTTTAAATAAATGTGCTAACATTTATTTAATCAGTCTGATTATTTAATGTTTTGCTATTAAACAATAAACATACTTATTTAAGATATTCCAACTCTCTCATACTCCATACTCCTAATGCTGATTTCATATTATGAATATACTACTTTTAATGATAAGCAAACATTTCAAGCCATTACATGGCCGCTATATTGTCTTTAAATATTTCATTGTATTTGCTTTTGCAAAGTGGTAAGGGAAAAGAGAGAAACTGAGTATGTTTCTACTAGTGATAAGAAGCATAGTATCACAGGCTTTGTAATTAGCACAAAGATACAAGCATTCAGCATCTGAATGTGGCTAATCTAGAGCTACAATCACCACTCACTGAGCTCAAACTATTCACAGGTATTCAGTCTTCAGAGAAAAGAACAATGGCAAAAGAACATGGAACAAATACTAAAACTGAATTCTTAACCAAAGACTAAGAATAATGAAAATGTGTAATAGAAATTTTATCTTCCTTTTAAAAATTCCCCTGGAACAGAATCTACTTTTTTAAACCTAACCCACTTTCTTTCACCAGTGTTTTCAGAATTCCATGTAAGTAAGCAAAGGCCTTATATACTTACCCAATCATTTCCATCAGATATTTACACTTAATAGGCTCACATCTACATTTAGTAGGGCAAGGGGTACGCATGTATTTTAGGGACTTTATATATGTTACCAAGTTGCCATTGAGAAAGAAGGCTCCAGTTTACATTCACATTAGGAATATATGAGACTGCTCAATTCCCCATGTACACCAACCTTGAGCACTATAGTGCTTTTTAATGCTTGACAACTCAAGGTACTATTTTAATTTGCATTTCTTTGAGGATGAGCATTTATTGTGCCCTCATCTATAAAATATAAACATTATGAAATTGTGGGCTTGAGGATTACATAAATTAATATATATAAAATTCTTGGGACAATGCCTACCACATAGTAAATACTCAGCAAATACGAGCTCTTTTTCTCAAAATGTATTCTCTTATGTATTTTCTAATTTTACCCTTGGCCATTGTTTAATATTAGTCCTCTGTCCACCCCCTATTGATTTATTTGAGGACTCTGTGATAGGGAAAGCTAGTAACTGCTGTTCTAGCACAGTCTAACATGGTTCCCAATTGTCATTCAAAAGTCTATCCTTTTAAATACGTAGCTGCATGCAGCAATATATATTTCACTTGGGTGTCATGCTCAGAAAACCTTTGTACTTCATAATGACAGCCAAAATTTAAATCTTACTCTAACACTTCAGTCATCTAGTTACAGTGAATTTCATTCTTTCTTTAATTCAATAGAACAGGAATCAATTTATAAGGCAAAGGAGCTGTGTTTCCAAGTATTTTGCAACAGACACGTGTTCCTTTTACAAGCAGGCAGCTCAGCCCTCCAAACATTAATGCTGGGACTAAACTTTTGACTACATTGCAACTCCATCTGCCAATTTTCTGACTGGCTAGGATAATATAATAGTGATTAGACTACTTTGATTTGCATAAAAGCTGAAGATATTAATTACCCCACAATTAAGAATGACTTCTATTGGTACTGTCATTAACACCAATAACTAAAGTTTCCTCCATTCTAGGGTCAGTAAACTTTCTCTGAAAATGGTCAAATGATAAGTATCTAAGGCTTTTAGGCCACATAGTCTCTGTCATATAGAAATGAACATGTCTGTGTTATAATACTGCTTTATTTATGGATATTGAAATGTGAATTTCACATATTTTTCATGTCACAAAGTATCATTCGTTTGACTTTCCAGCACTTATAATTAGAAAATCAATTCTTTGCTTATAGGCCACTTAAAAGCAGCTGAAAGCCTACTTTGCTTTATTTCACCTTCTGTGCACTATGCTGTTTCTGTGCACTGTCTATAGCAGCGCTACCCAGGGTTCACATCTGTGCATTTATATGGAAGCTACTACCTACAGAAGCCCATTGAGCACTTGAAATATAGCTAGCAGGACTGAGGAACAGCACTTTAAACTTCATTTTAGTCCAATGTAATTTCAATTTAAATAGTCACATGATGCTAACAGCAACAGCTGTGGACATTGCATGTCTATAGACTGCATCCTAATTAAATCATAAATATGAGCCTGCATATGGTGCCATACTGGCCTGTAAGTCCAGCATTTGGGACGCTGAAGCATCATGAATTTGAGACTAGCCTGCACTACATAGCAGAACCCCGTCTCACCCAAAACAACAACAAAAAAGGCCCTTGTGTATAAATATCGATCTGTGTGTTTCTGCTAGGGATGAATCTGTATGCTTAATATAGTCACAAAAATAATGGATACTTAATCAAGTAAAAGTTCAACATTTTTTCCATTCCAGTGACTTTAAGAGTGGCTAGCTTTTCACTTTTCAAGACTTTGTCCTAAGTTGTCCGAAGGTCAACCAGGCAACGACCAAAATCCTTGTTCAGAGCCCTTGAGCCTCTACACCAGAGTGCACTGAGCTGCTCTCGGAGCACAGGGCATCCTCCTGTACTTGCTCCTTTCTTCTATCCCCACAGCAAAAAATACAAATGCTGAATTAGTGCAGGAAAAGCCTGTCTCTCTCACACCAAATACTTTTTAAAATGAGCACACTTACCATCAGGTCAAGCTGGCTATTCCGAGTTGTGATGGACAGCTCAATAGTGGACAACTGTACATCTTTCCAGACCTCTGTGTTCACCTCTCGGGAGAGGGCTGTGGGAATCCATCAGACATGGGTCAGCTTTTCTACTGACATTCACAGACACCCCAACCACTGAGCTGCCAGGGGCACAGTGTGGCTTCCTCAGCCCTTCTCCAAACTCTGCACTTGAGCTATTTTTCCTTTCATGCACAGGGATAAAGCACCAGGTGCAAAGCAGCTCTCCATGCTTAAAGAACTCTTGATGAAAGCAGCCACAACAGTACAAATGTCAATGACAGAAAGGGTGCTCAAGAAACGCTGTGTCCACTCACAAGACACAGATCCTGCTCTGGCGGCACCTAGAGGTCTGAATCAACAATGCTGGAATGGCTCCTCCAGCCCTAGTTAAGTATCTAAAACTGATTCTGGGTGTCTGATTGAGGGTACTTCTAAGCTGAGTAGGGCTTGCAATTGGCAGTCACCATGTCGCTCACCATCCTGTGGTTGTGCCCAGAATGAGGCAAGCCTGCGTAATATTCTCCTGTACAGAGAAGGCCGGGGAGGGGTCTCTTCAGGCCCACTGGGAAGCCTCTCCGTAGGTCCTGTGTAGGAGATGGAGGCCTGATGAGTCTGGGGCCACTCCTGTTAATGGGGAAGAAAACAACTTTGTTATATGTACCTAATTCCTAACTTTGCTCTGCAAAGGTTGGCGTTCTAATAAGCTAATAAATGCCTCAATGGACAGACTCCTCTCTACTGTGGAAGCCCTCAATCTTCCTTTTCCTCTTCAAACTACCTTGAAAACCATGAACACCAACCAGTGACTGTTCTCACTACTGCTCCTCCTGACATACAACAGAGAAAAAACCGAAGTGGACTGATGGCTACGGCTTATGTGTGCATAACAGAAGTCACTATGAATGAGCATACAGCGGTCCCATTAGAACTTACCTTTGCTTTACAGACGACGCAAAAATGAAACTACTGGAGTCAGTTGCACCACATCCCCAGTTCACTGTTGGCATCACACTCCACAGAGGCCAGAATGCTTTGGTGCAGTTCACAATTCAAATCCAGCCCAAGGCCTCTCACTTCTAATTCAAAGCCCATCATTCTCAAACTAGATTTTAAAAAATTTTTATTTTACTTATTATCACTGTTATTATGAGGGGGCAGGGGGAGGGGAGGAGGAGGGGGAGGGAGAAGGGGAGAGTTGTTGGGCATATGTGGTGCTGCTGCTGTGTACATCAAGGCCAGAGGACATTTGGGAATTGGTTCCTTCCTTCCACCGTAGGTGCAGGGACTGAACTCAGGTCATCAGGCTTATGCAGCAACTGTTTTTTATCCTCTGAGCCATCTCACCAACCCTCACACTAAATATTTTGTCATCCTAGCACCCCAAGTCTAGTGTCATCAGGGATCCATCTACAGGAAAAATTAAAGCCATACCCGAGCATCTCAGCATGTGACATCACCTGTATTTCACCACACCCACCACGTCTGTGGCACAGCCTGGCCCTTACTGTGATGTAAAACTATTCCACCTTGGATAGCCAAAACCCTGACAGCCTACTCTAATCACATTCCATGTTCTTATGGTTGATTCTTTTGTGCGTACTAAGTCTTATAGTGAACTAATTCCCTGCTGTCAAGTTTCCACGGACTGAATTAGAAAGCAGTAACAACCCTAGCTTCTCTTGTTTACACCTTCCAAGTCCAGAAGCTGGAATGCCTGGGCCCAGCCATCCTCCCTTCCTGCCAGTAGGTATCCCTGAGATGCATTCACTGCTTCTTCACGCAGTAAGGAAGCTTC
This sequence comes from Nannospalax galili, assembly GCF_000622305.1. Lineage (NCBI taxonomy): Eukaryota > Metazoa > Chordata > Mammalia > Rodentia > Spalacidae > Nannospalax > Nannospalax galili. The sequence continues at coordinate 7,158,146 of NW_008359625.1, read as the reverse complement.
TGAGGGTGGTCTCTGCACCAAAGGGCTGTTTTAGGTGGATAAATTCCATCTGGAATATTAGGAAATTAGACCGTGTCTACATATCTAGGCTATGCCTTTCACTCCTGCTCACATTTAGGAAGCTGACACTGTTTTAACTCCAATTGTCTTGTTCCTGTATGTCTTTACAACTTCGTTTAAATTCAGAAGGGGAAGAGAAGGATGCAGTTTTGGTCTCTAAAGACCCTAGCCATACTGGTTTTCAATCACACAGAGAATTCCTATCTTTGACCATTCCATTTTCTCTCAGAGCCAAATTAATAGTTGATTCCTTTACATACCTTTGTCTATTACTTTGCCCCTTTTGAACGTTTATTCATTTACAAAGGGTTCCAGTTCTGAATCAGTCTTGTGACTAGGTTTCTGTACTCCTGCATCAGGCCTCAATATTCATTAGAGAACACCATCCTCCTGCTGAGTATTGACAGAAAACACACCCACTCAAAGAACACATCGGGGTCACTGCAAATTCCAGGACCCCCCATGCTGCTTGGTAGTCCTAATCCTCTTGACTTCCATATTTAGATCTTCTGTGCCACCTTTGCCAACCATCTGCCACTTTCAGCTTCAATGAGCATACTGGGTATAGCGGTTAGAAAGTCCTAAACCCCCATAAGCTCACTTTCACCCTAACCTAACCTCTACTCTCCCATTTCACGGAAAAGGGCATCCCTTCCCCATCCAAGGATAATGCAGCCCTCTGGATCCCGCAGCCTTCCATCTGTGCATGGGGTTTTATCAGCTCAGTCATGTTTTCTGTCTCCTTTCTATTCCCTTCCCTCCAGTCTTCTTTTCTTCTGCTTAAGATATACAAAGACATGGACATTCATCCAGTCATAAAACCAGTCCTCTACTGCTCTCCCCTTTCTCTCAGCTATTTTCATCTCCTCCTCCTCTTCAAAGTCAAGTACCTTGAGGAAACAGTCTACTCGTGCAGTCATGACATCATTACCATTCATTCCCTCACTTTCTTCAATTTAGTCCAAAACCTCCTATTTTGGAAGTTGCCAAACTACTGGTAGCTATCAAGTTCAGTGGACTTTCCTGTTTCTACTCATACTCTGCTGTCACTTCTTAAAATTTGTGCTTTTCTTCGTGAAGTTCCTCTTCTGTCGGCTGCAATTTTGGGATTCTCAGATGTCTCAGTAATATCAGTCATTTTTTCTAACTTTCTAAATGTTTATATCCCTCTGTGCTATTCCTGGCCTCTGTTCCTAATGGTAACTTCACCAAACCCACAATTTCAATGCCAGCCACATACTTATGACATGGAAATCTACTTCTTCACCCTAGACCCCTCTGTTGAGTTCCAGACCTTAATCACAGTTATTTCTGAACTTGTTTGTACCACATGCTACATTCAGCACATACCAAACTGAAATTTCACCTTCTTCCACAAACTTGGTTTTACTTTCTTATCATCAATGTGAATGGGAAAGTGAGTCACACAACTTTAGTCCCTCAGACCCGAAAACTGGCAATTCATTGTTCTTCCAGCTTTGACTTCAACAGCACTGACCCATCTTGCACTGTCAGTGCTCACTGTTAACAGCTGTAATCTATACCTCTCCACTTACTTTTCCCCATCACTGGATGACCAAAAATCTCTCAGCGGTCTTTGCCTTTAGCTACTCATATCCAATCTTTTGTCCACATTGCTGGAAATAAGTTTTTCCAAAACACAGATCTGATTATGTCAAGGCCTGCCTGACCTTCCCGCTTCATTTGCAGACATTTGGCATTGATTTTAACTGAAGACCATGGCTTACCACAGTGACTTCACACAGTCTATCTCTCTACTCTCTAATCCTGTATAGTTCTAAGACTAGCATAAATTTCACCTCCCTCAGGAAGGTTTTCTGACTCTCAACTTTAGATGGCCCTTTCCTCTGCTCCCGTCCTGCCCTCCCACATTTCTCTCCATCTGTCAGATCACTGATGGACTTGGCACAGGATTACTTCCTGAGGCTGAGAGCCTGTGCAATTTGGCCTCATAAGCCAAGCACAACCCAAATAAGCACTTGCTCAATACATAGTGGAAACAGTTGATAGTATTTAGAGCACCACCATTTAAACAGAGAACTCCTACATCCACCAATGAAATGATGCTCTTTAACAATACTTTTTATTAATGTTTGCCTTGGGTGTAGAAAAAGTCTAGCCTTCCTAATTTGAACTTTAAAATTTTTATATTTACTTCTAGTGCTTTACTGACTTATTTTTTACATTAATTTTTTAATCCAGCTGGAATTAAAAAAATATTTTATTTATTACTTTTATGTGTATGAGTGTATTGCCTGCATGTAAGTAAGTGCACCTGTGTTGTGCAATGCCGCAGAGGTCAGAAGAGGGTTTCGGATTCCCCTGGAACTGGAATTTTTTAAAAAATTTTTATTATTTTTATTTTATGTGTATGAGTATATTGCCTGCATGTATGTGAGTGTATCCATGTCATGCAATGCCATGGAGGTCAGAAGAGGGCTTCGGATTCCCCTGAAACTGGAGTTAAGGATGGTTCATAGCCACCATGTGGGTGCTGGGAATCGAACCCAGGTCCTCTGCAAGAGCAGTCGGTGCTCTTAACCACTGAGCCATCTCTCCAGCCCCCAACTGGAATTTTTTAGAAGGTTAAGGGAGTTATATTTTCCAGTGGATATACATATTATTTTTATAATTAGAGGAATACAGATAACTTTAAATGTTAAAAATGGAACCAAGTTTCTCACTACTGATTTTCAGATTAGCCAACCAAACTGTAACTGTACTGTTTATATGTGCATAAAAGATATAGTAGATAGTTCAGCTATTAAGAGTGACTTTTATTAGCATGTCATTCATATACATCTGTTGAGCTTTTTTTGCCTATGCCAAGATTTTTACTTTTTATTTTGTTTTGGGGTTATTTCTTTCTTTTGTCTTTCTCTCCCCCTTTCTCCCTCTCCCACTCTCCCCCCTTCTCTCCTTCCTTTTTTCTGTGTTGGTAATCAACCCCAGGGCTTTGCACATGCTAGGCAAGTGTTCTACCACAGTGCTAGGCTATGCCTCAGGTTCTAATACTTATTAATATATTGTATATAGAGGCTGGAGAGATGGCTCAGTGGCTAAGAGCACTGATTGCTCTTATAGAGGACCCAAGTTTGGTTTCCAACACCGACATGGCAGCTAACAACCATCCATAACTCCAGTTTCATGGGATCCATTGCCCTCTTCTGGCCTCTATGGGCACTGCATGCTCATGTTACACTTACATATATGTAGGCAAAACACTCATACACATAAAATAAAAATAAATTTAAAACAAATTTAAAGCACCTATAATGTACTGTATGTAGTAGCACTGCCCAGCAGAACTTTCTGATGATGGAAGAGTTCCGTATTAGTACTGTCTAATATAGCAAGTACTATCCACATTTAACTAGCAGTTTGAAACCTTCTGATATTATATACAAGCCTATGTAATTACTATGCATTATATATATGAATAATATATATTCCAGTACAAATCTTCAGTTCATGCCCAGGTAGTAATAGAGACACACATACAAATGATCTAGATATTCCATTCATTCTGTTCCAGGTTTGTCTGGCAAGGATGAGTCAACAACAAAGGAAATATTTAAGGACAAAGACATATGGGTTTGGCCACAGGGAGAATGAGTATATATATGAGAAGTCCTTGCTTATCAAAACAAGCATGTTTTCTGTATTGTATAAATTGAATGACTCCCCCCCTCCATTTTAGTGTTGGGTTGGAGCATGTTACATGGCTCTATAACAATGAATTAAAAAGTATCTCAAATATACACATCACAGAGAACCAGCAAAATACAGGGCAAGTTATACATTGTAAGCCGTGTTTACCTGAAGAGTGCTGAGAAAGTGGGCTGCTTTGATTTTTAGTGGCCCAAGGTACCAGTACCTGAGAAAAAGCAGGATAAAAATATGAAAAGGGGATAAATGTGACAGGTTCAGTTCATGACACTTAGTTCATTAGGATTATAACTCCACTGTGACTGGCTGCTCTGTAGGCTTGAGGATTATGGCACACACAAAAGTAATACATTTTTAACCTATACTTCAATGGTACAACTAACAGTATGCAACTGGAGAGTAAAAAAATTCTTATAGTTCATTAAATAGTTATATTATGTCTCTTTGAACCCCTAAATTAACAAGAGTTATTATAATATAGACTTTCAACTACAGAACACTTGAACATATGGTCAAAAGAGCCACAAAGAGGGCAATGAAGTTACATGAATATCATTATTATAGATGCTGCATGATCTAATACACATGAGAACATGTTACAAGACACAGGACTGGATTCTGTATCCCATGTCCCTCCCATGCACAATGTACACACATTGTAAACCTGTACACATTCACATTGCTCAAATCATACAGTTTTAATATGGCAAGCAGAAAGGCCCAGAGTGAAGATGATTTATTGCAGATTGCTAAATACATAAAAACTACTGAAGAGAGGAAAATGCCTAATTGAAATTAGAAAGTAATACAGATTCCTTTCTTAAGACTTATCTTTGTTGCCAACCATACTACTTTACTGCTTCTGGTTGATTCTGATCAAAATGCCTTCATTTAGCTCCTAGCACATATACGGGAAAGGAAGTAGAGGAATAAAGCGTACAGAAGAATACCATATAAAATTTCCACCTGTGGGCCCACGATTTGAGAAGGCCCCCAGAGTAACAGGAAGTAATCAATGACTAGATATATCGTGGAAGAAACTGATCATTATTTATTGGTAAGAGAAGTTAAGAAGTGTCCAAAAAAAAAAAAATCATTAGGGGCCTGATATCACTGGTGCAGCATCACTGGTATGAGAACAGAGCAGGGGCATGGAGCTCCGAGAGTGGCTGGGAGTGAGCTGGATCTAGACACATGCAAGAGGGAGAGAAATCATTCTAGACAAGAGGAGGAGTTTTTATCCAGAGCTGGGAAAGATTAAAAGATATATAATTATATATGGGGCAAAAAAAATTTATTATATTATTAGGGCACTGTAAGTTGGGTCTGGATTCCCAGAACAAGGAAGTTAGATTCAATCCGATGTAGAACCATTCTAAATTAATCAGGTTAATATTGTCCTGCTATTAATGAGGGCCTTGGCAATCTGTTTTGTATGTTCCTTCTTTAAGCTCACCTTGTAGTTTGCTTCTTTCCCAGCTAGCCAAATAGAAAAGCCTCCTGACTCAGGTGGTTCATCTCTAAATTGTCAGAATTCCTTTCACCTCTACCAGTAGGAAATTCTGATGTTATGCTTGTAGTCTTCCCATACCAACTAGGGAATGGCTTCTTATATGCCTTCTGTTTCTTCTTTCACACAAAAAGAAATTCAAAGGTCAGCCCTAGCCAAGAAATATAACTACCACTAGACTTTAAAATCCATTGCTCGCGAGGCTGGAGAGATGGCTCAGCAGTTAAGAGCACTGACTACTCTTGCAGAGGACCCAGGTTCGATTCCCAGCACCCACATGGCGGCTAACAACTGTCTGGACAAAAGTCCAGTTCTAGAGGATCCTATACCTTCTTTTGCCCTCCGCAGGCAATGCATGACACAGGTACAGTTACACACACGCAGGCAACACACTCATACATATTAAAAATAAAATAAGCAGAATATTTTAAAAAACACACACAAAATCCATTGTTTGGAAACTAGCTAAAATATGGGGGCAAGTATATGGGGTATTCCTAAGACAGCCAACCTGTGCTTATGCTTACTTAGCTGGTGATTAGAACATTTTGGAAAGCAATTAGTTCTGACCAGACTTTCACAGAGAAAGCTAAGCAATTCCTCTTGGTGAGCTGCGGGAATATGAGATTACAGATCAAACACAAGGTAATTTGTGCAATCAACATAATCATGGCATGCTTGCAAATAAAAAGATGTGGAGCATTTAAGACTGCAGTGTATAATGTAATACAGTGATATTTCTCTTCTGACAGTTCACTGTCAGAAATTTTATTACCAGGAATAATAAAGTGAAATTTGTGAGAAATTTCTACAAAAAAAGTCTGACAGGCTGGCCTACAGAGTGCAAGAGCAGTTGCTTGATGAGAGCTGTATATGAGATCAATCATAATTCAGCTCAACTATGTAAGACCATAAGCTCTGGACTTTAGGAAAAAGAAAGAGAAGACTTCCACCAGGAATGATATGACCCTCCTTGGAGTCTCCTTCGGGCCTGCCTCAGGAAGCCCAGTCAAGCTTTGTCTCCACAGGAAACATGACACACCCTCTCTCCAAGCAAAGACTATCATTCCATACTATGGCTTCACCAAAAATAAGTCTCTGCCTTTTGAATGCCAGCAGCAGCCCCCAATTAGCTCCTCTAGGGCCAGCTCTTTCATGTCACAGTAGAGCCAGGCCTCTACCTTCCTTCTTTCTTTAAGCAGAGCAGCCTATGGTCTCTCTATCTACGAGCTTAAACAAAAAAAAAACTCTCTGAAAGTCTTCTGACCAACTATGGCTGTGAAGTCCCAGAAGGCTGAGGTCCAGGCAATACCTTCTCCCTGGTATCCAGCTAAGCAGCTACTGAAAGATAAGCAATCCAGCTTTCCCTTCTACATAGCCTGAACCTAAGCTATGTTCAAGTATGTCTAAAAATGGAGACATACCGTTCTCTTTAGCGATCATCAAGCTAACGCTGAAGAAACTGGTGCTTTCATCACATTTTCTGCCTAGAGAAGAGAGCCACACACAAGCCTACCAAAAAGAGAGGCTGACCTCTCATCCCTCTGCTGTGTACTTACTCAAGCAGCACATTGGTTTTTCAACTCCCTGTACTCATCTATCCTGGAGAGAAGGACCTAGAGCGAGAGCACCTTAGAGGTGCTGGCGAGGCACCTGCTGACTGACATGGCAAGGGCTTGCCCCTCAAGCACCAAGCAGAGAGTTCCTATCTTATTATGCATACCTAATTTCACCTCCAGGGCCAGCAGATTTTTTCAGACCATTGTATTTTAAAGCTTCAAAAGCAGGAACAGAACAAAAATTTTTTAAAAATTATGACATCATTTATCAACACAGACATCCTTTACTTGCTAACTTTGACGCCAGCATCTCTGAAGGATCCCCATCGAAGGCCAGTCATTGCAAACACAGGTTGGTCCTTCTCACCCTGGAAGTTAAATACACCTGATTTAGCTTCATGAATAGAATAACTTATGATACTCCCTACACATAAGTTCATGGCCTACTTCTCATCAAACCAGAAACTTAAAATGTAATTTCAAATACTAAAGCAATTAACCCTTTGAACACATGGTTAAGAGTACTTGAAGAATCCACATTGTAAAACTAAGTAATTTTATAAATCAGGTCTCATAAATCTGACAAGGAAACATTCGCTGCAATTCTGAACAGCTAAATTCCAATAGCTGAAAACTGAAAGGTACGAGGTCCCCCCACCCTATTCTAAAAGGTACAAAATATTAGATAAAGCTCCATAAAGTTTACTGAAAGGCAGAAGGATTGCTTGGATTCTCCCACACCAGCAGTCCACCATGGGCAACATAAGCCAAGATACCTGGGGGAGAATATTCAACATTAGAAGTTGCTGGCCTAGAGAAAGCATGTTGTATCTTTTGCTCAGGGGATTGAGTAATTCCTCACTCCCATTCCCACTACATCAAAGGCAAGCAAGGGATTTGAAGAGAGCCACACACGTCTACCAAAAAGAGGCTGACCTCTCATCCCTCTGCTGTGTACTTACTCAAGCAGCACATTGGTTTTTCAACTCCCTGTACCTTTGGAGAATTCTCAGTTCATGCTAATGGGGTTTGGGTTGTTCTCTAAAGAACTGGAATCAGGTTTTGTGTATAATGCTTACAGTATTAGGCTTTGTCTACAATGACTTTCTCCATATTCTGAAAGCAATTTCCAGAAATAAGGAGAAGGGAGAAAATAAATGAAACTGCGCTAGGTTCCTGAGAACCAAGGGTAGAGGCTGCTGTACCATGTTTTCTAGGTACTGCTATAAAATGTTTGTGCTTCGTGAGCTTGCCGTTAATACAGTTTGTGATAAATCTAACACTGGTTTTATCAGTTCACAAAATCAGTATATTTGAGCAGGGGCAGACAAGAGACGTTTAATCATAAGCGCAACAAAATTTTCTAGTTAAATTATAATTGCTTTGAAACATATTACTTCTAAAACATAATTACAAATACTAAATCACTCAGTTATTAAGAAATATATCCCAATTCACCTCTTTTGGTAAAAATCTTATTTTACAACAATATCTTCATAGATAGAGCAATCTTCAGTTTTGCCCTTTAATCACAATGCTCCTGTTTTGTGAAAATGATTTAGCTGTTTTACATGCTAAAAGATCAACTGCAATTTAGATTATGATACTGAGATGATGAAGAGTCTAGACAGCACTGCATGAAGAAAACAGGCTGTAAATGTGGGGTTCACCAATTGTAAACAGGTACTAGCAAATTCCATACAGGTTAAGTCGCTCTTAACTGAACTATATGATACCAGAAATGTTCCTGACTTGGGAGTTTTTCAAATTTTGGAATATTTGCGAAAACTATTGACTGAGTGTTCCTAACCCCAATCCAAAATGTGGTGTCTGAAATGCTCCAAACTTCAGATTTGAAGCATTTGAGATTTGGGGATTTTCAGATTAGGGATGTTTAACCATTATAAGAGCTACTTTTAGGGAATAAAGTTGGGAATCAGAGTACAATATGGATTCTTAAAACTTTTACAAATATCAGGAAATGAGTAAATGTAAGATGCTCATCCTGAATGAGCCAGTGTAATTAAGGTCAAATCTGAGCAGCATACTCAGGACTCATAATTGTAAGGCAATCTAACTTTGCAGTGCTGTCTGAGGAATTTCTTTTTACTTCTTTTTTTTCAGGAAAAAAATGTTAGATGGAGAAAGAATATGTTTAATGATATCAAGTAAGAATATGTTTTCTAAGACTTAAGAGAGAATGTTAGCCAAAAATTAGAAATTGCAACTGGACCTTCTCTCCCTTGCCCCAAATTTTTATTTTGGAAAAATGTAACGCAATAATCTCAATTGTACAATGAGCACCATTTACACCTCTCACCTAAATTCACTAGTGCCAAGGTCTTCTCCACATAGCCTTACCTGTGTGTATGTTTGTAATGTTGAGGTTGAAAACAAGTGTCAGACTTCCTCAGAGTACGGATTTCACAGATGGAGTCACAACACCAATACCACTCTCAAAGAATCTAACAATGACATATGATATCTAAAATGTGGTTCATATTCAACTGAGTGTTCTCATAATGTCTGTAATGACTACCACTGGTTTTCATTTTTCAAAGGTGGGATTCTTTACTAGATTTAGTTTTATGCTTCCCAACCTTCACAGACTGCTTACTTTCTTTTGGATTCCATAACACTGGCATGCTTGCAGAGGGCAATCTAAATATTGTTTAGAATGTCAATCAATTTGGATTTTTCTGATCAGTTTCTCATGAGTTAGCATTTCAGACTGGAAGCTGACAGTGATTCTCAGGAGGCAGAAAAGGTTATTTTGCTTCATGAACAAAGTAGCATATGCTAGATTTCCTGACTTCCGGGGTATACTTTTTAATTAGTAAGTAAATTTGAGAAATGTATGTATATTTGTTTCCCAGTAGCTTTTTATTCATTTGTTTCTACTGATGATCTTGACCTAAAATCAATGATCAAAATGGTGACTGAAAAATGATATATTCTGTACCTAATTTTTATGTAAGGCATTATAGTCAATGGGTATTATTGTTCTTTATGAAATCCAAACCATCTCCAAATCAGTGAGGGCAAGAGGACACCATCAGGCTGGCTCTTAAACCTTCTGTGATGTCCCATCCATTGCTGAATATTTTCTTACCTCACGCTTACCCTGCCTTTGACAACCACAATTTCACCTAGTCCTGGTATTTTTTTTTTTTTTTTATTTAATTACCGTAAATGGGGGACCAAATTTGGGAAACAACCTAGGCCCCCGGGTTCAATTTCCCCTAGTCCTGGTATTTTTTTTTTTTTTTTCATTAGATCACAGTAATTGGAGACCAAAATCTGAGTACCAACTAGGCTCACTGGTATAAGGTATATAACTGCTTCTAAGCCTTTCACTGGGCATAGCCAGCAAATGTATTTCTAAAACAAATCATGAGTTCCTCTACAGACAGTAAGAAAATGTTAGATAGCTCAAAAGAAAAATGCAGTTCAATTCCTAAGGAGGATGCAGGACGCTACATAAAACATTGTTCTCAACTTAAGGGAAAGGAGGGTAGACAAGTAAAAAAAATCACGGCTTTTCTTAAGCTCATCAGGGAACTAAGATGGTAAGACAATGAAGCAATCTGAATTACAAAGGACAGGCTGGTCCAACAGGACATGAGAAAGGTTTCGCTGTTGACATGGAAAGGAGCAGCTGGCTTATACACAGGTAACAACATCAGTCACTGCCCTAAGTACTTTATATTATGAGTCTTTTTCTTTAAGGCAGGGTCTCATCTTGTGCCAGGTGGCCTCAAACTTCCTAGGTAGCTGAGGATGACCTTAAACTCCTAACCTTTCTGCTTTCACCTACAGATGCTGGGATTAATAACACACACAACAATGTCTGGCCTTAGGAGCTCTTCTAATATGCAAAACAACCACATGTCCACTAATTTCTTGTGGTCTAGAGGTAATCAGTAGAGGACTTAAAACCAGAGATACAATTATATTAGGAAGAGATATAAAGCAATTCTTGTATGTGACATAGAGGCCAAGAGATAATGTTGAAAAGTGATGTATCAAAAGTTAGCACCATACACTCAATACTACTGAACTATACACATAAATGACTAAACATGTACATTTTATGTGATTTTTCTAATCAGAGTATTTTCCTTTTTTTATTAAGTGAGGTTCTAGGGATTGAACCCAGGGCCCTATACATGGTAAACACATATTCTATCACATATCAGTACATCCATGACCCACCATAATGGTTTCTAAAGTGGGGTCAAAAGATATTAATTAGCGATAATACAATTATGGATAAATTTTTCTCTGGGGATACTTGGGGTAGGAAGGGAAAGGAGACTGTCCTGTTCATCATAGTCCTGTTTGACCATTATACTTTATTTTCCTTACATGTGTTTATTACATTGACAACTTTTCCAAAATATTAAGGAAAGACTTTACCTTGATCTGCAAGACATCTAGTGGAACTGTCTCCCCTTTCACAATGGCAAGTGTGGCGTCAGTAATATGTCTAAATAGGAAAACAAGAGAAAAGATCATGTTGTGAAAAGTAAACGAGAGAGAGAGAGAGAGAGAGAGAGAGAGAGAGACTGACTATCCTAGCAGGATAGAAAAAGTAGAACAAAAGAATTATTACTAGAAATGCAGTCCAACACTCAGATAGAGACCCAGAGAAAAAGCTTTGGCAAGGAGAAGTTTACATAAGGTATCAATCATTTAAGATTTATTGAATCTCTCCATTATACTTCATATTATTGGGAAATGAAAATGTGGTACTTAAATAAAAATACAACATCACCTATTCATTATAAGAGACAGCCACTTGGAAAAAACAGTATTTCTTTCTACTCAAACAGTTAGAAATGTAACTAAAGGACAGGACCTGTTACGGTTATCTTAGCAAAATATAATCTAGAACCCAAGACAAATTTCTCCTATTTTCCAGGATTATAAGGATGTACATCATTTTAATTGCTGATTCTCAAAGGCACAAAACTATTCTTATCTCCATTCTGATAATCTTTTGAAAAGTCTATATGTAAAAAACTACTCACCAGAAAGTATATACTATAGATTATCCATTCGGGCATGTAAAATTATGTCAGACTTACAAACAATACTTGAGTTTGTACATTAATTAGATTCATAGTTAGACATACATAAACACACAGCAGTTAGTTAACCAAAGAAACATTACATCAAGTGGCTAGACGGTAAGACATCTGCTCTCACAGGGGAAGAATGAGTAGACCCACATCAAGCACTGCCCTAGAATGCCTACCAACCCTTCCTGTAACCCAGGTACAGTAGTGGCATGTCGGATATTCTCTCATCCTTCAGATTTGGCTGCACTATAACTGTCTCAGACAGGCCCACTCCATCCAGTCTAGAGGAATGTCTTAGCTATAACTGTCTATCACTAAACTGTTGCTGTCCTTTCATCAACCACAATCTGTACTGTACACTTCTGTATTTGTCATCCACTTCCTCCTGAAGGCTAGGAACAATTTATAGTCATGTGCTGACCAATGTAAAATCTGTATCTTACAGTGCATGTCACACAACAGGCAATCAATATCTGCTGAATAAATTTTTATTCTATAGAATTGCAAGCATATAAAAACTACAAAGAACTCTTGTACATTCCTCTCAACCTCAACAACTATCAACTCAATGGCAAATCTTATTTCCTTTACATCCCCTTCCCATCTCTTAAAACATGCATCAATGAAAGCAAATCTAACATTTTAGTACTTGGTAAGTAGTTCATTGAATCTGTGAAAGATTTTTATGAAACAAATCATACTTAAAATATTAATCCATGTATATCAACATATTTAATGTTCAAATTTCACAATCAACATAAATACATATTACTTTGTTCAAATAAAGATTCAAGTGAGACATGTACATTGAATTGGCTTATGTGTTTCAAGTCTCTTAATCTTTAAATAGCTAATTCTTTTTGTTTCTCTACTCTTTTAGGAACTAGGCCATTTATCTTATTGAATTTCTGTGGATTGAACTCGTGAGTAGATAAGCATAACATTAGTATACATTTCTATCTCATGTATTTTCTGAATATCTGAGCAGTCAGTGCTCTTAACTGCAGAGCCATCTCTCCAGCCCCAGTGAACTTATATTTAAGACTACTTTTTTAGACCCACCTTAGGTTAATTTCACAGGGAAATTTAAAGGAAAGCACAGTGATTTCCCACATATAGACCCTTATCCACGCCCCCAACACTTTTTCATACCCTCCTTCTCCATTATTATATCGCCCTTCTGACTGGTTTCTCCATTTGTTATAACTGAAGGACTTAGATTGACCTGTCACTGTCATCCACAGTCCAGTTTAAATCAGAGCTACAGTCTATATGGGTTTAGACAAACTTATAATGACATGTTCACTATGGTAGCATATACAAAGTAATTTCATTGACATACCATGGCTTCTCTGCTCTTTTGTACCCACTCCAAACTAGGTTGGTTGCAAACTCAGAACCCTCCTGCCTCAGCCTCCCAGGTATGTGCCTCCATGGTATGCCACAGGCCCTGCCTTGATCTGTCTTCTGTACATTCAATACTATAAATCTCCTCTAACCGCTACTTTTACTTGCATCTCACACATTTATACTAAGTTGTGTTTTTGTTTTCTTTTAGTTCAAAACATCTTATAATTTCCCCCTTCAGACTTCTTTGATGCACATGCTTATTTAGAAGCATGTTATATAATTACTACAGACTTGAGAGTTATCTTTCTACTTTAACTTTCAACTCTTTTCTACCCTTATATGTTAGGCTAGAGTTGGGCATTTCCCTTCTTCCACGTGAAAGGCTTGAGCTGACTGGAGTCCAGTAATAGGTTATGTTGCGCCCCAATAATATCCCAGCAGGTTGGGCTCTGCTGAATGTAGGCTTTGTTAAGGAGAAAAGACTGCTTCAGAGTTACTTCAAAAACACTTCCCTTCTCCAACCCACCCAGAACCAAGAGGGGATTTTCCCTCTGGTATTTGCTGTAGGATTCGTGACAAGCTCCTGGGGGGAAACATTAGTTACTGTAAGAAACCCTTTATAGCTGGTGTCAGGAGGTTTGAACTCTCAGAGTTGACCATTCAGAGTCTCCAGCAATTGGCTAATGACAGTTCATTTTCCTACCCTAGCATTTGTTCCCATAGCAGTTTCCATTCCCATGGCAGTTCTATTCAGAGTCTCTGCTCTCAAAGTTGGGACTCCCTGTGTTCCCCTGGTTTCTTCAACCATGGGGAGCAGCTGCTTGGCCTATGACCTCCTTTTCAGATACAAGAAGAGTCTGGTTTGTTTTGCTTTTCCATAGGCGTTTGGGGACTGACCCAGGGCCTTGTGCACACTGGCCAAGCGCTCCTGCTCAGCTTTTCATTTGTTAGAACAGAGCTCCCTAAAGGCAAACCTGGAAACCGGAAGACCAACTTCTTTTTTTATAAAATTAATTTATTATTTTTATTTTATGTGTACGAGTGTATTGCCTACATGTATGTGAGTGCACCTGTGTCATGCAATGCCGCAGTGGTCAGAAGAGGGCATCGGATTCCCCTGGAACTGGAGTCAAGGACGGTTCACAGCCACCATGTGGGTGCTGGGAATTGAACCTGGGTCCTCTGTAAGAGCAATCAGTGCTCTTAACCACTGAGCTATCTCTCCAGCCCCCCAACTTCTTTTTCTTAAAATCAGACTTACTGAGTTATAATTCAGATGCAGAACAGTTTGTCCTTTTAGGTATACTTTTCCATCCATTTAGACAAATGCATGCAGTCACACAATCAACACCATGACCAAAGTACTGCATCTCTAACAGCCCAAATTCTGCATAAATCTTTGTAGCCAACCCACTCCTCCCCAACCCCCATCCCCCATCATCATCAGCTCCTGGCAACTACCTTGTCTACAGTTTTGTCTTTTCTAGAATGTTATATAATAGAACAAAAAGCATACAGTCTTTCCACTTTGGCTGATCAGTTTTCTCAGCATGAGTTTGAGATTACTCATGTTATTAAGTGTATCAAACATGTGGCAGATAGTTTAATGGTTGTAGTATTTAATTGTATGGAGGTGCCATAATTTGTTTAGAAATTCATAAACTGGTGGACATTGACACTGTCCTTGGTTTTTGGCAGACAGGAACAAAGCTTTTACAAATAACGTTCAGGATTTTGAATGGATCTACGTCTTCATGTCTTTTGGGCAGATATCTAGAAATATGACTGCTGCCCATATGGTAAGTATAGGTCTACTTTCATAAGAGGCTGCCAAATTATTTCCCATATTGGCTATGTTACTTGGCATTGATAGCAGCAATATATGAATTTCAGTTGCTGAATATGCTTGTCAGTGTTTGGTGTGCTTTAGTTTGTTTTTTTTTTTTTCTTTTTCCATTTTTTTCCCCTGTCAGTCAGTCTAACATACATGGCAGCTTTTCAGTATGGACTTAATTTATATTTTCCTAATAAAAAGATTTTCCCACAGGTACACTTTGGCACATACACCCACATACATATATCATACATACACACACCAAATAATGAAATTAAAAAAAATAATAAAACAAGTACAATTTAAGATACTTTAAAATCCCCAAAATATGCAGGATAACTAAAACACATTAATTAAATTCTGGGTTCTTTGATAAATGAGTTGAACTTATACTTTTTTATGTTTATCTATGAACCCATTTTTTTTCCTCCAGTATAGATGCTACCTGGGGAGTAAGAAGCACTGTTTAAAAATAAGATTCTACTTGGAAGAAGCACAGAGCATGCTCACAAATTCAGGCTCATTTGGTCTGAGCACTGGGCTATGATGGAAGCAGTGCGGCTGACCCTCAAGCGCACTGCTCTTAATCTGAACAACACCAGCACACCAAGGGGCGTAGGAAGTGCCCTTGAGAGACTGACCTAAAAACGATCAAAACCACTGCAGTTCCAAAGGACTCTTTGCATCAATTGCTTGGCAGAAGACAACTAAAATGCAACCTTAAATTTAGCATTCTCCAACAATAACTCACAGTTCTAATAAAGAAGCATCGTAAACCTGAGTTGAGGATTATTTACCTACAACATTCCACATTCCAACCCAAAAGACTAGAAAAGTCTGTAGTCATTACGCTACAAAAAATCTTGACAACAGGGCAGAAAGCAAAGCTTTGTTCTTTTTATATAGCTTCGGGCAACTGCCATGGTTAAGAAGTCTGCAAAATTCTGAACCCAGGATAGAGTTACTTGATTACCTAAGAGCCCTAGGGCATGCTTATAAATTAAGGTCTATAAATCCTTAAATTATAAATAGAAGCAGCAATAACAGTAGTTTAACAATACCAGGAAGTCAGCTCCTAAAAAGCCCAATACTATCTGAGGGCCTGAGGGTTGCCACACTTGGCTTCTGGACAGGCAAGGGTTCTCCAAGGAAAATAATCTACCCCTGATCACGGACACATGCTATTTGGCAGTGTTGGCTAAAGCAATTCAAAATAATCTCTATAGATACAAGAAAAAGAGGCTCTCTGGTGTAACAAAGGCTTGAATTGGATATGATTTATCAGATCAGCAAAAATGTTTGGCGAATTCATTTGTCATTATCTATTGTACCTCAAAAAATCTAAAACTGTGACCAAAACGTATGGGCCACTGAAAGGACCTCTCTTGTTTGCTAGGCCTCAAGATGGTTGGAGAACAGCTAAATGATCCTGTTAAAGTGTGAAGCATAAGGAAAATTAAAATGGGGTTCTGATAAACATGTATATCATGCCTACTGCTTCCTATAGGTACTTGGGCTTTTATAAAAAGCATAGGATTGTTAAAAGATGCAACAACTCTCAAAATTACAGCAGCAAAAAATAAGAACCAGTCTAAGGAAACATTTCAAAGCAGAAAAAAATATTAACCCACATAGAAATCACTTCAGTATAATTATTTTGACTTAAAACAGTTATAACAAGTATTGGAAATTTTTAACTAATTCATTTGGCAAATATTTACTTACTGACTTCTTCCAGTTGTCACAAAGCTTACATTAAATATGATGTAACCATTTCTCTGATCTCTCTCCACTTAGGTCTTTTGACAACCATTTGCTCAAGAGTATGTTAATAATGGCTATAAAAGCCAGGCCTCAAATTCCAGACCGCTACCTTTTTGAAAGACTTGGGCTTTGTTCCATGAAGCTTTCAAGAAACGAGATCTATAATAACAACAATTTGCCTGACTCCTGAAGACACTGTTAGATTCACAGCAATTTAATTTAGATGTCACGGCTTCATTACTTTCCCCATCTACTTTATCTCCACCGCCTACCACTTTAGGCGGCCACAAAAGGATGTGACTGTACTTAGTTGTTTTACCTCTTTATTTCATCAAGATAATAAAGCCAAAGCTACCAGTTCAGTTTCCACGCAGGACTTGCTATTTGTCATCATGTATACTTAGAAGAAGTAAATCGTCAGTGCATCTGCCCTCACCTTCACAGGAGGATCTTACAACGTAAAAGTAGAAAAACCGCATGGATCGGAGATACGAGCTTCACATCAGATCCCACGACATAAAGCACTCATCTTCCTACCCGACCTCAGGACTCATTATCAGCCCAGCAAGTTACCACAGCTCAACTGGAAAACTTCCCAATGAACTAAAAGACTGAATGCCTCTCTCAGTCATATGAAGTTTCAGGCTACTGACATTTGAGAAGTAAATGTTATCGTGCATGTAAGTTTTCATTCCCAGGCTCTATCACCCACAAATATAAGCATTCTATATTGACAACCTACTGGACTTTGTTTCCACTTTCGGCAAAGAGGGTATGACTCAAACTACTGGTCTGTCCCAGCGGGATAAATCCAATGGGAATCTTACTGAAGGTGGCCTGGCAGAACAAAAAGAAGAGAAGGTTTCACAGTTATGGTCAGAAGATTAGGCGTAACAGAGAGGCACATGTGCGTCCTCTATGACAAAGTAACTGGCCTGTGTCTGTCTTCCCATCCCCATCCCCATCCCTAGCCCAGTAAACAAATACTACAAAGTGAGCAGCTTCTTAAAGTCAATAAATGCACAAAGACTTAGAATGTGGAAGACATATTTGGATACTCATTAATGATAATTATTTGGAAGAAACTGGGTTAAGATAATGACAGTCTTATAACCATTGGATCAATGTACAAGGGTGACAGAGACGGTATTATGCTATCACCCTATTTGAAAAGGATGCAGATAATAAAATTCAACTAAAAATGTCTACTATTTCTAGTGACCAATGACAGGTGACAGTGTTTTATAAACTATTTCAGATACAAATGAGGCCAAGAGAATAAGTTGAATAGCTTAAGTTAATGACCTAACAGTTGATTTAATTAAAAGCCACACATACAGTAGATACTGAAGTCTCTTGAAAACTATTTTGAGCACAATCTTATTTTTTTTTACTTAAATTTTTTAAACTATGGCAGAAAAGTGAATGAGACCCTACAAAACCCCATGAGTTCACAATGCAGATTTAACATTTGCCATTTGACTTCTGATATAAGAAATAAACCCTATCTCAAAATAGACAAAGATAGAAATGAAGTCCCTTCTAATTCTTTCTCCACTGTCTCTTCCTAAAGGGAATCATGTTAGGTTGATGTGATTCCTTTCGAACTACACTATTTTTTATTTTTGCCTTACTACATACTTAGACAGCCGCTAAAAATATATAGTATTGTTTCCTGAATTCCAAAACTATGTAGAAATGCTTAAGCTACTTTGAAAACTTACTTTGTAGTTAGCATTTTTGAGCTATAAGACATAAATATTTATAGATCTAGTTCACTCTTGCTTGTCTGTGTACACGTGCAGGTGCATGTGGAGGACAGAGCAACCTCAGGTCTTGTTACTGTTACCTTAGTTACTGTTCACATTCTTTTTGAAACATGGTCTCTTATCTGGCTAGCCAGTCAGCAGCCCTCGGGATCCACCTGCCTGGCCTCTCTAGCACTGGAATTACAAGCAGCAGCACCACAACCAGCTTCTTTTACATGGATTCTGGGATCAAACTCTGGTCCTAATGCTTATATTACTTGAACAAGCTATCACCGCAGCTGAATTGATTCAAATAACTGTTCTCTGGCTCCTATTATATGAACACATCACTATTAATTTATGAAGGAAATTCTTAAAGATTCCATAAGAAATTTACATACATACACACACACACAGACACACACACTTGTTCTGCAGAGTGTGGGTCCTTAGACAGAACTCCTATATTAAACTTCACCCACCCGAAGCTCAGAGACCACTGTGGAAGAGGGGGTGGAAAGATTGTAGGAGCTAGGGGAGGTGGCGCCTGAGTTTTACAGGCTCCAGGGACCTTGCTCATATGAACTTATAGCAATGGTGTCAGTATGCACAAGACCCATGCAAACTCAGGCCAGACAAAAACCCAGCATAGAACTGTGGAAATGGGCAGTAGGCCCCCAACGTTAGTCAAAGAACTACTGGGCAGATGATTGCTGCTGGATGGGAGAGAGCTAATCTTCCTTAAAGGAGTGACTCTAGATAGAGTGACTAGACCCCAGTAGATGAACTTGCACTGAGGGACGTCTGGGGACACTAGGCCTTAACATAAATGACAGAATGCATGAAATCCAGTCAGGGCGGGGGCTATGGGAAGATGCTGATGGAGGATGGGGTATACAGATGATTAAGATGGTGTGCATGGGTGTGTATGAAATACACAAAAATTCAAAAAAAGAAATTTTTATATATTATAAACTATTGCTACAAGCTACTGGGTATCCTCAATTACCAACACAGGAAGTCCACCCAGGACTCATGAGAGTGTCCTATGACAGAGGCATCAATACTGTACTGTCTTTTTAAAAATCCAATCCTATCACAATGGCACTGGATTTAAAATAGAACATAGGAGCTGAACATGGTGGCCCATGCCTGAACTGTAGCTACTCCAGAGACTGAGGCAGGAGGATCACAAGTGCAGGACACACCTGGGCAGCCTATCAGGACTGTGTCTCAAAATAAAAAATAAACGAGGAAAGAGCTGGAGGTATAGCTCAGTGATCAAGCGCTTGCCTAACATGGGTTCAATCCTCATTATCACCAATATATATATCCACACATGGATAAATACAGACATATGTCATGAGGAGAAAAAGATAAAAGAATGATAAAAAGTAAAAGCTTAAATGCGGTATTTCTTACAAGCGTACCTCATCTGTTCTTCGAAGAAGTCCAGTAACAACCTATGAATATAAAAAAAGCATTTTAGACAACCTATGAATATAAAAAAAGCATTTCCTTATAACAAAATTGGATTCAGTTTCCATAAACCTGTATTTTTTCCTAAAAACCTATATTAAATGATGCACTGCACCTGAAAACACATCATGTTCTCAAATATGATCAGAGCCAAAGTGGATTTAATTCTTAACCTAGGGTTAACAATAACAACTAAGATAAATTATAAAAACTCTGTATTATTAAAATCACATTTTAAGTTCTATAAAATAACCTTACTAATGTGTGTGTGTGTGTGTGTGTGTGTACCTCTTTGTATAGTGTTTAATTATTTATTTATTTATTTATTTATTTATTTATTTATTTATTTATTTATTTTGAAGCAGGGTCTTCCTGTAGCCCCAGCAGTCCTGGAACTATGTAGACCAGGCTGGCCTTGAACTCACAGAGATCTGCCTGCCTCTGCCTCCCAAGGACTGGGACTACAGGCATGCGCCCCCACATCCAGCTTATGTTTATATATTTTAAGTTATATAGAAATGTAAGTTCTTTTCAATTATACAAAAAAGCCTATTACTCAATGTGGTCCACAAAGAGGAAAAAGCCACCTTGCTATACTCAGAAATCTATCCTTGGTTTTTTTGTAGCTAAGAGAGACAATCTGCTATTGTTCTAAAATGATGGATAAATCTGTTTTCTCCCCCTATCTAAAAGCCTTTGAGAGGGAACTGACACTGATCCTAACCACTCCAACAGCTATCAAAATACCTGAAAGCAAATCCTGAATCCATCACTCTAGAGTCCAGCCTTGGCAGACAAAAGAAAAATGAGGAGGAACCCAATAGAGGGATGCTTTTGGAAGCCCTTGTCAAGAAATTCCAATGGACTCTCATAGTAACATTTGAAAATTGCCCTGTTCTGACTTTTTTCTAGTTCCCTGTCTAGAACTTGTAATGCTAATTACTCTTGCCTTTACTCCTCCTTCACATCTCCTATTCAAGATTCAAGGACTTTCTTCTTCCCTTAAGAGACAAAAGTTATACAATTTGGGAGTCTTTTGGATAGACCCACTGAAGGGATACTCCCATTGCCTCACCCTGCGTCCCTGTTTGGCATGGAAGAAGCCAGAGCGGTCTGTGTCCCGATTCCCTATTGGCAATTTGGGTAACCTCTTCAGAGGATGGTGTGATAAGAATAGGAGGTAGGAATTGGCTAGGCAGTTAGGGTAAAAAACCCCCAAAGAAAAGTAGCCAGTTTCTTGGCTAAAACTCAGAATGCCTTGGGCCTCTTAGCAACATACTCCATTCCAAAGGCCAAAAATGTCAAAAGTATTTGGGGGCTTTTATCTAATGCTTGAAAGATTTTAGACTTACCTCCTCAGAGGGGGGAATGTTACCAGAGTGGCCAAAAGCCCCATTAAAAAAAATAAAAGAAGAAAAAGTACATGAGGTCATCAGAAAAAAGTGATGGAGAGATATGGGAGGAGTTGGAGGGGAGGGACTGTGCACAGATTTGATCAAAACACCTTATATGCATGTATGAAATTCTCAATAAATTATTCAAAAAAATAAAAAAAAAAACTAAGGAACATGAAGACAAAGGGGCAGAGAATTCCCGTCAAGTTATGAAAAACATAAGAAAAAAATTCCCAGTTTTACCATGCTAGATAGCCAATATTAGCCACTAGTTTATTATATTCAATTGTTTTTTAGACCAGGTCTCACTGTGTAGCCTAACTGGCCTGGAACTCAGCATTCTTCCTGCCTTAGCTTCCTAGTGTTGAGATCACAGGTGTAAGGCACCACACCCAGCCAATCTTGTCTTTAGCCAATGTCTATTTCGATGAGTACAAAGACACCAAATACACAACTCACAGTTTGCCTTTGAAAACATTTTGTAGGGGATGGAGAGGTGGCTCAGCAGTTAAGAGCACCGATTGCTCTTGCAGAGGACCTGAGTTCGATTCCCAGCACCCACATGGAGGCTAACAAGCATCCGTAACTCCAGTTCCAGGGGATCCAACACCTTCTTCTGACCTCTGCAGGCATTGCACGGCACAGGTGCACTTATACACATGCAGGCATACATTCATACACATAAAAATAAAGGAAATATTAAAAACATTTTATAAAAATAAAGATCAACACAAATCTCCCTTCATCTTGTCCTGTCTCACTGAGTTTCAGGATTAAATGGGGCTGTCAAGTGGTCTACTTCTTTCTTTGTAGGCCTGCTTTCAACTCTTCACACTTCATTTAAAAGCCATGAAACAATTACAAGTTCATTAGCACAGCTTTTCTAAAAGGAGCTTACTAAGACTCTTTTAAGTGCCAAGTCAAACACAGGACAGACTTTCTGATGTTAGCTGCTGATGCCCGTACACAGATGAAGCCATCAAAGAGGCGAAAGGCAACAGAAATGAGATGTGGGGGTGAAGTACAGAGTACAGGGTGAAGGCACTGGAGCATGGGGACACAGGGATCCGGTGAGGTTTCTGCCATGTAAGGACCTCACTGGTCTGCTGCAGGGAAAGAAGAGCACCTGAAGGTGACATATTTTCAGTTGGACCAAAGAAAGCACCAAGGACCTGCCTTAATTTTAATAAATAAAATGTATTTTTCTTTAATATTTATTATTTTATGTGTGTGAATGCTTTGCCTACACATATGTTAAGTGCAGCACATGTATGTAGTGCCCAGAGAGGGCAGAAGAGGGCATCAGATCCTTTGGAACTGGAGTTTGGATAGTTGTTAGCTGCTATGTGGGTGCTGGGAACCAAACCCAGGTTCTCTAGAACAGCAGCAAGTACTCTTAACTGCTATTAACTCTTAACTTGCTCTTAACTCTCTCAAGCCCCATTAGAATTTTTTTAATTTTTAAATTTTATTTTATGTGTGTGTGTTTTGCTTGCAAATGTATCATGTGTGTGCAGTGCCTGTGGAGGTCAGAAGAAGGTATTGG
The DNA here is from genome assembly GCF_000622305.1 of Nannospalax galili. Taxonomy (NCBI): domain Eukaryota; kingdom Metazoa; phylum Chordata; class Mammalia; order Rodentia; family Spalacidae; genus Nannospalax; species Nannospalax galili. Next base: position 7,135,128 of record NW_008359625.1, on the reverse strand, counting down.
ATCCCCTGGAACGGAAGTTATATGCTCTTGTCAGCTACCATATGGGTGCTGGGAACTGAACCTGGGTCCTCTGCAAGAGCATCCAGTGCTCTTAACCACTAAGCCATCTCTCCAGCCCCAACATTTATTTTTAAAAAGCAGTTTTAGGTTTATAGCAACATTAAGCAGAAGATGCACTCATTCCTTGTATACCTCCTATCCATTATCATCATCCCCCATCAGAGTGGTGCATGTGTCCAAACTAATGAACCTACATTAACATGTTATTAACATCCAAACACCATCATTTACATTAGGGTTCATTCTCTATTATAGGTTTAAAACAAACAAACACAGAATGACACTTATCCATCATTACCCTGTCTCCCAAAGTAGCTTCCCTGCTCTACCAGGCCCCTGCGTGCTGCCTGTTCACCCCTCTCTTCCCCCAGCTTCTGGCAGCCACTCCTTTTTTACAGTCTCTACTATTTCTTTCCCCAGAAGTCAAATAGCTGAAATGTGGACTATAATCTTCTCATACTGGTTTCTCTCACTTAGTAATAAGCATTTTATGTTTCCTCCAGGTCTTCTTATGGCTTGATAGCTCATTTCCCTTACTGTTGAATAATAATCCATTATCTGAGTCTACCACTCTATCCATTCACCTACTGAAGGGAATCTTAGTTTCTTTTAAGTTTTGTCCATTATAAATAAAGATGCTATAAACATCCATGTGCATATTTTCATATGCCCATCAGTTGTAAACTCTAACTTCTGATGAGCACAGTTCCTGGATCATGCGGTTAAGGGTATGTTCAGTTTTCTGTGAAGTCATCCAACTACGCCAAAGTGGCTATATAATTTTCCAGTTTATCCTGGATTTTGATTACTCTAATAGATCTAAAAGTGACTAAACTATTTTGCACTCCCACACCAATGCGACAGTGGCAGCTGCTCTGCCCTCTCACCAGTGTTGGATAGCAACAGTGTTTGGCCATTCTTGTAAGTGTGGTTACCTCACTAAGGATAAATAATATTAACATTACAAACCAAGACAGGGCTAAGGACATAGCTCAGCGATAGTGCTTGCCCAGCATATGTGAGATATGATCTCCAGTGCTTACTGCCAAGTAACTGACTAAATAGCAACAGAAACAAAGGCAGATGCATACATCTGAACATGTAGCCCTTTGTACAAATGTGGTATTAAGAGTTAACTTTACATATGATAGAAATGGTGTGAGTGGGGTAGATGTGTTTTCTTAAGGAGAACCTTTATGCTTATTTGATAAGAAATTGTCCTCATAATTGAAACTATGATTCTATTACAGAACTAGTTTGTAAGTCTTCAAAACATAAGATGTATCCTACCCACACCCATTTTGTTCAATATTTATGTATTTTCTTCAATATTTGTTTTATTCAATATCTATGCAGTGTCTGAGATATGATCTTGCTGGGCAGCCCAAGATGAGCTGAAACGTGAAATCCTCCCACCTCATCGTCCTAAATGTTGGAATTACACTGCCTTATTTGTTTTACTTAATTCTATCAAACAAACTGAATAACATATAAACCCTTCTTTATGCTGGGAGAAGGGTTTACAAAAAACAAAAACGTGCAAGAGAAAAATTTAAGACCATTCTAGTTTAATAGCAACAGCCCCAAAGTAATGACTTACAGAGCCACGATTTCCTCAATTACTGCTGCCACTGTCCTCGATCTAACTTCCATCTTTCTCACCTTAAAACTGATCCTACCTCCTGCAGTGTCCCATCTCCTCCAGCAACAATGATCACATCTGTGCTCTCCATCAGCTCCAGAAGTTTCTTGGCTTGCCCCTCATAATCGGTCTGAAATAGAAAGGAAACCTTTGGTAAATCTGTCATTGTAGGCCCACAAGGTCAAAGACTGAAAGGATATTTTCTTTAAAGTTTTACACTGATTCTCCCAAGTTTACCTAATTGACAGAAGGAAAAAAAAAAATCAAGTGCCTATCAAAACAATTCCATATGGTTTTTATGGTTTTATAGTTTTAGAGCCAGAAGGGACTTCAGAAAACATCTAGTCAGCTCCTTATTTTAAAAATAAAATTCAAGCCCAGTAATTTCTCTTAGTTCTACAGGTAGGTAGTCAAAGGACTCCTTTCCAGTTGGGTGCAGATTCCATTACATTGTTTACCCATTGCTCTTCATCTGAAGGCAGAAGTCAAGTGCATATGCAAATAGGGAGGCAGACATAATGAGAAGAGCATAGATTTCAGAGCCCGAGAGACCTGGATTAAATCCCTGCTGTTACTTAGCTGAGTGGCCATAAACTCTCTAGATCTTAATTTCCTTATCAATGAATTTCTAGGTGTCAGGGGAGGGGGATTCATAGCTTCCTTGTACTTCTGTTACACAGCAGAATGTAAAGCAACTAGAAAAGTAAATGTCTAACTGGTGCTGTGCTAAGTAACTGGCGGTTATTGTTTTGCTGCGACAGTGCATAAAAAAATGCGGGTGTGTTTCAAAGTGGTCACAGAAGAGCACTCAAGCCTTGCCACTTTTACTGAGACTATTTTATCTCAGATACACGCACACTTAACACATTTCAGCCACTGTGATTTGAGGACCCCCGAAGACAAACAGTAAAATTGAAAGGGTATAAAGCACCTGAAACAGGAAATACTATCTCCAATGAAAATACACTAGACCCACTAGTAGGCAAAAATTGAGTATTTAGATTTTGGATAGGCTGAAACACCTGCACTGTAGTTTAAAACATTTGCTCTTTGTCTCCTGTTCCTGATGCAGAGCTCTGAAATTCATGAAGGTTACTGAGCAAGGGAGAGCTCTGATTGCTCACAGAAAGCCTCTCTCAACCATACCAGAGTATGCTAAAGAGGTCACTTTTGGAGGGCCATCAGATAGCTTCAAGATGGGGGCTGGTCACTAGAAAGGCCAACAAAGCGAGTTAAGGATTGAAACTTTTAGCTCCCCCCACTGACCTCCAGGAAAGGGAGAGGAGCTTGAGATTGACTTTTATTCATCTTTGACCAATGAGTCAATCAATCAGGTCTACTTAATAATAAGCTTTCCACAGAAACTCCTTATCAAGCATTTAGGAGCATCTAGGTTGATGAACTCATTCAGGTGGTTCACCACAGAGTGCATGGAAGCTTGGTACCAAACTCTGTTCTTGTATCTTGCAATGCACACCTTTCCCTTGGCTATTGCCAAGTTATATCCTTTTAAACAGCCACTAAACATAAGGTGTTTTCCTCAGTTTGAATCATTCTAGCTAATTACTCAATCTGAGGAAGGATTTGTGGGCCTCTCCCTTTATAGCTGGTTGCTCAGAAGTACAGGTGAGCTATTTCCAAACCTTCCCACTGCTACTTGAAGGGAGTCACTTCAGAAGAATGAAACCCTAACTTATGAAGTCTGTACTAACCAGAAGCTAGTAACAGAACTTAAATGAATTGCTAGGTATCCTGTTGGTATAAGGAAACACCCCAGGGCCAGCAAGATGATTCAGAAGTTTAAGGCACTTATTGCCAACTGTTAAGAGCTGAGTTTGATCCCCAGGACCCACATGGCAGAAAGAGAGACCACCACCCACAAGCTGTCCTCCAATCTCCACACACGCACACACACACATGCACACAGACATTCAATAAATAAATAAAATGTAATAAATATACACCCCAGTACCAAACCATTAAGTTCTAATATGGTATTCATTAACAGCCCAGAGGAAAAAGTGTCTAAAAATACCATCATTTAATTTTTTTTAATTTTTACATTTTATTTATTTTTAAAATTTATTTAATAACCGCATAATTAGAAGCATTTCATTACAACAGCATTGACATAAACATACTTTATTATTTTATGTGTATGAGCATATTGCCTGCATGTGTATTAAGTGCACCAGTGCCACACAATGCCCACAGAGGTCAGAAGAGGGTGCCAGATCTCCTGGAACTGGAGTTACAAACAGTTGTTACCTGCCATGTGGGTGCTGGGATTTGAACGTGGGTCCTCTACTCAAGCAGCCTGTGCTCTTAACTGCTGTGCTCTCCAGCTCCCATCATTTAATTTTAAATGGTCTACTTTTATTCTTAAGAAGCAAATGAGGGGTTGGAGAGATGGCTCAGCAGTTAAGAACACTGGCTGTTCTTGCAGAAGACCCGGGATTGAATCCCAGCACCCCACATGGCAGCTAACAACTGTCCATAACTTCAGTCCCAGGGGATCCGACAGTGTCTTCTGACCTCCACAGGCACGACATAGGTGCACTTACGTAACATGCAGGCAATACACGCATACACATAAAATAAAAATAATTTTTTTTTAAAAGTTGGAAAAAAAAAAAAGCAAATGATTGGCTTTACAGTCATGCATTTGCCCATACTGGGTTTTTAAAAAATAAAAAAGATGAGTGAGACTAGGGAGAAAGTCAGTGAGCAGGAGTGCTATGCTGGCTTGAATCTGCAGTGCCCACACAAGAAGCAAGACTTGTCCACACACACCTGAAACCCCAGCATTTGAGACAGATGAGCAGACCCCATAGACTCACTGGTCAGCCAACCAAGTCACAGCCATGAGCTTCTGGTTCAGCAGGAGACTGGGTCTCAAGGTTGTAATAGAGAAAGACATCCAACATTACCCTGTGGCCTCCACATGTGCTCACACTTGTGTATCTACTACACACACATAAAAATATCTTTTTAATGAAGATTAGCATTATTAATGTGTGAGTACACAGAAAGTGATGTTTAGGAATCAGCATGGGTTCACGAAAATCCTCTCTGGAAAATTACTAGTGAGATGATCTTTGAACTTGAAGCTTTTTTTTTTTTTTTTGACATAGAGTCTCACTGTGTAACCTTGGCTGGCCTATGTAGACCAGGTTTGTCTGGAACTCAGAGATCTGCCTACCTTTGCTGAGATTAAAGGCATGCATCCCAGATGTTTGATTCTTTAGGAAAGATCAGTAGATCTCAGAAGTCAGACACTGTATGTGGTCTTCAGCAATGCTCTGGCAAATAGCATGGGCACATTTAAGAGGATTACCTACCAAGTGGATGTCTATGATAATTGAATGGTGTCAAATTGTTGGCAGATTCCTAAGTACCTTTCCCTACACAACACTTTCAACAGTAGGGCTGAAAGGTAACTTACACAAACGTGAATGTAAAGAGCAGACACTTATTTCTCCAACCTCCCATCTCGGTCTCCCTTGAGTGCTGCACTCCCACTACCCCAGCCTCCTTGCTCTTCCTCACACACGCCACCAACACTCCTGCCTCAGTCTGCACGCACACGTCTTCACTGCATTCTCTTTCCTTGGAACCAATGCATGACACACTCAAAGGTCATCTAGTCAGACCAATCTTTCTTTACTGTCCGAACTGAAATGTTCTCACTCATCTCCTAACCCCGCTTTAGTTTTCCTCTTAGCACTGGTTCTCACGTAACAAATCATGTGTTTCTCTATTTGTTTCTTATTTGCATCATTTCCTTTCAAGCTTTGAAAAGAAACTCTCTAAAGAGGCAGGATCCATATGGCAGCTAACAACTGTAACTACAGTTCCAAGGGATCGGATGCCCTCTTCTGACCTCCAAGGGTACTACCCAACATGGGTGCACCCACCTACATGTAGGCATTACACTTAGACACATAAAAAATAAAATATTTTAAAAAGTAAGAGGTCCAAACATCTTTCATTAATCCAAGATTATTATGCACAAGAAAGATTAGGTTTATTTCACATGAACTCATGGAACAGAACTATAACCTAGATCACTGATTCTCAGCACAACATTTTAAACATTTGGAGGGCTGGCTCAGTGGTTAAGAGAGCTTGCTGTTCTTTCAGAGGACCCAAGTTTGGTTCCAAGAGTGGCTCACAATCACTTGTAACTCCAATTCCAGGGTATCTGGCACCCTCTTCTGGCCTCCATAAGCATACACACACAGCATATATACATAAATACATGCATATATGCATACCCATTGTGCTGGATAGCTTTAGTGTCAACTTGACACACCTGGGTTGAGGGAGCCTCAACTGGGGAATTACCTTCATTGGATTGGCCTGTGGCCATGTCCATGGGGCACCTTTTTGATTGTTGAGTAATGTGGGAGTGCCCAGCCCACTGTGGGTGGTGCCATCCCTGGGCAGGTGGGCCTGTGTTGCATAAGAAAGCAGGCTGAGCAGGGCCAGGGAGCAAGCCAGTAAGCAGTGTTCCTCCATGGCCTATGCTCCAGCTCCTGCTTCCAGGTTCCTGCCCTGAGTTCCTACCTTGGGGTCCCTGATGAACTGTAACCCGGGAGATGTAAGATAAATCCTTTCCTCCCCAAGTTGGTAGTGGTCAGAGTGTTTTGTCATAGCAATGGAGAGACAAACTAGGACACCCATCTACACACAAATAAAAATAAATCTTTTTTTAAACAGGACAATAAGGAATTGGTTTGGGTCAGAATGAATTCTTAATACTGAGAATGGAGTTTAGCTCATAGTAGGTATTCAATATTTCAAAAAATTAACATATGGATAGGCACATGAATAAAAGCCAAAATTTTTTAAAAAGGAAAAATGTGTCTAATGCACATATACACACTCTAGATACTGAGCCTACATCTTTCATAAAAACTAACTCAAATTAGATTACAGACCTAAAAGAAAAATGCAATTTTTATAAAAGTTCTAGAAGACAGAAAAAAATACTATGGGATTTTGGTTTTGGTCATGAGTTTTTAGATACATCACTAAAATCAAGAGCTATAACAGAAAAAATAAATTAATTAAACTTCATTAACATTAAAAACTTGTGTTTGCATAAACAGTATTAGGAAAATAGAAAAACAGGGCACAGAGAAAATACTGGTTAAAATAGACTCTTACAGAGCACTTGCATTTTTAAGAATACAAAGAACTCTTTAAAAAAATCAATAAGAAAATAATGTAACTGAAAAGGCAGTGATGTAAACTCATACTTCGACACAGATCTGAAGATGGACAATCAGATGGAAATCTGTCAGCAGTATCTGCCATTAGGAGCTGGGAACCAATCCTGGGTCTTCTACAAAAGCTGAGTCATCTCTCCAGCCCCCAATGGGCCAGTGTTATGCAGGAGTCCCATCAAGTCTTCAAGGAACAAATAATACTAGTCTTACAGTAGCGTCATTCTAAGGTTCTCATACCTAGAATCTGGCACATTGCAGGTATTCCCATAAATACCTGCTTTCCCTTTCTCCCATCTCTGGAGGTAAACAGTGTAAGACCAAGTCTCAGACAAATTAGAAAAGAGTTTAAAATTGCAGATCAAATACATGACCTGCTAACCTTTATGACTATTGAAAATGCAATTTAGAAACAGATTAACATCGAGTCAGTTCACAGTCTAGCTTGGAGGGAAGGGCTCAAGAGCTCCAGCCCCTAACTGAGGAGCTATTGACAGCTGATGACCTCTCAGAAAGGGAGAGTCAGTTTTCTTTAAGGTGTGGCCCCTGGTAAGTCTACCATGCCCCGGTGGACCATTCCACAGCCTTGAGGATATGAGTAACACAAACTGGACTTGTGGATTATTTAAAAAAAAAAAAAAAGAAAGAGGACATGAAGCTGGGAGGGGATGGGAACATGTAGGGTAGATCTAGGAGGATTTACCCAAGGCGTGGGGGTGAATATAATCAGTATATATTGTAAATTTCTTGGAGAATAAAAATAGTCTAAAAAATAATTTAAAAATGAATAAAGTTGGGCATGGAGGCACACACCTTTAATCCCAGCACTTGGGAGGCAGAGGCAGGCAGACCTCTGTGAGATCAAGGCCAGCCTGGTCCACATAGTGAATTCCAGGTCACCTGGGGCTACAGGGAGACCTTGTCTCAAAAAATAAGATGGATGGATGGATGGGAGGGAGGGAGGGAGGGAAGGGATTAACCATAGGCTTATAATACCAGAAGAATGACTTTCACTAAACACGCACCCCATATACATATCCACATATATGCCATTTAAAATTCACTGAAGTAGATACTTGAGGCATCTTCTAAAACAGCAAAATTCCTTCTAACTTATTTTGTCCTTTTACTCCTTACCTATAACTCACAAATTCTAATGACTTACTTTTTAAAATTCCTCATCCCAGATAATTCCTTACCAGGAAGAAAAATGTTTACCTGCTTGTGGAACTACCGAGAAATTAAATTACTCAAATTAGAGGCTTTTGTATTTTCAGGAACAAATTCTAACAACCACAACTTCCATCTTCTAAGAGACAATTCACTCATCTTACGTAAGAGCAACTGAGTTCTGCTGAGAAGAGCAGGATGTGAGACGGAGCAGTAGCTTGGGAAATGAAGACTTATTCTCACCTTAACCACAGTCACGTCCATGCCAGATAAATGTAAAATTGGGGCAGCATTTTTTTCAAACAGAGTTCTGGCTTTGCTGTAGACAAAGGAAAAAAGTACAATTATTTTAAGGCACATTCTCAAGAGGGAGAATAAAAAGTCTAGCCATGTTCTCTAGAGAACACAAATTTTCTTGTTTGAGTATAAGAAGTTAACAGAGAATTATCACAGACAGAAAAGTAGTTTGCCCCTTGTCTAATAAAGTCAGCTCTGATCCACCTCGGATGCTGCATTCATGTTTCTCTAGACAGACTAACGGCAGAGAAAGCGCCACTCAAAAACAACAGTGCTTGATTCACAACATATTTATTGAGCACCCACCTACCAAAGGACAGACACAGGCAGAGGCACGGGCACAAGTGAAAACAGAAAACAGCAGCACTTGTCTAGAAAACTAAAAGCTCAGGGTACATTTGTATACTCTACTGGAATTTATATTCTAGTGGAAGGAGGGGAAAATACTTACTATAACATTAGTCATATGGCCAGAGGGAACAAAACAGAATTACTTAATTCTTATTCAGCAACACAACCTTTTGGAAAGATATACATCACTTTTAACAGTTTACATACTAGAGGGCATCTCCAAATCTTTAAACCTGTGGTAAAACGTCCAGGGACAGATCAAGTCTGTTCAACAACAGTTGATTTTTTGCTGGGAAAGGAAAAGCATCCACTGCTCTTAACTGCTGAGCCATCTCTCCAACCTGCAATGGCCCAGACAGTTTTATCCAGGAGTCCCATCAAGTATTCAAGAACAAATAACACTAGACTTACAGTATCATTCTAAGGCTCTAATACGTAGAATCTGGCACATTGCAGGTATCCCCATAAATGTTTGCTTTCCCTTTCTCCCATCTCTGGAGGCAAACACTGTAAGGCCAAGTCTCAAACAAGTTAGAAAAGAGATCAAAATTGAAGATCATATACATGACCTGCTAACCTCTATGACTGTGGTTTTCTTAAAACCAACAGTGCATCTTTTACCTTTCTTAAGGGTGTGTATATAAGAAATACAAAGGTAGTTAATGAGGAGTATGCACCATTATGCACAAACTCACTAAAAAAGACAGAATCACTAAATGGCATTCAGAACACAAAGCATTTCTTATGATCTAAAATAGAGATTAAGATTGTACAAATGTTCTTGAGAACCATCCTACCTGAGCACAGAACAAGCCAATCAAGCATCTCTACCTTCTCTAGGGCTTGACTGCAGAATAAACATGAATAGCTACATAGTAACTCCTCCCTCTCACCTCACCTCACCTCTGAGCCTAACCCAGAAGTAAAGGGTGAAGAGAGGGACGCTGCAAGCGCCTGTCCTCCCAGCAACGCCTTCCCTGCTGGGCTAACAAGACCAGAGCAGCTCCATGTCTCCATGTCAGTCGCAACAAATCTGCAACCTTTTGTGAGTTTAAGAAAAACGACTGAAACACTGGTGTTTATTCACATCTTTCTATGACACCATGGGTTCAGAAAATCTCTGAAATAAAGGAGAACGCTTTTCTTCAGATTGAAAAACAAGTGTTGCCAGTAAGAAATACATTATGTATTACATAATTAAGGGAGCAACAGCACAATGGCTGAATAAAAACCATGTACTTACAGCAACTTCCAGACTCAGGCACACACACAAAATAATTACTCTTTAATGTATTATTTATTAATACTAAACACATAGTTATCTTAGTTCTTAAAGCTCTTTTGAAGTTTGAAACCAGTACTACATAATGAAATAGCTATACAATAAATTATAAATTATGTGTCAGTGCACAGCCTCGATGACAAAAAAGTGCAATTAAATAGTGAAAGTTTTAAAAACAATGAGGTGCTGCAAAGTTTCAGAGTGACTATGTCCTAGCCATGTGTGGGATTCACCTTGATAAGGACACCAATGCTTTCAGGAGAAAGACCAAGTCAGGGGCAGTACTTTAGCCTGCCTTTAAATAAACTATCAGACTGCAAACAAGAAGTTGCCTTTAAAATGTTAATGGCACTGGGGAGCTGTTTCAGTGGTAAAAGCTTGATGTGCATGCTCAGGAGTAAGGACCAGGAGACTGGATTCCCAGAACCTACATAAATGCCTGGGGAATGTGGCGACCCACATGGTAATTCCAGCCTCAGCAGGAACAGAGAGGGGATCTGCAGAGCAAGCTGGCTAGGGAGACTGGCCATACTGGCCACCCCTGGGTTTGACTAAGTGACCCAGTCTCAGTGAGTAAAATGGAAGAGTGATGGAAGATGATTCCTGACATCAACCTTGGGCCTCCACAGGTATGCACAAGCACATGCACCCCCCTCTTCCCACAAACATGTGTCCACACATATGCAAACATGCACACACACACACACACACACACACACACACACACACACAAATGGAAAAAGGAAGAGCATTTAAAAATTTGGGGCTGGAGAGATGACTCAGCAATTAAGAACACTGACTGTTCTTGTAGAAGACCCGGGTTTGAATCCCAGCACCCACATGGCAGCTAACAACTGTCTGTAACTCCAGTTCCAGAGAATCCAACAGTCTCTTCTGTCCTCTGCGGGCATTGCACGACACGGGTGCACTTACCTAAATGCAGGCAATACACACAAACACATAAAAATAAAATGTTTTTTTTAAAAAATTAAAAATATAAATGCAGTTATACTCTAAAATTCAAGATGAACTTTAAACTTCACTAAAAAATTAAGTTTGTTCATTAAAAACTTTGTGGGCTAGGGAAGTCCAGTAGTGGTAGAATTTGTGCTTAAGATACATAACACCCTAGATTTGACTTTCAGCGCACACACACACACACACACACACACACACACACACACACACCAACAAATCAACCAAATATACAAAAAAGGAAAAAACCCTACAACTAAATAATCTTAGAAGAACTTAAAATAACAGTTCTATCTTAAAGAAACTGCCAAAAATTCTCTACTAGAAAAAACAAGTTAGTAACATAATATTTCTAAAGGAAGAGCACAGCAGTTATATGAAAGTAGGTTGAAAGGGGACCTACAAGAGTTCTTGGGAAAGATGAGCAGGCACGGTGGAGAATCTTCTGAACTGAGCTACACTAACAGGAGCAGCAGCAAGCCCATTTCTGAGACAACCCACAACACTTCATAGGCACTTAATACTAAAGATACCTGTTCTATGTGGTAATTTTTTGGAAAGTTCATGTTTTGGTTTGCCTTTAATTTTATAGCTAAGTAACTGAGGACTTCAGAAGCTAAGTAACTCAGAATATTCTAGAGCTAGAAGCAGCAGAACACAGGGATCAGGTCCCCGGACAACAAAATGTACAGAGTCCTGTTGCCTTCTCCAAAAGCCACAGTGGCTGATGTACTGGGTATTTTGGTTGTGTTGTATAAAACTTGCCAGTACTCTTTAACTGGTATTAAACGTTGGTGCGTCCATAGGGGAAGGGAAGTGGCCCTAACCAAGTCTAGGAAGTATAATTCTATTAGACAAGGTAACAAGATGATTTGCATAATCTGTAAGTAAAACTTACATAATGGGTATGACCTGACTTGTGCCATGCAGACATACTCAATGCTTCCCAAAATATACGAGAGAAACTGACTGTAGGGCCCTGTTTCTTTCTGCTTCAGTCAATAGTAACCTGACACTTAAAAATGTGGCCCCAACTGCTCATTATTGTAATTATTACCTTGATGTCATTTGACATCAATCTTTTAGAATACAATCTAATTAATACATATTCATAAATTATCCAGTCTTCAGAAAAGCACAAACAATTGATCCAGACATCGAGAACAATAACAGGCAATACATTTTTACCCCTTCAATCCTTCATTCTACTTTTTCAAAAGTAAATTTTAAATTGTTTCTTTCAGAACATTAAGGTCTTTGTATTTACATTCCCAACTATATGAGAATATTGTAAAACTCCTTTTGTGTTTTTCTGCTTATGGTATTTCTTTTCACTTATGGTAATTTTGAATTCCCCTACACCTCCCTCTCGCCTCCAAAGTACTGCTCCATGCAATACAAAACTGGCATGATCAACTAAGCAACATATGTGCATTATTTCTTAAAAAAAAGGCCCAACTGTTCACATTTTAATCTCACCGTCTCCTCACAAGGCAGTTCTGGAGGAACTTGTCACCCTCATCCTGAGGTCGCTGCCCCACAGGCTATACCTCATGAGGGAATAGTGAGTACTCCAAGACCCAACTCAAGCTTTTCTCTATCAAAAACACATTTAGCCCTCCTGAGCCCACAGTGCTCATCTCTGAGTGTTCATCTCTGAACATCTTGTCTACAAGGATGGCCTAATGATTTATGCAAAGTTGCAGAATAATCATTCCTAAAGGGATTCCAAGCAGATAGGAATTCTCAGTGTGTGTGTATAGCATCAATTAACTTTATAGTTATTTCACATTAACTTTTACTCCTACATTGTGAATGACTCATTGCTACAGAGTATTGGACCCAGTTAGTCCAGTCCTACAGTCCAGCTGCCTGCCTAATATTCTGCGGGGCTGTTTTCGGTTGTCTTTTGCCTTTAGGAAAGTTGAACTCAGTATGACAAACTGACCTACCCTTGGCCAGCTGCAGGATTAAGGAAGACGGTGGCTTTCCTCACTTGGGCATTGGGAGGAATGAGCTGGTTGCCAAACACCTGAAAAGGAAAAAAAAGTTTTCAATAAAATGTCCTTTACTCAGCTTATGATCGTACATGTTTTCATCCAAAAGAACTGACTTCTAGCAGATAATTTATATTCTCTGGAGATGGGGGGGACGACAGACAAATTTTTGTTCATGACCTCTTCAACAAAACTACCATAAACAACAATAACAGAAGTATACCATTATTTAATGAAAATAAACAATTTTTCATGGGAATAAAAACCTTACTTCATTTACTAGAGGCAAGTATCTTTTCCTCTACAAAATAGGAGTGAGTTTATTATAAACATGTAACTTTCAGGGTTATAAGCTATTAGCAGGGACATTTAACCCATTTGTTCTTAGTTTTCAGAGTATAATCAGTTTCTTCTTCAGCTTATTGCTAGAATTCCAGAGAAATCAGTTACCAGTGAATATTTATATCTGTAAATGAAGAATGAAGCATCATATTCAAACTTCTAGTCTCTCAGCTTTAAGGGGAAGTGGAATCAAAATGCAGAAGATTAGATGCAAGGATTCAAAATGGGACATAGGGGAGAGTCATACTAGTTTTCCACTAAAGAGTTATGTATAAACTGACTACTAATGATTTACTGTTATTCCCATAGATTAATTCATCTCTCAACTCTCACCAGAGGGGTTTCTTTATGCAGCAGATGGTGATTAACACAGAATCCTACAATTGGCCAATGTGCAGAGAACAAGATGCTATAGAGTACTTATCCCTAACTAGAACACTGGTATCAAACTTCTGCTCCCCAAGGCTCAGGGAGCATTGCAGAAAAGAGAGTGGAAGAACTGTAAGAGCCAGAGGTAGTGGATGACCACAAGGAAACAGTCTTCCATACAGCTGGTCATTTACTCATATGAATTCACAGCAATGGTGACAGTCTGTACAAGTCCCATGCAAGCCCAAACCAGACAAAATTCCAGCATAGACATGGGAAATTGAGTAAGAAATCTCAACCCAACCTAAGGAATTTTTGGCAACCAATGGCTGCTGGTAGGGAGAGAGAGTTTTTCAAGCATAGGACTCTTGGTAGGTTAACCTGGTACTGGACCCACACTGAAGGATATGCAAAGAGACAAATTAGACTCTGTAGCCTTATTTCATATATATAATGTATGTATTAAAACATATTAAATTGGATGGGGGGGCAATAAGGATAGGGGAGGAGATCTAAATACCATCAAATTACAAAACATGGAAACTGCACCAATTCAGTTAAAAATGAGAGTGGAAGAGGAGCTACTGCTGTGACACTGAGAGGGCAGTCAACAAAAGAACAGTGACAGGAAAACACTAAAAAGGCAAAAATTCAGGTGGGTGTGGTGGCGCACGCCTTTAATCTCAGCACTCAGGAGGCAGAGGCAGGTGGACCTCTGTGAGTTCAAGGCCAGCCTGGTCTACATAGTGAGTTCCAGGACAGCTGGGGCTACAGGGAGACCCTGTCTTTAAAAAACTAAATTCCTAGGGCTGGAGAGATGGCTCAGCGGTTAAGAGCACTGACTGCTCTTGCAGAGGACCCGGGTTCAATTCCCAGCACCCACATGGCGGCTACAAACCGTCCTTAACTCCAGTTCCAGGGGAATCCGACACCCTCTTCTGACCTCTGTGGCACTGCACGACACAGGTGCACTCACATACATGCAGGCAATACACTCATACACATAAAATAAAAATAAAATAAATTTTAAAAAATAAATTCCTTTTACTACTACTTTTAGCTCTAAAAACAAGTTCTTGGGAGATGGCTCAATGGGTACAAAGGGTACACAGTGCTTACTTAACAAGCACCAGGAAATGAGCTGAGCCTAGCACCTACATAAAAAGTCAGGTAGGGCAGTATATGTCACGACCCCAGTACTAGGGAACAGAGAGTCAAGCAGATCCTGGGGGCTCTCTGGACAGCCAGACTAGCCGGAATAGCAAGCTCCAGGCTTAGTGAAAGACCCTGTCTTAAAAAATAAAGTGGAAAAGCTATCGAGGAAAACATTCTGATGTCAACCTCCAGCTCCATATGCACATGCATGGGCAATACACACACACAAATGCACACACATACATAACACACACACACTCCTTTTTCTGAATACCTCAGAGACATGCTTTCTTTATAAAAAGGTACCTGGTCCATTATCATTTCTCTTGTTTTTATTCTTACTCAGATCCTGACATTTTGCTACCAAATCTCCAAATACTATAATTTGTTATGTTCTTATGCATACCATTCCAGAAAGTGGTCAGAAATAAAATTAACCCAGTTCTCTGGCTTACCAGAACCCAAACCTAGTGTGCTGGATATTCCTGTGTCCTCATTTCACAGTCCATAAAATTTCTAACTATGCTTGTAATTCATTCTCAAATTCATAATAGTTTAAGGAGTTGGCAAAACAGAATTTAGTTTACATGAGTTTTTTTAATCATTCAAAAATTTAGACTGTAAGAACACACAGAAGAAATTAGAGAGGAGAAATCCACTTTTAGTCCTATGGAAACAGCTAAACATTTGAAGGGGAGTGAAGAATTAGAGTCAGAAGAGGTCAGGAAGTGAGAGGAAGTAACTAAAAGAACCTCACTCCTAGAGAAGAGGGGATGGAACACAGAACAGAGGCAGGGGATAACCACTAAAAAGAGGAGGTACACAGAAAAGATGGAACACAGAACACAGGATGAAGACAGAACACGGGGCGAAGAAGACAGAACACAGGGCAAAGAAGACGGAACACGGGGTGAAAAAGACGGAACACGGGGCAAAGAAGATGGAACACGCGGTGAAGAAGATGGAACACGGGGTGAAGAAGACAGAACACGGGGCGAAGAAGACAGAACACAGGGCAAAGAAGACGGAACACGGGGCAAAGAAGACAGAAGGGGGTGAAGACAGAACACGGGGCAAAGAAGACGGAACACGCGGTGAAGAAGATGGAACACGGGGTGAAGAAGACGGAACACGGGGTGAAGAAGACAGAACACGGGGTGAAGAAGACGGAAGGGGGTGAAGAAGACGGAAGGGGGCGAAGACGGAACACGGGGCAAAGAAGACAGAAGGGGGTGAAGACAGAACACGCGGTGAAGAAGATGGAACACGCGGTGAAGAAGATGGAACACGCGGTGAAGAAGACGGAACACGGGGCGAAGAAGACGGAACATGGGGCGAAGAAGACGGAAGGGGGTGAAGACGGCACACGGGGCGAAGAAGACGGAGGGGGGAGAAGACGGAGAACGGGGTGGAGAAGACGGAAGGGGGTGAAGACGGCACACGGGGCGAAGAAGACGGAGGGGGGAGAAGACGGAGAACGGGGTGGAGAAGACGGAAGGGGGTGAAGACGGCACACGGGGCGAAGAAGACGGAGGGGGGAGAAGACGGAGAACGGGGTGGAGAAGACGGAAGGGGGTGAAGACGGCACACGGGGCGAAGAAGACGGAGGGGGGAGAAGACGGAGAACGGGGTGGAGAAGACGGAAGGGGGTGAAGACGGCACACGGGGCGAAGAAGACGGAGGGGGGAGAAGACGGAGAACGGGGTGGAGAAGACGGAAGGGGGTGAAGACGGCACACGGGGCGAAGAAGACGGAGGGGGGAGAAGACGGAGAACGGGGTGGAGAAGACGGAAGGGGGTGAAGACGGCACACGGGGCGAAGAAGACGGAGGGGGGAGAAGACGGAGAACGGGGTGGAGAAGACGGAAGGGGGTGAAGACGGCACACGGGGCGAAGAAGACGGAGGGGGGAGAAGACGGAGAACGGGGTGGAGAAGACGGAAGGGGGTGAAGACGGCACACGGGGCGAAGAAGACGGAGGGGGGAGAAGACGGAGAACGGGGTGGAGAAGACGGAAGGGGGTGAAGACGGCACACGGGGCGAAGAAGACGGAGGGGGGAGAAGACGGAGAACGGGGTGGAGAAGACGGAAGGGGGTGAAGACGGCACACGGGGCGAAGAAGACGGAGGGGGGAGAAGACGGAGAACGGGGTGGAGAAGACGGAAGGGGGTGAAGACGGCACACGGGGCGAAGAAGACGGAGGGGGGAGAAGACGGAGAACGGGGTGGAGAAGACGGAAGGGGGTGAAGACGGCACACGGGGCGAAGAAGACGGAGGGGGGAGAAGACGGAGAACGGGGTGGAGAAGACGGAAGGGGGTGAAGACGGCACACGGGGCGAAGAAGACGGAGGGGGGAGAAGACGGAGAACGGGGTGGAGAAGACGGAAGGGGGTGAAGACGGCACACGGGGCGAAGAAGACGGAGGGGGGAGAAGACGGAGAACGGGGTGGAGAAGACGGAAGGGGGTGAAGACGGCACACGGGGCGAAGAAGACGGAGGGGGGAGAAGACGGAGAACGGGGTGGAGAAGACGGAAGGGGGTGAAGACGGCACACGGGGCGAAGAAGACGGAGGGGGGAGAAGACGGAGAACGGGGTGGAGAAGACGGAAGGGGGTGAAGACGGCACACGGGGCGAAGAAGACGGAGGGGGGAGAAGACGGAGAACGGGGTGGAGAAGACGGAAGGGGGTGAAGACGGCACACGGGGCGAAGAAGACGGAGGGGGGAGAAGACGGAGAACGGGGTGGAGAAGACGGAAGGGGGTGAAGACGGCACACGGGGCGAAGAAGACGGAGGGGGGAGAAGACGGAGAACGGGGTGGAGAAGACGGAAGGGGGTGAAGACGGCACACGGGGCGAAGAAGACGGAGGGGGGAGAAGACGGAGAACGGGGTGGAGAAGACGGAAGGGGGTGAAGACGGCACACGGGGCGAAGAAGACGGAACACGGGGCGAAGAAGACGGAACACGGGGCGAACAAGATGAAGACGGAAGGGGGTGAAGAAGACGCGGGGCGAACAAGACGGAACACGGGGCGAAGAAGACGGAAGGGGGTGAAGACGGAACACGGGGTGAAGAAGACGGAACACGGGGTGAAGAAGACGGAACATGGGGCGAAGAAGACGGAACACGGGGCGAAGAAGACGGAACAGAGGGTGAACATGGAACACGGGACGGAAACAGAACACGGGATGGTGATGGAACAGGGGAAGAACACAGAACTCGGGATGAACACGGAACAGGGATGAAGATGGAACACGGGATGAACATGGAACACAGCATGAACACGGAATACAGCATGAACACAGAACAGAGGCAGGGTCTGAAAAACAGAACAGAGGCATTCACCTTCTAAAGAAGAGGATGAGGATGTTTGGGGCAGGACTGCCTGGCATTTAGTATTAAAGTTTATTTGATAGTTACCTTGATTTGATCATTATACACTGCATACCTATATCATAGTATCATATTGAGACCCAGAAGTAGGTTTAAATACTGTCAATTAAAAAATAATCCAAATTTTTTTTCATTGGGACAGGTCCTCACAATGTAGCCCAGGCTGGTCTGGAACTCAGTTTGTAATCTTGGCTGGAGTCAAGCTCTGGGCAATCCTCCTGCTTCATCCTCCTGAAAGCTGGGGTCATAGGCATGTCTAGTTCTAAAAAATGCTTAAGGTTATTTGAATTGATTTTTTAAAAAATAACTTGAAGCCATATGAGATGATATATTTATACAAAAATAAAATCAAATTGTTAAAACAGAGTTAGAACCAAGAGTTAGTATCTATTGTCATTCTCTATGGAAACATTTCTGAAACAAACATGAGTTGGCCACCACTTCTACTAAATGCTTTCTGCCATTTAACTTTCATACTTTTCTTTTGGCATTTCTGACCTCATAGCTTAAATAGCATATTAACAAGGCAACTGAGTCACAGAAATCCATCTGCAAGCTATAATGTACAAATGGGTAAGAGGGCAAAATTGGGATCCTAAATTTTAAGGGATTCACCATTTAACTGTAATTACTACAGCCAGATAAATGAATGCTTAAACAATATCCCACAGTCCTGGAATGACACTGCACTAAAGAGATGGGCTCTAAAAGTAGGAATCGATAATTTTAAGACGATGTTACTTTCAGAGCTAACACCTAGTCTGAACAATCTCCAGGGCCTATTCAATCAGGAATGATACCAGGTTTAACCAAATCCACAAGGATAACTGCAAACATGAGCAAATTCCCAGCTCTTCAGCCAGTCCAGTTACGTGTTCTTGGAAGTGGTCCAGAAATAAACAAATCTACCAGGCAGGGTGTCAGAACTGCTCTTCAGCAGATGGTCAACTTCCCCATTCCACTCAAGAGTTGGATGTCAGCCTGATCCACCCTGAGATGAAGGGAAAATGTCAAACTGCACGGAGGCCAAGACCCCATATAAGGCCCTGGAATAGTGGTGCTTCCTGCACTATGGAGATAAGGGAAGCGTTAACACTATCAGGGGGAAATGGCATTACCTGAGCTTCCTGGCAGGCTGCTCTTCTTAGCAAGTTATCACTATCAAACCAAACAAAGAAGAACACATGTTAGCTTTCACAGGAGATTAAGACCCAAACAAGATTTGTGGTTAAAAAATAATAAATGTACCTTAAGTGAAGATTCTTAAAAACCTGATAACAAATCGTGAGCACATTTGAGAAGCACACTATCTGAATGAAATCTTGTTAGGTATTTCCATATTCTGGAGGCTGGAATAATGCCCTAGATGCCCACAGTGTCTACACCCTAATCCCCAGAACTTGAAGATCTGTGACTCCACAAGGCAAAGGAACAGTGTGGATGTAGTTTAGGGCTCTGAGACAGGGAGGGTATCCTGCATATCTGGATACATCTTTCTTTCTCTAAGAGCCTTGAAGGAGGTTTCCTAGCTGTGGTCAGAGCAGATATGATTCTGGAAGGATGGTCACCACCTGGCTGTGAAGGGGCTGTGAACTCAGGAATGTGACAGCCTCTCTAGCAAGTGGCTTCTCCCTGAGCCTCCAGAAGGAATGCAGGCCTTGCTCATAAAATGTTCTGATAAATAGCAACAGTATATAAGCTTCATTTTTACAAATAACATGCTGATAGCCCTTTGTAGTTTACTGGATATTTCACACTTATAATCTTACACAAAAATGGAGAGGTGAACCACTGAACCCACAGAAACCTCTGGACCACAAAGTATTACCAGATTCTTTGTAATCATCATGCATAGTTACCAAATCTCCTGGACTGTGCTAACCACCATCTAGCCCCCACGTAATCCTGGAAATACAGCTTCCAGTCTTTCATGAGAGCAGCACACCAAACTCTTGCTTTTAGTGTTTTTTTGGTTTTTTTGTTTTGTTTTGTTTTTTCTAATAGGCTTCTTTCCTTCAGTCTCCAATCTTTATCCTATGACCTCATCCTGCACAAACTCTGAAGGCTTCTATCACAGCTGCAGGCTGGTCTCTCCATCTCTGTTCATCTCCTCCACTTCTTCCTTCTAGGTCCCTCCCACTCTGCAGGACAGACTTCTAAAGGCTACTGTCTCCTCTCTGGTCACAAGCAGATGTCATTCTTGCTTTGTTTCAGCCACAGAGATTCCCTGGCACTAGCCGAGAGAACTGTCGTACATGTTTATGAAGACATGAAGTGGTACACTGGATTATCACCCCCTCCCACCCCCAAAGTCTTTGCTGTTCTCTAAGTAAAACTTTGATAATTAATCAGTAAGTATATTGAAGATCTTCAGCCTCCCTAGTTTGACACTGCTTCATTTTTCAGAACGCTCTTCAAAAATCAAAAAAATTTGGGTTTAATGCTGTCCCAGTTTGTTTCTCCATTGCTGTGACAAACACTCTGACCACTACCAACTTGGGGAGGAAAGGGATTATTTGTCTTACATCTCCCAGGTCACAGTTCATCAGGGAGCCCAAGGTAGGAACTCAGGGCAGGAACCTGGAGGCAGGAGCTGGAGCACAGGCCATGGAGGAACAGTGCTTACTGGCTTGTTCCCCTGGCCCCTGCTCAGCCTGCTTTCTTATGCAACACAGGCCCACCTGCCCAAGGTGGCACCACCCACAGTGGGCTGGGCCCTCCCACATCACTCAACAATCAAGAAGATGCACCATGGACATGGCCACAGGCCAGTCCAATGAAGGCAAGTCCCCAGTTGAGGCTCCCTCGACCCAGGTGTGTCAAGTTGACACTAAAGCTATCCAGCACAAAGGGGCCAAAGGGAATGCTATCAAGGCCACCTATGAAAAAGCCAGAATACGCACCAACTTAGATCCTACAAAGAAAATCCCAATATAATCACACTTAACTCTAATACGTAAATGGTAAACCACCTCAATCTTGTCTCCAAATCAGACTGTTTTTTAAAAAAAAAATCAAACACATTCTCAAAGAAAGCTTCCTTGCCTTGAGATGGAGCAGCCCCACAGTATCCTGTAAGGACTAGTTCTGGGACACTGCTTCCCTGCCATAGGTGCCCAAATCACGTCTCAGAATACTTAATACAAGATAAATGCTACCTATATATAGTTATATTGTATAATTCAGAGATGAAACAATCTATACATATGTTACATACACAGTTTTTTTCTGAAGACTTTGTATCTGCAGTTGGTTGAATCCACAGATGCGAAACCTACAGATATGGATGGCCAGCTATATTCTGACAATCCATAGCGAGTTCTGAAAACTATTGCAAGAAATTCCAGAAATGCTTTAGTAATAGAGCTTCATCAGAACAGAAGAGAAAATAACTTAAAATGAGGCAAATACTATAACAAATGTTTTCATAAATTTTGAATCCTTGTCACAACCTTATAAGCAAGGCAGAAATTAATACACAATATAGAATGTTCTTGTTTGTGAAGATCTGAGGTTAAAGGTAAGTGACTTGCCCAAAGCATGTTACCAAGTGGTAGGACCAGAATTCAGACCAACCTCACTAAGCAAATATTTATAGACTTTTTTCTCTGTAACTTCAGGCAATACTGAATGAGCAAAAACTCATTTAAATGTAGGCTTTACATTTACAAAATTATCTTGCTTCCTAGTCTTATCTAATAAAATTTTATAATTTACACTCATATAATGTTTGTAAAAAGTCCTGGTGCAAGGAAGATCCTGAAAGTAATTGGTGAGACTAACTCCCTAACACAAAATGCTGCATACAGCACACTGAACAGACTTGGTCCTGCCCTCAAGATGATGGGGTCATGTGGCAAAAACAACTCTTGGTAAAAATGGCAGCATATAAAAGACACATTTCTTGATGAATAATATGCCAGGTTAGGAATCTGGAAAATGATGGTGAATAAGTCAACATTTGCTGGCAATGAGCGGCTTAGTTTACAAAGGAAGACAGTTTAGCGGGTGACCACAATGCAACTTTGCTTGTCATGTGCTGTAGAAAAGAGCACAAAGACGACCACCTATTCTACTCTTGAGGGAATTCTAGAAAGCCTTATACAGGAATAAACACTGAAACTGAGATCTGGGGAAGAAATTAAAATTTTTAAATATCCAGGCAAAATCAAAGGGTAGATGAAAACATCACATCAAACCCTCTAAGTACCAGCACACAACCACTTAGAAAAGTTCAGAGTTGAGTACAGCTAGAGGCAGAAGGCTATGGGAGAAGTGGCAAGAGGTGGTTCCAGGAGCCAGAGAAAAGCCAAGCCACAAGGACCTTTCAAATTGTTTATAGAATTGGGACAGTATCCTAAGTGTCTTAGGAAGCATTAATGAGAGAACTGATATGACGAGACTTGCATTTTAAAAGGGTCGTTCTGGTTGCAACAGAAGGCAATGGTCAGAGGTAAGGCTGAACCCGAGGAGACGAGGGAGCCTTCCCCAGCGATATAGGCAGTAACAAGGACTGGAAGTAGGGTTATGGCAGAGAACCAGAGAAGAGCACAGGTTCTGCACACATTCAGAAGTAAACATGCAGGGTGGCTCATGAGAATCAAAGGAAAGAGGGGATTCAAAAAAGCAGACAGAAATCTTGTGGAAGGTAATTCTGTCCAAAGATGGAACAAAGAGACACAGGTACAGAAGGAGAGGACTGAGCTTAGTGCTGGCTTTGTCAACCTGGGACAATGGTGAGGTATCAGGTAAGGGGACTAGAGGACAGTTAGAAACGGGTGTAGGATAGGAGGCAGTGATCATGGTACAAGGGCAGATTGGAGAGTAGGTCTCGGAGTGATGACACTGAAGCAGCAGGACACTGAACGTGGCACAGTTGGCAGAGAACACCAAGCAAATCCCAATAAATGAAATGAAACATGGAAACTCTGGTGGAGAACTGAGGAAAAAGATGGAGTTTTTCTTACCTCCCATGGTTCCCTTTGACATTGCTTTTATACTCACTCAGTAAACTGCATGTTTTGCTACTCCTGTAAGACAATGGTTTTTTATCTACAAGGTTTAAATCATCTTATTCTCCCCTGGGTGCTATTGTCTAAATATGGGATTTTCCCCATAGGCCCCTGTTTTAGATACCTGGTCCCCAGCTGGTGGTGCTATTTTGGAGGCTAGAAAGTGGGACCTAGCTGGCTGAAGTGGTCATTCTGGGGTCATCCTTTGAAGATTCTACACGCCCCTCGTTCCAGCCTGCTCTCTCTGGTCTTCTGACCTACCACGTGTTGAGCACCACAAACCCCTGTTCCCCCGCCATGTCTTCCCTACCATGATGAACTGTAATCCTCTTGAAACGGTGAGTCAAAATAAGTCTTTCCTGCCTTAGGCTGTTTCTGTCTATTATTTTGGTCACAGTGAGGAAAAGCAATTAACATGACTTTCGTGGAAAAAAAAATAGACCACATACAATACTGCCCCTGCCCTTGCCCCACCCAACATAAAATTGCTTGCTTCATGTTCCCTACTGGATTATGAACTTCTTTAAATAATGGATAGTTTGCCACTTTTTCTTATACAGATGATAGCACAGACTCTTGTAGACTGTGGGAGCTCGATGAATACTTGTTAATAAATAAGTGGCAAATGTTTGAACAGGAAAATTGACTCACTGTGTTCAGACAGGCAGAGTTTGCCCTCGAAGGAAAACTGAAGGTTATTCTTATACAAGTACCTGCCATTCCTGAACCAGTAGATCATCTGAGATAGCTGTCTAGTGCACCAAAGGCAGAAGTCAGAGTCAGTACCATAGCACAGGATGAAAGCCCGAAACTGTCATGGGAACACTGCCAGCTCAGAAGGTCTCAAGGTGTATATGAGCATGCACATGTAGAATCAATGTAACTGGTACTCAAAACTCTTAAGTGAGGAACTCTGGAAGGAAACCCAAGAACTGTCCCAGTGGCTGATAGACTATGGTTGTCATAAAATTCCAGATTGCTAATGGGTCACGAATCCAAATATAAACCAAAAACCTTGCTACCAAACACACAAAAGGTAATTGTACATACATCATAAGCCCATGTTCCTTCTATACCATGGTGCCTCCTGGGAATGGAAGTTAACACAATTCATAAGAGGTAGTCATATGAGAAAGGGTCCCTGAAGACCTGCTTGCCTGCTCAGAACTGGAATGGAAACTCTTTGACAGAGAGAAATTAGAAGCCTCTTGATTAGAAAATGAAAAAAAATCTGCTGATATTACTGCCTGAGGCTTTAAAAGAATATGAACTCGTCTGCTACTACAGGTAATAGGATGCTCTCAATTTATTCTAAGCCATAAATGTTTTATTTATTACTTTAGGACTGAAAAATAAGATAAGCTGTTATTTCAATAACAAGTTTACATGGAGAGAAAAAAAATCACATTGATCCATCCTATTTCCCAAAAAAGATATTTCCCACTACAGTCAGAGGCAAATTGTTCACCAATTTCTGCCACCAGTTTTCCCTCAGTGCATGCAAACAGCCTTTGCTCTACACAAAACAGATCTCAAGTTGAGATGTTTCTAGCAACCACATCGATTTACCCAGGCTTCCTAAAATAATCAATCATCACACTGCTAGGGGCTGTGCCCACTGGTTGTTGATGAAGCAGGAAGGACAGAGCACCAGTGACAGCAAAGCAAAATGAATCTGAGAGGCAAGTGTGGAGGAGAAAGCTTTAACTATACATTGTAAAGCCCCCTGAAGTCTCACACGACCATCCCAAAGAGGCAACTACTATTACGGTGAGCCTCTGCTGTCCATGAGAAAATAGGGGCCACCTCTGCCTAAGGGGCAGGTACTGACCCAGCAGAAGAAAATGCACCCTGCTGGAGAAGCATGCACAAGCTTTCCTTCCTAAAGAGTGTTCATTGGGATTCGGGGGCAGGCAGTGTATGACAGGCTAGAACACCAGATGACAATGCAAATGTTAAAACTCTGGCTTTCTATTTAACTACAGTCTTCTCCGGTTCAGGGGCCTCGGGGGCTATCCTCTCACCTCTCCCAAGCACAAAACAATAGAAAGATTCCCTATGGCCATAAAAGCCTAAGGGGCAGGAAAATACTTACTGATAACCATATACTAAATGGTAACTATCTTCATTTTAATGCACTTTAGAGTAGTAAGAGAGAAAACAAGGGGCCACACAGGCAATGGCTGCATCAAACTCCATCACTGTGCTGCTGAGTAGAAACTTTGGGAAAAGAGTAAGAAATTAACAAACCGTACCACCACATGTAAAGACAACGTGTTCTGCAGCCTCCTGGCCTGGTAAAAAGTAGACAAGGCATGCAGGAACATTTTAGTTGGTGACTTAATTCACCAATGCAGGAGACATTTTAACAGTAATATAAAGCAAGCCAAAAACAATTCCCCAAGAATTATTGGCTAAAACAGAAGAGAGGAAGGGCAAGCAATGAAACGTTCATAGAAATTGTGCTTGGAATGAGCAATGCTCCCCAAAGTATTTGAACACTGTTTCCAGCTGGCGGCACTGTTTGGGGGTCGTGGAATCTTTAGGAGTGCAGCCATGATGCAGGAGGCAGTGTGTCTCTGGGGGCGAGCTTTGAGAGTTCAAGGCCTCATCCCACGTCCAGTGTGCTCTGCTTTGTATTTGCAGTTAAAAGATGTGATCTTAGCTTCCTGCTCCCTGCCATGATGGACTCATCCCTCTGGAACCATAAGTCAAAATAAACTCTTCTTTAAGTTGCCTTTCATAGTGTTTTCTCATAGCAACAGAAAAGGAGCTAATACACAAAGCAATGAAATTAACAAAATAGCCACATCAGGGCATGAGGAGGAATGAGGGACAAGCCAGCAGGAACAGATTCACCATGAAGCCAGCAGTCAAGAGCATTTGGCCAAAATGTTTTAATCCATTTAATTTGTGAGATTTGCAGTTCAACCCAGACTTATGAATTTGCTCACTGTCACATGGATTCCTGAGCATACAAGCAATTTTTACATGTACAATCCCTGCTTTATTATCTTGTTTCTTTGCCAAAGTATGAAACCCAAACAGCAGACAGAACAAATAAAATGCTTTGTCAATAGAATAAAATGCCTTCGAGCCCAAGCTCAATTTCTTAGAAATCTAAAATGTTAAGGTTGAAAGAGTCCATAGAAATGATCATGCCCAGAGTTTTCACACATCCTGATCCCTGTCAATCAAATGACATGGTACCACTCCAGTAATAACAAAATTCACTATAGCAGTGATTCTCATTTGGGCAAAGGCACACCAAGAGAACATGCAGAGACCCAACCTCAGGTCCCAATGCTTCTGGAATGTTTACTTAGGCAGCATTTTCTCAACTTCTTTAAACTCCTAGAAAATGACTAATTCACCTAGTTTGAGAAAACTTCTGGCTTGGAGAACTTCTGCCTGCTCCAGAAGTTACTAGAGGCTCAGTACCAGAACTTAAATACTCTGATTCTCCACATTGTTTCCCTCAATTCTCCTTTGTCTTCTACAGTCAGTCTTCACCGACTCCAATTACTAAAACCCCAGCCACTGCACACTCAGTCACCTCCCTCACACTTCTTCCCTGCACTGGTATGGAGGTAGTGTTATATTCTTTATTACATAGAGGTGTAGGAAAAAGTCCAATAAATCTATCCCTGTCCTTTATCAATTCAATGTTTACCAGTGGAAGACTTGTCTTCCACCCTTGATGGGAAGGCCACAACTCCAACAAAACCCACAGGCTGCTCTGAACAGTTCTAGTTTGGTGCCTATTCTTCCACACTTCAGGATAGGAAATCACGGAACAAAAGCAGGCATCCCCAGAGGGGTTCTCTCATACTACTACGCCGTCATCAAAGCCTGTTCTGCAGGACTTTTCACTACCCAGAAGATGGTTCTGCAGGCTATCTCCTGAATCCTACTGACCAAGAGCAATGGTAATGAAGAAGTCTTTATCTGCTAAGGTTTTTCTGTTCTTAGAACATGAAATTGCTCTTTCACTCTTTTATTCTAGACTCAAGTTTCCACGAGATACCAATTTCTCTCCCTATCTCACTGTCCTAACATTCACAGAAGCACAGCTAAGTTGACTGAGTTCCAGACACTCCACAAAAAGCACCGTCTCTGACTCAGGGCTATCCTTCTGCTGGTAGCCCTGAAGGATGCTTTGGCTGCCTTTAGTGGGCCTGCTTTGTGCTCTAGCCTTTTCAAAAAAGACTTCCACTCCTAATTCTAAGACAGCATTCTTTCATGATTCATTCACCTCTATTTTCTCTTAATTTCTTTCCACCAATGTGCTTTCATCCAACAGTTCAACTTAAACATCTTATACAGATTTTCCCCCATATACAGTATAACATTAACTTTACTAGGCAAACAAAACACTAGCTCCCTGGGTTCCAGTGGCCATCACTGTACATTGGCAATGCCACTATAAGCAAATACATATTGAGTCTCAATTATGTATGAGATACTCAAGTCAATAGGGGAAAAATGAAGACAGAAAAGTATTACATAGATATTTTTATGAAGGTATTCAAGAAGAAAGTAGAGGTTGAGAGCCTGCTCTGCTGTAGTGAAGCCGGAAAGACCTGAAATGCTGCAATGTCGGTTACCCCTAGAGAGGAGCTACTTCAGCATCAGTGATGAGCATTCCCTGTACAGACCTTGGAACAAGGAATGACACTAAAGCCCCCAAATGATGTGAAACCAACAGGATAAAATACAACCGAACATACCACCTGCCTTTCATCTCAGCACCCCTCCGACACAAAATATAGGAAACTACACACACACACACACATACACACACACACACACAAAAGAAATCTGTTTTTCACATAATCCGACAAGGGAGTTAAAAGAAAAGGAAATATAATTAAACTTCACTGTACTTTTTTTAAGTTCTCTTATTCCCTATCAAATCTGGGCTGACAAGCATGTTATTTAATTGCCATAAATGAGCTTCTTTAAATAGCACCCATTAATACCCCAATTTCAACATCAGCCTGTGAACAGAAAAGGCAAAAAGAAAAAACTCTGAAATGGCTAGAAAGCAAAACAAACTGATTTCTCAAAACGTCAACAACATCTGGAAAAAGGAGTAGCTGTGAGGGGAATAACCCTCCTACATCCGCCATGGTGAGGTAGCTCAGGGCACTGACCACGCCGGCAAAGTCCAAGGCCAGTCTGAATGGGTGTCAAGGTAAGGCATCTGCTTTGTTCCCAGCCCCAGAGATACTGGAAACCAAAGCACAAGACATTCCTGAAACCATAATTTGTAACAAAAGAAAAACCATGAGTCTAGTCGAGTGTGGCTCACGCATAATTTACCCCTGGCAGCTAACATTCCCCTACATATCCTGTCAGCTCTCAAACTCAGGTGTTTAAAAGAGTACCTCTTCCTCAAGCCAATTCTCTCTGGCTACTTCTTTCTGTATCACCAATTATCCTAGTCTTCAAGCCACAAAATGATTTCTCTTATGTTCCTCCGCTTCAGCCAAATACTCAGGCAACAATCTAACACAACAAGAGCTAGCATCTGCTGAGGGCTAATTTTAAGCACAATACCAGGCACCTGACCCACATCCTCTCATTCAGTCCTTGCAACTCACCTCCCAAACATAATTATGCCTCTTATGAAGGTTAAGTGGCTTAAGTAACCTGACAAAGTCACACAGCTGGGAAGTAACAAATTGGAAGCCAGAAAGATGCCCACCTGCCCGCAATGCTCGAGCTCACGTATTAATCACAGTACCGTCATCTCACATGTGTCCGTTTCCCCTCCCTAATACAACACCTCTGGTTCAGACCTTCAGTACCTTTGAAGTAAACTAATGAACCACACCCCGCATAAGGGACTGGATTATATTTAGAGTGCCACCTTCTTCAAAATCTCCCCTCATCATGGTTTCCCCAATTAAGGTGCCCCCATGATGGACGGGTTAGACAATGCAAGAGATAAATAATGCCTAGCTAGTTTTAAAAACCAGAGGGAACCATATTAGTACAACAACCTACCAACAAATTATACATAGCAGATCAAGAAATATATGTCTAGGCAAGGT
Source organism: Nannospalax galili (assembly GCF_000622305.1). Classification (NCBI taxonomy): domain Eukaryota; kingdom Metazoa; phylum Chordata; class Mammalia; order Rodentia; family Spalacidae; genus Nannospalax; species Nannospalax galili. The sequence continues at coordinate 7,105,795 of NW_008359625.1, read as the reverse complement.
TTATATGAGAACAATTGGTCTTTGCCCAAGATTTATCTACATGGCACACAGTAATTAAAAGTACCACACTGGTGGAACTAACCTTCTTAGATGTTTAACAGACATACTTTGAGGCCTATACTAATTTGGTCAGAGGGACATAAAGGACACTTTTTGCTTCTTGCCCTCCTAGGTCAACTAGTTCCAGAGGACTATGAGCATCTCTCAAAATGTCTTGTAATGGTTGTGGTGGGTCATCTGGCCTCTTGATCAAGGAGGCCGAGGAGACCCCACCAGATGGACTTGAACCAGTGTCCAGCCTACAAAGAGGAAGGTCAACACAGAGGAATCATTCCTCCATGCTTCCAAGCGAAGCCAGCCGTGGTCATGCAGGACCTTTGACTTATCTTCACATAGGCGGAAATGGTAAAAGAAAGGAGCCAAGGACTCCTCCCAAGCCCATGTGACCCCTGAGGAACAGATCCTCAAACGGCCTTACGAGTAAGAATAAATTGGTTAATCTGGGCCAACTGTATAGCCTTAAATACCCAAAAGGAAAGTATAACCAAAGATTAAAGGGGCCAATATAATTTTTTAAGAGTCCGTATGTACAGCTAAAGGCTACATAACAAGCAACAATGCCAGAGAGGAGATACCTTCATACAGTAACATCTGCAGGTGTCCTAGCAACAGCAAGAGCACCAGTGGCAGTCCTGTCATGCTCCTCTAACTCACCAGTGGAAGTAGTGTGGGTCAATGGAGAAGAACCTGTGGGACACAGTAGCACTAGATGCTAACTTTTTCTTTTAAATATATTTTATTTTTCTGATAAGCTTAATTTTATTCTATAAACTTAAGGGTAATCAACACGATGAGGTAAAACAGACACAGCACTAAAATGTGAAAAACAGCAGACCTGTAGAATTGTTTCTATCAATTTGTCTACGATAGGTACTATACACAAAATACAACACATTTTAACTAAAATGCATTAGAGTAGACAAATGTGGAAAAGTAAACCATTTATTTGTATCAGTGCTCAGGTGGATCTCAGAAAGTAACTGACTGTGACTAGCAATAATCAGATACATAGAGATTAGAGACACGTGCAAACATCTAAGTATTAGTAGCATTAAAAATGAGTCTGTAGGAAACATTTTTAAAATGAAATGGAGATCTTTTTTAAAGGTTAAAAACTCATTCAATTTTATGTCTTGCAGGGCTTATACTGAGTTCAATATTGTATAACTGTATTAATTCAACAGCGACTGTAAAAATTTTATAGCTACTTTGGAAAGAGATGTAACTTTGCTCTGTAAACTGTTGTTGAGTATGTTAAAGCTGTAATGAAATGCTTCTTCTAAAAAAAAAATATATATATATATATATATATAAAATCTAAGTTAAGTTATAAAGGCAAACTTCTGAATTTTAAAAATTAAAATATACTGATAAAATTTTTTTAAAAATCTTCTCCCCTTAAGATCATCACTGCTACTCAAATACTACAAACTTCCTATATTTAAAGCCTTCCATAATCTGATTTTCCCACATTCTTTTTATTTATTCTGTTTTGTTTTTTTGAGACAGGATATCTGTATAGCCCCAGGGAGCCATTGTATAGCCTTAATCTCATACAGATCTGCCTGCTTCTGTCTCCAGAGTGCTGTACCACCACAGTTTTGTTTTTTTTTTAAATTTTCTTTCCCACTTTCTAATGAAAACATACAATTTGAAAGTCAAGTTCTTTACCAATCTCCACAAATCCACTGTATTTTCATCTTCTGCCTATGTGTGGGTAATTGATCACTCCTACAACAATGTGCCTCTTAGTCTTCAAGGCCCAACTCAAAGGACATCTTTCTTATGATGCTTTCTCTCATGAGGGAAAAGCCAAAAGAAAAGATGTTATTCCTGATAGTGTTCTTTGTGCCAAATGCTATTTAAAAAAAAAAAAAATCTGTATGACAACGCACAGGTATTACTGTCTACTCCAAGTTCAGAGAATCCAAGCATGCAGAGAGAGGTTAAGTGAACTACCCAGAGCTTCACTGCTGATAAATGGAAAGTCGAGATTCAAATCCACACCATAGGGTTCTAGAGCTTTATCCTAGCTGTTCTGCTGTAGGGAACCCTCAAGTGGTGCTTCTTTCTCAAGAATAGCTCCATTGATCAACATATTAATCTGCTGATCAGTCTTAGTATCACAAACAGCAGGACACCAGGCATGACATGCCTCTTCCAGTGACAATGTAAGAAATCACCACACACATTCTTGCCAGATAAATTATACCAAGAGTCCAGCTATGCTTCCTGACCACTAATTCTCAAGCTTTAATGTGCCTTATTAGGTTGTCATTTGAGGGTCTGGTTAATATGCAGATTCTACCACAGCAGGTTTGGGGTAAGGCCTGGGACTGCATTTCTAACCACTTCCAGGAGGTGCCAATAATACTGGACCCTGGCCAACACTGCAAGTAGCAAAGCTCCAGGAGCCGGATCCATTCCCCAGCTATAATCCAGAGGATGGAGGAACAAATTAACTCATGGCTCGGGCCAGAACAAGGCAAGGGAAGTCCTCATTTCAGGTGCAAAACTCAAGACCACACCAAAACCACAACAGAGTATTTAATACCTTTAAAAAATAAAAGGATTTTTAATAACTATACAGTATCAATTTTAAATAAAGTTGAATCAGCTGTCATTGTTTTTTTGTGCGTGCACCATGAGATCCAATGCGGCTCTGCACAACGCTGAGCAGTCTACAGTGTAAAAAACTAGAGTGTAAAAAACTCTACAGGGCAAAGAAGGTGCTAGTTTATAGCATGGAAGGGCCAGCGAGATGGCACAGCAGGTAAAGATGCATGCCACCAGGCGTGACAACCTGAGTTCAAACCTCAGGACTCACATGGTGGAAAGAGCCAACTCTTTCCTGCAAGTTGTCCTCTCCTCTGACCTCCACATATGTGCTGTGGCACCCTCCCCACCCCACCCTCGTGTGTGTATGTGTGTGTGTTACACATAAATGTAATAAAAACAAAAAAGCAGGGAAGCTACAGATTAAGAGACTTAACAGGCAGATACTAAATGTAAAGTGTAAAACAGAGCTTTGATGTAACAAATCTGTAAAACAATGTGGGACCGGAAGAAAAATATAAACAGACTGTTCGATGACATGAAAAAGAATTATTTTTGTTAGGGACAGCATAATGGCACTGTGTTTTGCTTTTCAAAGTCTTGCTTGTTGGAGCTATGGTACAGAGGTATTCATAGTTAAAATGATATGATACTTGCTTTAGAATATTCCCATAAAAGAAAAAGAATATAGATCAAATTAATGAACTAACAGGGATTTTGCTTTTCAATTGAATTTAATAGCATTTATTTGCGCAAAGCAAATCAAAAGTGATCGGTGAATTTGGGCAGCGCTATGAACCAAAGCCAGTATGAAAACAAACCAACTAAAGAACCTGACAGCATTTAGAGAGACACAGCAGTAAGGCTCAGAAAGCAATATAACTAGCTACAGCTTAGTCCAGCTGCCAGCCAATCAACTAGAGTTCAGTTGACTATTCATAACTCAGTTCATCAGTACAGGCCTGCAGCAGTAAACAAAGCCTAGGTTACTGTGATGGAATTCTATACTGTTTGGGCCTGTGGGCCTAGCCTAGTGCAGGCACCTCGTCCAAATCAGCAGCCACTTACAAATTACTAAACAAGTGAAAAGCTGGTATTTGTTTTAGCTGGGTTATGTTGCATGGTAACTTATTATACTATTCTATCTAATTTTGTTTAAAATTTCCATAATAAAATTTTAATTATTTTTTCCTAGCGCATCCATGACAATTACTTTGTATCCCTTTAATAAAACACAGCACATACTGCCTCACATCTAGCACAAAAATAGGTTGTTACTTTCAGTATGTGTCACAATAATATGTTGTGGCATATTGTACCAGTGGATAAAAGTGATGTTGAGTAAGCTTTAAAAACTTGTTCAATGGGCTGGAGAGATGGCTCAGTGGTTAAGAATACTGACTGTTCTTGCAAAAGACCAGGTTCGAATCCCAGCACCCACATGGCAGCTAACAACTATCTGTAACTCCAGTTCCAGGGGATCCAACAGCCTCTTCTGTCCTCCGCGGGCACTGCACAATGTGGGTGCACTTACCGACATGCAGGCAATACATGATACACATAAAATAAAAAATAAAATATTAAAAAAAAACTTGTTCAAGATATAGGAGACTGACTACATCATAAATCCATTGCACAGTGTTATTGATAATACTTAGAAAATATTTGCCATGTGTCATTGGTGTATGTAGATTCACAATATTAAACGGACTCACAATGACTTATTGTTATATCCATAGATGAAGTACATCCATTAACTCTCACTAGAGTAGGTTCTTCTTGCAGCAGATGGCATTTAACACAGAGACCCACAAATAGTCAAAATGTAGAGCACAAGGAGACTGAAGTTCTCCGACCAAACGGGATGCCTGTATCATGCCTTCTCTCCACAGGCTCAGGGATCACGGTAGAAGAGGGGGCAGAAAGACTAAGTCCATGGTGGGAGATAAATACAAGGAAACTGTGCTGCCTGGACTCCACAGGGTCACTGCACACATGAACCCACGCACTTATGACGGCATACACAAGACTTGTTCAAATCCAAGTCAGGCAGGGGCCCAGTATAGATGGGAGAGGTGGGCAGGAAGCCCCAGGCCTGGCTAAAGATCTACTGGATAGTGGGAGAGAGAGAATTTTCCTCACTAGTGTGACACCTAGTAGGCTGACCAGACTTCAGGGCATGGACCCACACCCCAAGAGCTCTTGGGAGGTACAGACTGGAATTGATAGGCCTTTAAAAAACAACTAGGAAGAAAGGAAGAAAGGAAAGGAAGGAGGGAGGGAGGAGGGAGGAAGGGAAAGGAGAGAAGGATAATAGAAGACATGAAATTGGGGAAGGGGTAGTGGGAAGGGCTAGAGATGGGGAGGGTGTCTGAATATGATCAAAATACATTGTATGAAATCAATAAAAAATTATATATATATAAAAAGAACTTGTCCAAAGTCACATATGGAGAAAGCAGTGAAGGCAAGACTGATCCAAGTCCAGACTGAAGAAGCTCTTACAATGTATGAGCACTATAGCAGAAGAGAATCTCAGCTCAATAGTTTTTATATGTCTCATGACACCCAAGACAGTGGCCACTTTGAGTCATCTTGCTTTTGATTCACAGCTGGCACACAGCAGGAGGATGACCCAGGAAATCACTTATTCTTGTCCCTGTTTCTTCATCTGTATAGAGCTATTAATCTCATGCTATCATGAGATTAATAACCATATCATCAAGTTATTAGGAAGATAAAATGATATCACAAATACAAAGAACTAAGGATCATGCCCAGCACATGACAGTCACTGTCAGTTAATATCATTAAGGGCTCAATAAAATCAAAGGGCACTGAACAAACCCTGTAGACAACTTCATAACCATTTGTTTTTAGTTCTTCTGATTTTTTTTCTTTTAATGTTTGGAGCTGGAAAGCACTTCTCACAATGCTTAGGAAAGTCAAGTGAATAGTAATGACTGGTGTTATTAGGTTTAGAAAAAAAAAAAAAAAACAGCTCTAACATTAATAGAACCTATGAGCACAGGGCCCAGGACCATGGCTGTAGTATATTCGCTTTGAAAGCTTAATGGTGAAGGATTGATGACTGTTGTGAGATTTTTTTTTAAAACTCTCAAGAAAAGATACCAGGAATGCCAGCTAACTTGAAAAGCTGGACCCTCCACTGTAAAAAACGGGAGTCGTGGGTCACAAGTAAAGGTGGGTGGGAGAAGTGATGCCAGAACGAGAGTCCAAGGAGTAAATTGAGAAGTGGGGGCCAGAAAGAAGCAGTAGCCGAGCCACTGTTAACCACCAAACCCAGGCAGTTAGTTGAGAAGCAGTGCCAAGGCTCACTGACCAAAACACGGTGAGACCCATCAGAGGCAGAATAAAAAGGACAAGTTCTTCAATGACGATGGGAACAATCTGAGCTCCAGTCAGATCATCATGGGTTTGGGCATATCTCACTGGGCTCAGTGACTTACGCCCTGTTCTTCTAGTTATGTCATGTTAGACGTAAGATTCATTTTATTATTTTACATGTATGTGTAAGTACTGACATGTATGTATGTGTACCAAGTGTGTGCCTGGTGACCATGAAGGCCAGAAGAGGGCATCGGATCCACAGGAACTTGAGCTGCCATATGGGTGCTGGGAACTGATACCAAGTTCTCTGCAAAAGCAGCAAGTGCTCTTAACCTTTGATCCATCCCCTCCAGCCCCTATGTTAGGCTTAAAACTGGACTTTTCAAAACTGTCTCATTACATGTGGAAGACGAAATAGAAAAAGGGCTCAGATCTTACTTAACCATCGGGAAGGTCTTTGACTTCCTGGTTGTTTCGCATGTCATCTCACTGCCCAGTTATTAGCAACATCTTAACTCACACTGTTAGCATTTATTGAATGGATTTATTGAATTCATGTCTAGAATACACTAAGCTACAAATTCTCCATTATCTTGTTCAATCCTTCAGTGATCGAAGAGGAAGAACATAAGGCTTAATTAAGAGCCCAAGGCCGTATTTCTTGGGCGTGTTGGTGTCTGACCTAGGAAACAACTTTGATACCACACTGCTTCCCTTCTTACGCTACTTTTAATAGCAGGCTCTTTGCTACTACAAGGGCTAGAAACATGTGAAAGACTATTGCAGGTAAAGTGCTGATGTGATGAACTAGCAGCCTGGAACATAATCTTCCCCAGGGATCCCAAAAAGCTCAGGAGAGCAGTTGGAGAGGAATGAACAATACTTAAACTCTTTACTCTCGGCACACAGGGTCATTTCCTCCTCTTCAATTGCTCTTACAGAGCTGAGAGCCATCCCTGCTGCTCCTGTCAACTACAGCAGCCTGCACTGGGAAAATTATACAGAGGAAATCTTAAAAAAAAAAAAAAAAAAAATCGGACTTTCTTCTTTTAAATGGGAGAAGAGAGAAAATAGGAAGAGGAATTCTCAATAGAGAAGAAAATTTATAAATACTATGAACAATGAAATAACACCTGCAAATAAATATCTGATGCCAAACTATTAATAAAAGCAGCAATTAAAAAGGGCCAGATAAAGCAAGCTAAAATATGCCTTTTCTTTCCAAATCTGCTGTGAATGTGTTCACCCACTCCCGACCACTTGTATTTACATGGACTATCATGAGAAGATCCAGGCTAGAGAAACAAAGTGGCCCCAGAATCTACATCTTACCTCAAAACAGCCATGAGGTTGGGATCACATATAAAAAGTGCAGAATGAGGATAAAACCAGGAGAATACCAGAATTAAGAGACAAGCAGAACCAAAAGACACCCTAAAGGGCCAGGGCCAAGGACAATCAATCCAATGTGCCAATGAAGACTGAAAAGCACTTAAGGAGCTATTAAGGACCCCATCAAGAGCAGGCTCAATCAAACAATGGAGTATAAATCAGATTTTGCTAACTTTATTCTAAAACTGAGGTAAAGAAGCAAGAGGTATCTGTTCAGAACTGCTAGACATAGAAGGGAAAGAGGGCTGTAAACAAATGGGATACCCAGCTGGATGAAGACAGGCCTGGGCTTGGAAAGATTCTCATACACGGAAGCCTGAGACTAAGGACACAAAGGAAGGAACGGATAAGGAGGGGGCAGAATGGGGCACATGACAGTCAGATGGTCGCAGTGGGAAGGATGGCAACCTCTGAGACTGAAGGGAAGAACACACAAGTGTGTGCCTGGAAACCGCCCTGGGTTCTTTAACTTTTCTCTTTGAAATGGGAGTTAAGATTGCCTGAGTATGAAGAAAGTAGAAGGTAAAATGGAAATTCATGAACATTTCAAAATAAATTTTGCAAGTCTTGGAAGAGTAACCTGACTACATGGTGTTTGTTTCCAGGAAAGTCAACACCCTGCTCATGTGAGTTCAAAAGAGGCCAATGGAGTGGATATTCTGCCTCTGAGTCTCATCCTTTCGTGTGCTTCCTCTTCTATAAACCTGTGTGTGTAGAGCACTCTGTAATGTGCTAGGGCTTCAGGGGAACACTGAGCAAAACAAAGCAAAGCCCCCGCCTATACAGTGGGATAAGAGAAGATCTAAACCCAACAAGTTATGCTACAGTGAGTACTTTTACTTTGTGCACACGTGTGTGTGTGTGCACGCGTGTGCACGCATGTTGTTCAATGTAAGCGCACCTGTGTGTGGTGCACTCACCTAGTGTACAGAGAGGGCAGAGGTCAATGCTGCATTTCCTCCTCCATCACTCTCCACCTTCCCTTGGTCTCTTACTGAATTTGGAGCTCAAAGTTTCAACTCACTGGCTGGCCAGCAAGCCCCAGGGATCTGTCCCTGCCACCCCAGAGCTGGGGTTCTAGATGCACAGAGCCATGTCTGACTTCTGTGGGTGCTGAGGATTCAAACATAGGTCCTCATATTTGCACAACAAACACTTTACCCACTGAACTATCTCACTGGTCCCACAAGAGCAATGAGTAGGGGGTTTTGTTATGGTTGTTGCTTTCTTTTGAAACAGGGTCTCATTATGTAGCCCTGGCTGACCTGGAACTTATTATGTAAACCAGGCTGGTCTCAAACTCACAGAGACCTACCTACCTCTGCCTCCACTGCTAGGATTAAAGCCATGCGCCACCGTGCACAGCACAATGAGTGTTTTATATAGAAAGAGCTCATAGCACTACCGAGAAAATGCAGGAAAGACTGTCGAACTAACTCAGAGTAGAGGGGGAAGGTCTCTTTGAAAAAGTAGTATCAGAGACCTGGGAAAACTTTAGTTGCCTGAGGAAAGAATGCCATTTGCAGAGTCTCCAGGAACCCTGAAGTATAAGGAACAGATTACTTCAGAAGACCTGCAGTTCCACAGGCTAAAGTAGAATGCAGCAAGGTGTCAGGCGTATGCAGATGAAAAGCTCCTGCAGGATTGCTAAGAATTTTGAGTTTGATTCTAAAGCAACAACAACCCTCACTTCCAAAACAAGAGTGTACGAGGAAGGGAGAAAGCCAGGAGGCTAAGAAGAATCCAGGCAAGAGAGGACAGAAGTGTGGTTAGAGATGGGGACAGTGAGAACAGACAAAAGAAAAGGGACACAGAGAGTCAGAGGATGCACAATCACTTAAAATCTATGCACAGGGTATGAGGAACACACATGAGGAGAAGGTGAGGATGACGCCCAAACATAGCTTGGGAAACAAGACAGAGAGGGAGTACTGTGACTCCCCAGGAGCAGGCTGAGCAGGAAAATTTGTATTTTTAGGATATTGAGTTTGAGATACCCATGAAGCATCCAGAGATAAAGACCTGAATTCAGGTCTGGAGCTCAGAAGAGGTCTTTATAGAAAAAAAAAAAAACAAAAAAAAAATAGGGCTGGAGAGATGGCTCAGCAGTTAAGAGCATTAGCTGCTCCTGCAGAGGACCCAGGTTCAGTCAGTTCCAAGCACCCCACGGTGGCTAACAACTGTCTGCAACTCCATTCCAGGAGATTCGATGCCCTCTTCTGACCTCCAAGGGCACTGCACAACACGGGGGCACTTGCACATATGCAGACAATACACTCATACACTTAAAAATAATGAATAAAATATTAAAAAAACACCTGGGACTTGGACATCTGGAGATGTAACAGAAGACAGTATGAGTGGGTGAGGTCATGCAGGGGTAGGGCATGATGAAAAGAGGGCTGAGGGCCGAGAATGGTCTTCTCATGCTTGAGGGAAGGAAGGAGTGACAGAAGAAGAAACAGCCAAAGAGAGAGGGAGAAAAAGCAGGAGTTTGGAAGAGGCAAGAGGAAAATTGCACTTGAAGGAGAATCAACTGTTTCTAAAGGTGAGTGGTCAAAAAGAATGAGGAACAAAATGGTGAAAATAATAAAGGCAGAATCAGATGTGGCACAAGACACTGGTGGAGAAGCAGTGAGGAGCCATTCAAAACTGTGTTTAGCTGGGGTAAAGGAAAGAGACTGTGGGATTGAAAAGGCCAGGCCGAGCAGGTAAGAATGGGGTTGAGGAGTACATGTGTTGGATCAAGAAATCGAGGATAGGAAAAAAGTGAAACCCAAAGAATGCTAGTTTGGGAAAGAAAAGGAGGCACCGAGAAGTTTGGTAACAATGAAAACTAGGAAGGAGTGATGATAGAGAAAATTGGAGTATAGACGGCCATAATGAGACTAGAATGGCACGGTTCCGTCTCAGAAGTGGACCAGGCCAAGTGAAGACCAGGTTAGCATCCAGCCAGGGGTGTGGGGGGCAGATGAAAGGAGACAGTAGTGCAAATGCCCAGGAACAGATGAGGTCATGGAGGGGGGTGTTGTGTGCTAGGTAAGTCATCTACATGGACATTCACGGAGTTTGGGGAAAGAGAATTTAGAAAGAAAAGGATATTGACAAGCCAGGCGTGAAAGCCTAATGTAGCTGAGAAAATTATTAGTGCCAGTGTGATGGCGCATACCTATAACCCCAGCACTTGGGACACTGAGGCAGAAGATCATGGGCAGCTGGACCACACAGCAGAACCCCATGTTGGGGGGGAGGGACAGGGGAGGAAGGAGAAGACATAAAATGCATCCGAATTGGAAAGGAAGAAGAAAATTACCTGTTTTCAGATGACATGATCTTTTATGTAGAAACCCTAAGGATACACTCAAACATATAAAAATGTTAAAACTAATAAACAACTTCTGCGAAGTTCCGAGGTAGAAAAAGAATCAACAAAATAAGTTGTGTTTCTATATACTAACAGTTAACAATCCATAAAATAACAATCACACTTATAAGAGCATCAAAAAAGTAAAATGTTTAAAAATAAACTTAAATAGGTCAGAAATCTGTACACTAAAAAGTACAGGAAAAGTAAATAGAAAGATGTATTCACTGGAAGACTTCAGACTGTTAAAATGTCCATACCACATAGCAATCTACAGATTCAATGCAATTCCTGTTAAAATCCCAATGTCACTTTTTACAGAAATAAGAAAAAGCCACCTTAAAATCCGTATGACAGCTCAAGGCACTCCAAATGGCCAAAACAATCTAGAATGATAACAAAGTTGGAAGCCTCATACTTCCCAACTTCAAAATTTACTACAAAGCTATAGTAATCCAAATAATGTAGTTCTGGCATAAAGACAGATACACAGACCAATGGTACAGAATAGACTCTAGAAATAAATTTCCATTGTATATGATTAAAGTCTTCAACAAAAGTACCAAGACCATTCATCAGGAAAAGGACATTTTACAAGAAATGGTATCAGTCCACTGCAAAAGAATGAAGTTATACCTTCGCATTATACCATACACAAAAATTAAACACAAAGACCTAAACGTGACCTAATATTCTTCAAGGCAAACCTAAGGAGAAAATTTAATGTCATTGGATTTGGCAATGATTTCTTATAAGTGATACCAAAAGCTCAGGCAGGGATCAGGGAATGGCTCCGTTGGAAAAGTGTTTAGCCTGCACGCATGAAGACCAAAATTTGGAACCCCCAAGCCCATGTACAATGCCAGCATGTGTCTGCAATTCGTGCACCGAGGAGGCAGAGTCAGGAGGATTACTGAGGCCTGCAGACCAGCTAGTCTGGCCAAATCTGAGCTTCACGATCAATCAGAGACTGTCACCAAAAATAAGGGGGTGGGCAATTAAGACACCGTGTTAGCTTCTGACCAACACACATGTACATACACACACACACACACACACACACACACACACACAGCCCAAAAGCACAGGCAACAAAAGCAAAGCGAGACAAATGAGACTGCATCAAGTTTCAAAACTTCTGGGCACCCCCAAAGACAACAATAAATTAAAAGAGCAACACACAAAATGAGAGGAAAAAAATCTGTGCAGATCATGCATTTCCTAAGGGGTTAATATCTAGACTATATAAAGAATTCACAAAACTCAATAACAATGATAAAATCCAATTAAAAGTGGACAAAGAACTTCAACAGACGTTTTTCCAAAGAAGACATACAAGGGGCCAAAAGGCATATGAAAAAATACTTAGTTTTCTTAGAGAAACGCAAATCAAAACCACAATACCACATCATACTCATTAGAACAAAATAACGTAAGTCAGGAAGGATGTAGAAAAACTGGAAACATTTTGCACTGCTAGTGGAATTGCAAAAGACGCTATCAAAAAGAATTTGAAGGCTCCTCAAAAAATTTTAAAAAGGGCTCCCTAATTCAGCAGAGGGCCAGGAACACAAAAGGTCACAAATGGCCAAAGCATAGAGATCAAGAGTCTGCTGAATGCTGGTCCTTAGAAGGGATCCCTTTATTAAATAAACTTCACCCACCCAAGGATCAGGGACCATCGAGGAAGAGGGGATGGAAAGATTGTAAGAGCCAGGGAGGAGGTGCATGACCATATGGAAACAGAGTCCTACAAGCTCCTGGGAACCTGCTCGTATGAGTCTATGGCAATGGTGTCAGCATACACAAGTCCCACGCAAACTCAGGCAGACAAAAACCCAGCATAGAACTGGGAAAATGAACAGCAGACTCCAATCTTATCTGAAGAAATATTGGCAACTGATTGCTGCCAGGTGAAGAAGAGCTGATCTTCCTAAAACAAGGAACTCTAGATAGGATGATTAGACCTCAGTGGATAGACTTTCACTGGGGAAGGCTGATAAGACCTCAGTGGATAGACTTGCACTGGGGAACATCTGGGGACAATGACTTAACACAGGAATGACAGAGTATAGGCTCCAGTAGGGGGACTACGGGAGGGTGCCGGTGGGGATGGGGTATAAAGATGATTAAGATTGTTTGAGATGTTCTGTATGAAATACACAAAAATTCAATAAAAACAAATTTAAAAAAATAAAAATAAAAAACACATAAAAATTACTTAGTTGTAGAAAACCAAAATCATTACATGTTAATTTCATTTTCTATATTGAAAACAGCAATCTATTTTAAATTTCTAGTACTGGATTTAGTATGAGAGATTAAAAATTTTGGTGTCAAAAATTTTTTTTAAATGGAACTACCATTTGATCCAGCAGCCCCTCTCCTAGATATGTCTCTAAAAGAACAGTTTCAAAGAAATAATTAGCTCTCCCAAGTTCACTGCAACATTATTCACAATATCCAATAGACAGAAGTAACCCAAATGCCCATCAAAAAATAAAGTATGCCATGTGCATACAATGGAATATTAACTGTTCAGCCTTTAAAAATAAAGAAATCCTACCACATTTCATAACACAGATGAACCTGAAGGACATTTAAAATGCAAAGTCAGTCACAGAAAGACAAATACTGTATGATCCCACCTATACCAAAGGTCTACATTAGTCAAACTCAGAAAAATAAAGTAGAACGGTGGTCGCCAGGAGCTAAGGAAGGGGGGAGGAAAATGGGAGCTGCTTAGCAGGTCAGAGTTTCAGTTTTGCAACCAAACAGTTCTAGAACTCTGTTGTACAACAATATGAATACACTTAGTAATATTGACCTGCACACTCACAAATGATCAAGGTAGTAAACTATATGCTTTTCACTACAATTTGAAAATAAGAGGGGCCAGGTGGTAGCAGAGTATGAAGCAAAAAATGTGCATGTGTGTGGGGGGGTGTTGCCTGTGGGGCCAGAACATGGAAATTTCAAGGGTGGAGAAAGAGCAAAGTGAGGCCTCCAGGCTTCAACCACACTCTGGGTTCAAGCTGTTTTAAAACAAACTCAGAATGAGTCTTCTTCATGCTAGAGAGCTAGTGGGCCTTGTTTTAAAGTCTTAAGACTTTAGGAAATTATTAGCGAACCTCTGAACAGAATACACAGTGAGCGCTTCACATCTTCACAGCAGGTGGAGATTCCTGACTGAGCTGGCCCTGCAGGAAGTCAAGAGACTCTTCCTGAAGGCTCATGTTGGAAAAGGGAAAAAGCCAGACATTACATACCTCATATTCCATTTTTAAAAAGTTTGTTCAACCACTGTCCTATCTTATAAACCCTAAGCTTTTTAGATACTCATTAACACTATTTGGATGCTTAGTTTTGAGGATGCTTAGGAAGGGAAGATGCTCCAACCTACACAGCTGCAAAAAAATCAGATACCATGCTGCACCCTAAAGTTTTCCTGCCAACCGTGAATTGAGAATTCTTGTAGAAGGAACAGTGAATCACAAACCTCACTTCCTGTTTAACGAAGCAACACTGAATCCATCTGGATTTCCATGTTGCTACAGTCGTAAGATGCAGCATTTGAGTCCTTAAAGACTATAATTTTCTTGGTTATCTTAACTTTTTATGATTTTTATACAAAACATCTCTAAGTATTACCATATTAAACCAGAAGGGGTATTCTGGCACTTTCTTCTTCCTCCATGTCTGAAGACTAATTCAACTTAGAATTACACTGAACTCCTTATCCAATCAAAAGGGGTGAAAGTCTCTGTCTCGTTTAATTAACCCAGGCTAATGAAATAGCTGAGGATGGTCACAGGGGTGGGAAAAGCAGAGCAGTGAGTGTCTAGCATCCAAGGGAAGAAAGAAGGAGGCCACAGCAAGAAACCGAGAAAGGAATACCAAGAAGATGTGAGTAGCAAGCTCAATCTACTAATCTGGGAAAGAACTTTATTCTGTCCAGAATGGACCTCAATTTCTTCAACTATCAAGTGAATAAAAATAGTTTGCAATCTCACTAATATAATGTATATCTGCTAAAGTATGTTCTAGCTATTGTTCCATACAGTTTTAATTACATAGAACGGATTATAAGAAATGTCTTTGTTTTGAATAACTTATCACCAGAGTACTTTACAGAGAAGCGCAGCTGAACAGGATTTCAACCTCAGGCCCTTTGGCCCATTCTGTAGTAAGTGCAGGTGGAGTGGGGCGGTAATATTTACCAGTGTTTTCCATAGAGCCAATGGCCTCCCCATGTCAGCAGGCAGAGCCCAGCTGTAGTTTTCTTCCAGTGATTTCGAAGTGTTTTAAAGAACATGGTCATCTTCTCCTAGAGATTTAGTAGAGGCAGAAAAAAAAAAAAAAATTATCCAAGATAATCAAACCACAGCTTATCAGCCATCCTAGGGTCTCTCTCCTCATTTTTTTCTTCGCATAGGGTTCCTGCTGCCACTTCTGCTCTGGCTTCTCAGCTTTTCCTTTCTAGTCTCAGCATCTTCTCATCCACTCAACTATCTTTATTTCCATCTTTATTCATATATTTCTACCTTAACTGTACGTGTTTCTTGTCTGATCACTTCCGCATCCACAGAAGGAGGAGAGGCAGGAAGAGAGGCATGGGCTCTCCTGGTGTGCTGGATGGCTTTAGTTGTCTCTCAACTTGACATACCTAGGTAGAGGGAGCCTCAATTGGGGAATTGCCTCCATTGGACTGGCCTGTGGCCATGTCCATAGGGCATTTTCTTGACTGTTGAGAGATGTGGGAGGGCCCAGCCCACTGTGGTCCTGTGAACAGGTGGTCCTGTATTGTATAAGAAAGCAGGTCAAGCCAGTAAGCAGCGTTCCTACATGACCTGTGCTCCAGGTCCCTGCTCTGAGTTCCTACCTTGGACTCCCTGATGAACCCAGGAGATATAAGCCAAATAAACCCTTTCCTCCCCAAGTTAATATTGGTTGGAGTGTTTACAATAGAAAGCAAACTAGAACACCCGGCTTCCTCTCGAGTCTACCGTCCTACTGTTCCACTACTCCACTGATTAGGAGTGTCTGTCCATTACACATGAGGGGTCCCCTAAACACCAGTAGCAACGTATTCAAAACAGATGAAAACACTAGGCCTTCAATATGAAAATCAGCAGAGAACATGTATAAAACTCTATGCACATGGCTACATAAAAATGCTCATCTTAATCAAATGTATGTAAATTACAAAGAGCTATTACTATGCACGTATAATATTAACATTTTTAATTTTTTTTTTTTTGTCTTTTCAAGACAGGGTCTCCCTGTAGCCCCAGATGGCCTGGAAATCACTATGTAGACCAGGCTGGCCTCGAACTCACAGAGATCTGCCTGCCTCTGCCTCCCAAGTGCTGGGCATTAAAGGTGTATGCCACCATGTCTGGCTCAACATTAACATTTTTAAAATATCATACTCACTAATGATAAAATACAGTGAGGTAGATATTCTCATATACTCTTAGAAGGAAAAGTTAGCTCTTTATTAGAAAACAAACTGAAAAGTATGTTTCTTTTTATATGGCACTATTTGAGGCTATCAATATTTATTAGCTAATGTGTTACTTAACTTACCCCAGTGGAGTAAACGCCATGAGAGTACGGACTTTGGTCACCACTAGAACACAGGCCTTAGTTAAGATGTGGCACACAACAGCTATTTTAGAAACATCTATTAAGCAAGTCATATAGCAATTCATTTTTTTTTTAACTAAGAATTTTACAGATGTAGAAAAAACAACTCAAAATACAATGTTTAGTAAAATTAGCAGGACAAAAAGCCATATGTAATTAGTATTATCCCAATTATGCTCAAATAGAACAATAAAAAAAATCAATAAACAAAAGCAGAAATTTAATGTAATTTCCTCTAAATCTTAGGATGGTTGAATGACATCTTAAAATTGCAACATATATGCAATGCAAAGTTTTATGAAATAAATATAAATTATTTTCTAAACAGATGAAAATTTAAACAAAAGTTCTTATAGTGAGTGTGAGACCAGCTGCTTCCATTAAAGGGTGAAGTTTGTTTCGTTCTCCCTTTAACTCACATTGGTTCAAATCCCTGTCATGGGAAGAAATATCCTCATTGCAGACATCACTCAGGCTGGTAGAGAAAAAATCCCAAATGTCCATCTAACTATTGCCCTCCCCTCCATCTGGCCCTAAACACTTAATCACTCAAGAAGCCTTTAATAAGCAGCTACATGCTAGGCTGTATGTCAAGAGCTAGAGCAGAGGCGACCAGGACCCATTCTCAAGTGCTCATAATTGTTAAATCCACAACTGCAACACAAGTCCACAATTAAAGTCGCCACAGCCTAAGACATGTGTTAAGGGATGAGCACAGGATCTATTAAGTCCACAAAAACTAGCCTAACTGGGATGAACATGAAGGAGCCAGAGAGAGTTGGGGGATTCTTCTTAGAGCCTTGAAGAATTAGGAGTCACAAAGTAAAGGTGTTAGGTATATGTTATGGTCTAAACATTTGCATGTCTCCAAAATTCATATGCAGTAGTCCCAATTCCCACTGAGATGGTATTAGGATATAGGGCTTCTGGAAGGTCATGAGGGTGTTGTCCTCATGAATGGGATTATCACCCCTATACAATGGACGAAATGGTCCCATACCCTAAAGATAGCAACAAGATAAAGATAGCAAGATGGCCATCTGCAAACCAGGAACAGGCACATCAAGTGCCCAACTTTGCTGGCAGCTTGGTTTTATATTTCCAGTTTTCACACTGTGAGAAATCAATTTGTTATTTAAGTCACACCAGTTATAGCAGTTTGAACTAGGAAGTGTACAAAGGCAAACAAAATAAAACAAAAACCTCTAGCAAGTTATGTTCTGAAAAACACAGGCAGTACAGAGGAGAATAATTTCTCTTCTCACCCATGACTAGATTCATGACTAACGTTTGGATTAAAAAAGACACAGTGGCTGGAGAGATGGCTCAGCGGTTAAGAATATTGGGTGCTTTTGCAGAGAACCTGGGTTCAATTCCCAGCACTCACATGAGGACTAACAACCATCTATAACTCCAGTTCCAGGAGCTTCCAATGCCGTCTTCTGATCTCCACAGGCATTGCATGACACAGGTACACTTACATGCAGGCAATACTCGCATACACATAACATAAAAAAAGAAAAAAAAGAAACGGTAGCTTAAAGATAAAGTATGGTGGGAGGGGAAAGATTAGAAAAGCCCTTGAATCCACACTGAGGACTTTGGATATTACATTGAAGATAAAGAAAAAACTTCCTCAGCTTTGGGAGGTGAGCGATATGATCATATTTGAACTGCAGTGTAAAATGGACTGGCAGAAGTTGAAAGCGCACTGAAGGAGAGCCATTAGGGAGTTATTGCTATAGTCTCTAGTCCACTAAAGGAAGAAACCAAAGGTAGCCAAAGATTGAATTTGGAGGTCTTTAGAAAGCAGAAACTGGCTGCACTTGGTGATAAACTGACTGCAGGGAGGTGAGGGATGAGAAGCCAAGCCAGATTGTGTGCTTGGGCAAATGACTGGGGAGTAATTTCAATCCTAGAGGTTTGTATTGTGGCTTTGTGGAGAAAAGAAGCATGCAGCTTAGGGGACCCTAGACTGACATTACTGCAGGGGGCAGATGTCTGGATTTAGCTGTTTGGAAGGAGAAAATGGACACAGATACAGATTTGGCATTCAAGCTGTGGAGGTCAAGTCTGAGTGTTGATAAAAATCACCCAAGTGGAGAGGAGCTTGAAAAAAATATACCAGTAAATTAGAGAATAATTTCTTTAAAGGCCATCCCCAACCCTGTCATAAATGATTCATCTATTATGAAAAAAATGAATGTGGAAATATGCCGGCAACCTAGCGTGGATAGAGGACTGACTGGTCCACGTGCCTGGAACTAAATCCTAGTTTTACCACTTCCTAGTGGTAGGTCCCTGGCTAAGTCATTTAACTTCTGCCTCCATTTCTTCACTAGTAAAACAAGGAAACACCATGTGTTCTGATGACCTCATTTGGCTGTGAAGACCAGCTGTAATGGGGTTGTGAATGAAATCTGTAAATTTTCCATATTTAAGTTGTCATCACAGTATGTAACACATTAGCAGTGTATATTACCTTCTAAGTAACCAGAAGTCACATCCTCTAATCTCAGTTAATGTCTCAATTTTGTTTAAATGTACATACTTTTTTTTTTTTTTTTTTTTTTTTTTTTTTGTCTTTTTGAGACAGGGTCTCTCTGTAGCCCCAGCTGTCCTGGAACTCACCATGTAGCCCAGGCTGGCCTTGAACTCACAAGAGATCTGCCTGCCTCTGCCTCCCGAGTGCTGGGATTAAAGGCGTGCGCCACCACGCCCGGCTAAATGTACATACTTTTGCCTTCAAAGCAGGTTCTGCCCAACCCCAAGGACCTCCGAATTCTAACTGCAGCCCCCTCCCCCCGACAAGTGAGGTGGGGTTTTCTCCTAAGTGCGTGAACTCCTTCCGGGCAGGTTCTATCCTCTGCCTCACCAGAACCTAGAAAGGCGTTTAGAATGAATTAACCCATCCACCCACCCACCCAGGAATCTAATACTATCCGCCACGTTTTTGAACAGGAGTACTCCAAAGCCCAAAGGCAAAGGTGACTGCGGGTCCCCAAGTTAGCGACAGCTCTGGGACTCGAACCCAGCACCCCTGACTCCCAGTGACCACGGATGCGGGCGCCACGCCGGCTGGGCCTGTCCCTTTCTCCCGCCGCGGCCGCGAAGCAGGCGGATTCCCGGCTCCAGGCCGGTCCCCAGGCCGCCCTGCCCCGCGCGGCTCCGGGGATGTGCCCCACACTCGAGCCACGCTCGCCGCCAGCCTAGCGGCCCGTGCTGGGCGCCCGCACTCACCCCCGCCAGCTGCTCACCGCCAGGCCTTTCCTGTGTGCTCTCTCAAGACTCTCCCCCTCTTTCAAGGGAAACCGCTGCCACGGCCGTCGGGTTCCGCCGCTGGGCTGCGCGGGCCAGGCGGGGCCAGGCTCTCGTGACCCGGAGGTGGGCTTGCGGGAGCCTCCGCCCTGGGGCTGCGTTCCTTTCCTTTCAAAACTCCCTTACTTAGTCTTTCATTTCTCTATTGCCAGGCAATAGGCTCTGGAAAGTTCACAATACATAATAGTTTTAAGATTTGTAACTAAACTGGAGAATAAAGGAGTAAAACGATGTTAACAGTGGTAAGCGCTACAAAGAAAATGAAATTGGGTGATAGGGAGTGGGGTGGGGGTGAACTGCAAAAGCTCTGAAACCCTAGGCCAGTGTGGGAGAGGCAGAGAGCGCTGAGGAGAAGCCAGGACAGAGAATGTTTCCCCAAAACTTGAAGACTGATGAGCTGAAGATGAGATGCAGAATCCCTGCCTATTTCCCTATAAGCAAGACAGATTTGCAAAGTCCTCACCAAATGTCAACAAAATACAGCTCTTGCTCCAGAGGGAATGTTGTCTGTCTTCCTGGGATGACACAGCCATTACTGTCTTGAAAGCAGGATAACTGTAGTTACTCTCACCAAACCATCACAAGATGGGGCCCATTAACATCCTGTGTTTAAGGGTGAAGTAGCACACTAGACCCAAAGGGCCCTCCTCTCCCACAGGATATACAAGCAGTTAATGGTTGCTGGGGGAGAGGGGAACATAGGGAGTGGAGACTATGGGGAGTCGGAGAGGTTGAACACCAGTAACTGATAGGTAAAAAGTTGGAGGAGAGTGAATGGACGATGAGGCACCAAGGCACAGCTAAAACTCCATCAAAATAGGGTTTATTAGCAAAGGAACACATGTGACAGATTCCCTTCCCAGCAGGGGAAATGTCTGTCCACAGATTGTGAGCTGGAGTTTATATATGGGGGCTTCAGGGTGCTGAAGGCAGGAAGTTTTTTGGGAAAAATCGGGGCGGGGGGGGGGCAGGAAAAGCAGGGCTTGTAAACCTGGTTCTGTTCAGTCTGCCAGCCAGGATCTGGGTCAGGAAGTGTTAAGGGAAAAGCTGTTGTACTAAACAGCTCCTAAACTCTCTGGTTAACAGGCAGGATTTGCTTATCTTGTCTTTGGAGATCAGAGGAAAGGCAGGCTGCCTCTTAGAAGAATCTGCTTCCTTTGACTTCAAAGGCCAAGGTGCTTATCAGCTCACTTCCCTTTTTCAGGCTTGAAAAATCCAAAGTCCATAGGACCCTGTTGGGGAGGGGGTAAGCTGCTGCTGTTTGAAACCCTAATGGTAATGTTGCTTCCTGTGAACCAACTTAAACTCACTGGTTCACCCAAGCTAGACTTGAGTGGAACTGGTTGTTTGGTCTGTTCTTGACACCCTATCTGGGGCAAATAGACATTTACTTATTCATGTCTCCCTAGGAAGAATCAATGCAACAGAAGAGTAAGAGATTGTTTATTTTGAGCCAAATATGAATGATCATAGCCCTGGAACACAGATTCAGGTTTACTGTGAATGACACATTCCACTGTGGAAGAGGTTAGACATTTATAGTCACAGAAAAAAGAAAGTCATAATTCAATGTGTTTACCAGACACATTGGTAGGATATCAAGCAGCCAGGTTACAGCAAAGCAGATTACTCACAGGTTTCAGATGCCGTTTGATGACATCTTTAGTTTTGAGTGGTCTGTTAAGTTAGTACTTTCCAAAAGTTTTACCTATTAGTCACAAAGATATTAGGTAAGATACAGAGGCTGGCAGTAAATAGCTATTAAGTACAACTGTGACTACTTACCTGCAATATTCCATCTTCCACAATGACGAAGTCTAATCAGTCAATTGGTCTGCAGAATTTTCAATACCATTGCATATTTTCTGGGGGATTTCAGTTCACAGAGAGCAAAGGTTAACCACTGAGGACAGTTTTAGATCCTCACTCCCATTAGGATGGTACCCAAGGGATTCATTTAACAAACTTGACTCACTAACCAATCTTTATCTGCCATGTATTTGCCTTCCCGTAAGTTGCTGCCAATAAAGAAAATTCTTTTCCTTTATTTTTGTCACATCTTTAAACTTTATTGCTCCTCATCAAAGGTGCTGTATTAGTTACTTTTCTGTTGCTATGATAAAACACCATGACCTTATAGGAAGAATTTATTTGAGCTTACAGTTCCAGAGGGATTGGAGTCATGTTGGGGAACAGAAAGAAGGGCACTCACGTCTTCTTCAAGCAGGCACAGGAAACAGAGAGTAACTGGAAATTCTGTAAGGTTTAAGAGCTATCAAAACCCACCCCCAATGACCCACTTCCTCCAACAAGGCCACACCTCCTAACACCTCCCAAAACACCACCACCAGCTAGAGACAAAATGTCCCAATACTTGGAGCTTATGGCAGACATTCGCATTCAAACCACCACAGGTGCTATTTAGACCAGAGTTCTAAGTTACTGCTTTGAGTTTTTTCCGTTTTCACATGTTGTTCTGGTTTGCTTTCCAATTGCTGAGACAAACAGAGCACTCTGACCAGTACCAACTTGGGGAGGAAAAGGTTTCTTTGGCTCACATTTCCTGGATCACAGTCCATCACTGAGGGACCCCAAGGTAGGAACTCAAGTCATGGAGGAACGCTGCTTACTAGTTTGGTCCCCTGGCCCATGCTCAACCTGCTTTCTTATACAATACAGACCCACCTGCCCAGGGATGGTACCACCCACAGTGGGCTGGGCCCTCCCACTTCACTCAATAATCAAGAAAATTTCCCACAGACATGGCCACAGGCAGGTCCAATGGAGGCAAATCACCAATTGAGGCTCCGTCTACCCAGGTGTGTCAATTTGACAACCAACGCTATCCAGCACACATGTTAATAAATATGTTTTCTCTTGTTCACCTGTTTTTTTTAAAACAAGAGTCTGCCCCAACTACAACCTTGTGAAGAATGAGAAGTTACCTTCAGAGAAAAAAAGTTTGGACGTAACATCCAGTGGAATGGGATCCAGTCAGAAGGGTGGTAGGCTCTGGTTTACATTGTACACATATCCCTAGCCTCAGTGAATGAACACAATACCAGTACTGACCACCAGTTTACATTCTCTGCCAACAGCCTGAGTGTTGGTGTGAGTATCAAACCAAGCAATACAACTTTCCTCCCTTCTTCCTTCCATCACTCAATCAGCTTTTGCTGCAAGGTATGTGATAGGCCCTAAGGCAGGCTCTAAGGATGTTTAGTGCTTCGTGGTCCGCAGCCCCAGAGAGCTTGCAATCTGCTCTCCCAGTCCCTATTCCTTTAAAATCTAGATGAATGCTTGCATGAAAATGAAAACATCCAGTGGGGGTAAGTAGAGTAAAGCATATTGTGTACCCTAATTCTCACTGGGCAGTATTAGTGTGACCTTTCTGCACCTCTCTTCACTTGTAAATTAGAAGCCTGAAAAAAGCAATTAAAAAATTCCTTCTAGTTCTAAAATACTGCAATACCGAGGGAATCAGCAAGTTACTCACAACACTTTTTAAAAAATCTTATTTTTTTTTATGTGTATGAATGTATTGTCTGCATGTAGGTAGGTGCACCTGTGTCATGCAATGCCTGTGGAGGTCAGAAGAGGGTGTCAGATTCCCTGGAATTGGAGGTACACAGACTATTGTTAGTCACCATGTGGATTCTGGGAATTGAACCCAGGTCCTCTGTAAGAAAGAACAGCCAGTGCTCTTAACCACTGAGACATCTCTCCAGCCCCTCCAGCACTTTTAAAATGTTTGTATTTGGAAAGGAGTTGTGCAACTGCTTGTCTACAAATTAGAAAAGCCTGAGATGCAGGATGGATGGTCCAATGGGCTGGCTAAGCATATGTTTTAGAGATTTGGTGTGGGAGTGAGGTGGTTCCTTAACACAGGGGAAGAAATCAGCTTTGATAATTTTTTCATAATTTTCCAATCAGAAAAACATGAAGACTTAAAAAAATAATTTGTGTGCATTGCCTTTGTTAGGGCTCATTTTGTTTTGGATTATCTGTGCACAGGGAGCAGTGCACTCATTTCTTGTGCACACTGTGCTCTCCAGACCACACTACAATCTTGCTGCTACATCTGTATCACATGTGGGTGTGAACTTGGCCACAGGGAATATTCTAATAGTCTGAAAATTGTTAGTGATTCTCTCCTAGAATTAAAAGAAATGTAACCCTGCAGACCCTTTCAGACTTCTGGCTCCTCAACTGTAAGATAATAAATTTACATGTTTCAAACTACTAAGTACATGGCAATTTGTTAAGCAGTTACCAGGAACTAGCATATGTTTTCTTTAGAATATGCTTCCTAGGGAATCCAAGCTGTGACAGGTTGATATTTCACTTTTAGTGTATCAGTTTTAAAAGTAAATTATTCATGTGTTCTATTTTGTCTGTGTAAGGCCATTTGTGCACTCCTGCACTTGCCCCCAGTACAAACTCGTAGTGTCTCCATCCATCCTCTATACTCATCAAAAACCCATGTTGAAATTTTCACTGCAATTCACTACCATGTTGGAAAGAGGAAAAAAGATGAAACCTTTAAAGGGTGATTAGATGATGAGAACTCTGCCTTCATCAATGGATTAAAACCATCATAATTGACAGGTTCCGATGATCAAGCGTGAGTTAGGCCTGATTTTCCTCTCTCATGAGTGTTTGCTTTTCTTCACAAAGACCCTCACCAGCCGAACTTCCCAGCCTCCAGAACTATGGTCCAAATAAACATCTGCTGTTTATCATTTGTACCTGTAATATTCTGTCTAGCGCAGAAAGTAAACTTAAGATATCATATCATAATACCCCATAACCACAACCCTCTATGCATTCTTTCCTAATAGCTACACTATGGTTGACCTGTCTCTTTGTTCTTTAAAAAATATTTTTAGTGACTTGAGAATTTCACATACTATAGTTTGATCATATTCAGACCCCCTCCTCCAGCTCCATCCCCACCTTACTACACCCCAACTTCATGTCCTCTATTATTATTTGTCTTTTTTTAAGGCCTAGGGAGTCTAATCTGTATTTCCAAATGTTCTTGGGTATGGGTCTATCACTTGGAATCTGGTCAACCTACCAGGTGACATACCAGCAAGGAAAGCTGACTCTCCCTCTCCCAGAAGCTATTAATTGCCAATAGTTTCTCAGCTAGGGCTGGGACTTCTTGTCCACCTCCTTCATCCATGCTGGAGTTTTGTCTGGCCTGGATTTGCACAGGTCTTGTGCACACTGTCATAAGTGCTGTGGGTTCATACGTACAACTACCATGTGGTATCAAGACAACACAGTTTCCTTGTGGTCATCTACCACCTGACTCTTACAATCTTTCTGCCCCTACTTTCACAATGATTCCTGAGCCTTAGGAGGAGATGGCATGGTAGAGGTGTCACATTTAGGACTAAGCACCCTGCAGTCTCTTTTCTTTGTATGTTGACCCGTTGTGCATCTCTGTGTTGATTGCTATCTGTTGCAAGAAACTTCTCTGATGAGAGTTAAGAGATGTACTGTGGGTACAACAAAAAGTCATTTTGAATGAGTTTAATACTATGTCTACTTAGCAGAGTAACAGTAGTAGGTTCTTGCCTATGGCCTGTGATTTGTCTGGCTACAGGTTCTTGGTCCTGGTAACAGTGTCAGATAGGGACCCGTCTTGTGAAACAGGCCTTAAATCCAAGCAGAAGATTGGTTACTCTCATAACATTGATACCACTATTGCACCAGTGGACATACATTGCCAAGACAGTTGTTGTAGTTTACACAGTTCACAGCTGGGAAGATTGGAGATTACCTTTCTCTGCCAATATTTTGCATAGCACCTTCTAGTACTATGAAAGTTAGCCAGTAGAGATGAAACTTCCAGGTCAACACCAGCTTGATTTTTCCTTGTTTGTGCTATGACTCAGGTATGTGGTATCTTTAGCAATAGGATCTTATCTTCAAGTTCTGACAGGGTAACCAAGTACAATTGCAATAGACAGTATTGTTTGATCACTATGTGACCTCCCTGGTTAACAACTTCAAAAGGGGGAGTTCATTTTTGGTCTTGGGATTTTCATTTCCTAGCCTGTGATGTTAGAACTGGAATGATGGCTCAGTGTTTAAGAGCATATACTGCTTTTGCAGAGGATCCACATTCAGTTCTCAGCACTTACATTGGGTAGCTCACAACCATCTGTAACTCCAGCTCCAGGGAATCCAATGCCTTATTCTAGACTCTGCAGGACCTTTACACACGTGCACATAGACATGTATACATAACTATGTATGTGTATGAGCATTTTGCCTACATGTATGTAAGTGCATCACATGCATGCAGTACTTGTGGAGGCCAGAAGAGGGTGTTGGAGCCCCTGAAACTGAAATTACAGATGGCTGTGAGTTGTCATGTGGGTGCTGGGATCTGAACTCAGGTTCTCTGCAAGGGCAGCAAATGCTCTTAAGATGCTGAGCCATCTTTCCAGTTCCCTGTTTCTTTCCTGAATAATGGTGATGTTTCCAGTATTCATCACTCTCTTTAGCTATGAATTAAGATTTTTTGGGGGGCTTTTCAAGACAGGGTCTCCCTATAGCCCCAGCTGGTCTAGAACTTACCACTGTAGAACAAGCTAGCCTGATCTCACAGAGCTACACCTGCCTCTGCCTCTGCCTCCCAAGTGCTGGGACTAAAGTTGTGGGTCACCACACCTAGCAATGAATTATGATTTTTATAAGAATTGAAGCATTGAGGGCTGGGGAGATGCCTCAGTGGTTAAAAGCACTGGCTGCTCTTGCAGAGGATCCAGGTTCGATTCACAGCATCCACATGGTGGCCAACAACCATCCATATCTCCAGTTCCCAGGAATTCAACACCTTCTTCTGACCTCCTTGGGCATGGGTACTGTGATGGTTTGAATGAAAATGTCCCCCATAGGCTCCAAGTATTTGGACATTTTGTCCCCAGATGATGGTGCTGTTTTGGGAGGTTTTAGACAGTGTGGCTATCCTGGAGGAAGCACATCACTGGGGTTAGAGAGTTCTTAAGCCTTGCCGGATCTCCAGTTGTTCTCTTGTTTCCTGTGCCTGCTGGAAGATGTAGAGCTTAGCTTCTGCTCCTCTTCAGCCACCTCTGCCACCATGCCTCCCTGACATGACAGACTGTAATTCCCCTGGAACCATAAGTTCAAATAAATTCTTCCTTCTATAAATTGCTTGGGTCAGTGTTTCTATCACAGCAACAGAAAAGTGACTAATACAGGTACATTTACATACATGCAGGCAATACACTCGTACACATAACATAAAAATAATAAATAAAAATGTTTTATAAAAGAATTAAGGCATCAGAGATAATGAAGGAATTCCTAACTACCCACCTGCTGTCTCTGGCCATACAACATAAGCATACCTAGTCTTACCTGAATACACACCTGCAGGTAGGTTGTACTTTCAGAGACCTGGATCAACTCTTCTCCAAGACCCGTTTCACTAAGATGCATAGATTATAGAATAATCAGACTCATCTAGTCAGCCTTTAATAGTTTCCTGAAGCCCAGCAGAAACTTGACATGCTAACTCATCCCTGAGCCCTTTTGCTAGTCAAGGACTGAAGTCTAGTCCCAGTTCATGGTCATGGAAAGTCCTAGTAGGCATACCCAACCTGTATCTTATATGCCTGTGATAGCCATGAGTGTGTCCCAAGAAAGATTCATGAACTTACTTCAAATACAAGATTTTTTTCTGTTTTTTGTTTTGTTTTGTTTTTGTAACTCAATTATATGGTTTCTGAGTGTGAACTCTGTAAACGGCCCTCTGATGTCATAATGCCCAAAGGTTGCACACACCTACTAGAACTTCCTCTGGGCTATAATGAGCACCTGTGGTGGCAAAGGATACTTGGGTCTGACCTAACGGCCTTTAGATGCCTGTTGACAGCACCTCAGGTAGGCACAAACTCCAAGGTTCAACAACACATTCATTCCACAGACAAGGCCAACGAGACCTCCAGATGTGCACAGCTGGGACCCGGCTGCTCTTCCTTTCCTATGTTTTGTGTTTTGTATGGCTAACCATTGACAGAAGTTCCCAAGGAGCAGAGAAGTAATCCCTAGATTCAACTGGAAGTTTCCTCTGTTTTTGGCACTTGCCTGGGATCTTTGGAAAACACTTTGTATTGTCAAAGATAAGGACATAGATCTGTCATCTTATCTGGCACACTGCCCTGTAGAACACTTTTTTTTTATATTGAAAGTATGGGTTTCTGTTGCCTATAAAATGAATCAATGTTCTCTTGAGGATGTTGAAGAAACATGATGCTAGATACTGAATCTCCAGTGGCTCTCAGTATCAGAAGAGCTTTACTTTCATCTCATCTGTAGGATTTCCTCAGGATGATCTCAGACCATCCTGAAACTCAGTAGCTTCCAGTTAGTTCAGACCAACCTTAAGATAACATTGTCTTGATTTAGAACACATTAGAGGGAAATGACCTCTGTCTAGAAATAAGATGAAAGAAAATGGAGACAAGAGTGGCCTGGTCATCCAACAGGGAGTATTTACATTCCCTTTCAGAACAACCCATGTGGTTTGGTTCTGAAATGTCCCTTAAAATCCATGTTGCCAGCTGAATATGTTATCAGAAGATGGTGAATTTTTTAGGAGGTGGGCCCTAGTTGGAGGAAGTAGGCCACTGGAGATGTAACTGTGGGAGCATGTTAGAATCCCTGTTTTCTCTCTCTCTCTCTCTCTCTCTCTCTCTCTCTCTCTCTCTCTCTCTCTCCTCTTCCTGATCACCATGAAGTAAGCAGCTTTCCTCCATCATGCTTTCCCCACAATAATGTTCTGCCTTGCCAGATGCCCCCCCCCAAAAAAAAAACAGGAACAAGTAACAGTGGGCTGAAACCTCTAAAACTGTCAACCAAAACAAACCTTTGCTCCTTTAACTTATTTTCTTTTTCCATTTTTCATATACATGTGTGCTGCATGCATGTTTATTTATTTTTTGATACAGGGTCTTGCTGTATCCCCAGGTGACCAGGAACTTGCAATGGAAACCAGGCTGGCCTTGATCTCACAGAGATTCACCTGCCTCTGCCTCCTGAGTGGTGGAGTTAAAGGCATGTGTCACCATGCCTGGCTATGTATGCCTTTACAAGTGTGGAGGCCCACATGCATGTTGCATGTGTACATGTGCAATCATGTGTATGTACGCCCAAGGCTAATGTTGGATATCATCTTTTGTCTCTGTTTCAACTGATTCATGGATGCTGGGTCTCTCAATCAAACTCAGAGCTTGCCAATATGGCTAGTCTTAGTAGCAAGCTTGCTGTAGGGATCTCCTGTCTCTGAGTCCCAAGGTTGGAATTACAGGCCAGGTACCATGCCCATCTAGCATTTATATGGATTTCTGGGGATCCAAGCTCTAGTCCTCATGCTGTACAGCAAATATTTTAGTTGCTGAGCCATCTTCCCAGTATTATGTCATGGTAAATAAGTGTTAAGACACCACCACCACCATGAAAGAATGTGAGGGAACATGAGGCTAAACCATGGGAGATAGAATCAAGAGTTCAGGAGGTCCCACATTTCAATTCTTCCCACTAATGAGAATTTTAAAATTCAGTGTTGCTACACACATGTCATACTTCCACTTCTCTCGCAGGTGCATTCAGCAACTCAATAAAGCTTGAGAAGCAAAGATGGCATGCCACATCATCGTCTGTTGGTTGCCTGGAGATAGGGCACGATGTGGGTCTCACGCCTCAGTTCCTTCTCCCTGCTTTTGCCACTTCCCAGAAGCCTCTGAAACTTAGCTAAACCTGGTGGTAGAATTCATGGAAGGGGTGGGATTTTCAGTTCCTGGTGAGCTCACTGCCTTAAAGTCTGAAGGTTATCAGTGCAAAATAAATCAGGAAGTGAGGAAGTCTGATAGAATAAGCAAACAGAAGGTATAGCTTCTTTCACTGTTGATTCATGACTTTACTTGTAATACTACTGATAATAGTATTATCAAAGGGTAGTGTTGTCCTTTTTACTTCTTTCTCCGGCATCCACTTTCCTCATCCTTCCCTCCTGACAAGAGGCTAATTTTGTTTATATACCTACCTTACAACCTTCCCAGCCCCCACTTAACTGTAACCATGTCACAGGTGATTATATAACCCAATCCCACTAGCTACTCTCTCACCTTGAAGTAATAATAGAAATTCCTCTTCTGTGGTCCGTGATTAGATTATGAATTGGTCAGTTAGCCCAATTTAGTCCAAAGAGTCTTGAAAGGAAGCCTGCTGAGAGATCTCTGAGGGAGGATTTAATAAGAATAGGGTAATTGGCATGAAAAACAACATGCTGGGGCCAGAGAGTTGGTTCAGTGGTTAAGAGCACTGGCTACTCTTCCAGAGGACCGGGGTTCAGTTCTCAGCATCCACACGGTGGATAACAACTATCTGTAATTCCAGTTCCAGGGGATCTGACGCCCTCTTCTGGCCTTCTCCAGCATTGCATGACACGGGTGTACTTACAAACATGCATGCAAAACACTCATACATATAAAAATAATTTTTAAAGTAAAGAAAATCATGCTAGGTGAAATAAGCCAATGACAAAAGACTTTGTGTTCTGACTCCACTTACACGAAACATCCAGAATTGGAAAATTACATAGAAATGGAAAGAATCAGCAATTACCTGGGGCTGATGGTGGAAGGCATAGGAAGAGAAATGAGAAATGACTGCTAATAAGTATGGATCTGTTTGGGGTGATAAAAATGTTCTAAACGTGGTTATGGTGAAGGCTGTACAACTCTATGAACACAGGAAAACTAGGGAATCACAAGCTTTAAATTGGTAAAGTGCGAAAAAATAATGATGGTCCCACTTTTTGCCCCATAGGACCATAAATGTGTACATGATGCCAGAAACTCCTGCCATAATCATTCTCTCGTGAAGGGAGCCAGCCTGAGGCAGAGCCATCTCACGGAGAATGACAGAGAGGGAAGGGATGGAAAGACCCTGGGTCCTTGATGATGTCATGGAACCAAGTGGTCATTCTATGTCCAGATCCTGCCAAGATTCTATGCACCCTGTCATGTAAAGTACTGAAGTCTATGTGCAGATAAAAGGCGGTAGACATGAGCTCCAACTTGACAATCTGCAAACCACAGGCTGTTGGTGACCATGGGGAGGACTGTGCTTTTAATATGATAATATTGAAGTTTTAAGGGCAGAAATAAGTGCAAATCAATGACAGAAGATAGGTGACATCAGTGATGCCCAAGCTCTTACTGTTCTGACATCATTCTTCATCATTTCACTGGATCTTTTGGACCTGGGATATACTCATTTACTATAGATCCATAATCAGTAACATAGAGGGACGAGTTCTGGGTTTAAAAAAAGTTAGAATACTTCTGTGACCTTTGGTAGCCTTTCACCCATCTCCTCAGATGGATTCTGCTATGGGCACAGATGCCCCTGATGCCAGCACTTCTATCGTGGGAAACATGAACAAATTCTTTGAACACTCAGCTCAGTATACCACCTCATTTTATGCATGCAGACACTTCCTTAGAGTACTTTGTTTCCCCTAAGAAAGCATATGAAATAGTGTTCTTGTGATATTTATGCTTAAAATCCTTTCCTTATTATGACCTTTAATATCCACTGAATCTACAACTACCAGATTGGAAACATGTAAATGAGGCCTTTCAAGAAACCAATGGCTTCCTGTGAAGCAGAATATTTCCACGTTATTGCACAGGATTTAAAAAGACTTTTGTGATGCTCCTTGTCAACCATGTCTATAAGGGCCTGCCTATTTTGCCTTTTTTTTCTCTAGACGTGACTTATCTTCCTTTTTTTTCTCCTTTTTGAGACAGTGTCTCCCCATTGCCCCAGCTGGCCTCACCGAGTGCTGGGATTAAAGGCCTGCAGTACCACACCCTGCTCTTCTTTTTCTTTTGTCCTGATTTGTCTTCTTAATGTGTCTTCTTGTCATCCTTTGCCACCTACCTCTCCTAACTTTACTTGAGCCCTGGCTAGAAGTTTCCAGCTGCCCGCTCTATAGGGAAAATTCTACCTCTCATGAATTTAAATACTTTTACCTTGGTGATTTTTTTTCTTTTTTGGTTTTGTTTTGGTTTTTACTTTTTTTATTGAGCTTTTAAATTTTCATACAATATTTCCCACTCACATCCAGACCCCCTCCCCGAGCCATGC
>NW_008359625.1:7071990-7073728 GCF_000622305.1 Nannospalax galili | reverse complement strand
TTTGGATAGTCTAATATCAATCACAAGACTGCTAATATATAAAACTATGAAATAACAGCTTCTAATTCCATTTAATTATTTTTAACTTTTTTTATTGAGCTTTTAAATTTTCATACAATATTTCCCACTCACATCCAGACCCCCTCCCCGAGCCATGCCTCCCCAGTGGGAGATGTCCCCACACACTAGAAAAAAAGAATTCCCTGTATTTCTTCATGTATAATACATCTATTAATGCCTTTTACTTGTATTTTTATTACATTTCTCCTTTTATGTTTATTTATATTTTTAAGTTCTATAAACTTATCTATATGACTGAAGGATCAAATCATCTCAAGAGAATGATATAATAGTGAATGGAGTCTATCAATATTTTAACGATTTTCCTAAAAATCTGACGCATGTTCTTTCTGAAGTAAGGATAATAGTGCTTTAACTTATTTGTTGCAAATATTTTCTGGTTTTATTTGCCTTTGTAACTTGGCTAATGATATGATTTGACACTAAAAACCCTTGAGTTTCATGTAAATTTTAGACACACTGCGAGAGTCCCCTAGTGATCAGATATTCACTTACATTTACTTCAAGTTTTCCATAGTTTCTACTTCATACTAATCCTTTAAAATTTATCTCTCTATATATAATCATTTGTATATATGTGTTTGCATGTGTGTACATGTTTGCATATGTGTGCATATGTGTGTGCAAGTGCGTGCACGTGTGTAGAGGTTAGAGGTCAATGTTGGGTATCTTCCTCAATCGCTTTCCACCTTATTTTTTGCTACAGGGTCTCTCGCTGAAGAGCTCACCAATTCGGCTAGATTGGCTGGCCACTAAGCCATAGGGATCCTCCTGTCTCTGCCTCCCTAGTTCTGGTATTATAGGCATATTACCATAGGCATATACTATAGGTATTACTGACATTTTTTAGGCGGGTGCTGGGGATCTGAATTCTGGTCCTCATGCTTGCATGGCAAGTACTTTACTGATGGAGCCATCTCCCATTCCCTTAAAATTATTTTTCTATGTCAAAATATGCCAAGATCTAGGAGTCCTAAAGATCAGATTCAGCCACTTGCAGCCCTGAGAGCCAGTTAGAGACAAGTGGTGGCAAAACAGCAGGAAAGGAGTTCACCCATGTGGCCACTCTGGAAAGGAACAGAGGGACCGGCATCCTCAGCCTTGCCTCAGGAGTACTGAGAAGTCTTAGAATTATTTAGGAGAAGAACATGGTGGGGGCAAAATTATGCTCAGTCAAGATGCCCTGGTCACACTGTGCACTGGTCAATCATTATGTCTAATTCTGTGAGGTCCTTCTGGCGTCTGTTGTCTGACAGACCAACTCTATTCTCATCATGAGGGGCTCTGTCTACAAGTCCTGCTGCTTCAGGAACCTAGGATAAACTGAAGAGAAACGACTGAAAGAACAGGTAAGAGCAGCAAATGAACGGAATTAGCTAGGAGAATGCCTGACTCCCCCATTTAGGCCTCACTCCTCAAAAAGATGCTGTTCTAAAGGCACTTTTACTTCTTATATTCATCTGAATTGTATTAGTCAGGGTTCTCTAAAGAAACAGAACTGGTAGAATGAATATATACATATATATACGGATTTATCAGATTAGCTCACAGGATAGAGTCCAAGTAGTGTCCAACAATGGCTGTACCACACTGGAGAGGCTGAGAATCCATAGTCGCTCAATCCACAAGGCTGGATGTCTCAGTAATCCCAATCTGG
>NW_008359625.1:7057531-7071979 GCF_000622305.1 Nannospalax galili | reverse complement strand
AATTCCAAAAGATCAGCTAGTCTTCAGTCTACAGCAGCAAGACGAACTCACCAGCGAGAGAGAAGGCAAGCAGCAAGAAGCAGGCGTTCTCCTCTGCCTTGGTCTTTTATACCGGCTGCCATCAGAAGGTAACACCCACATTTAGGGTGTGTCTTCCAGCTTGAGATGATCCAATCAAGAAGATCTCTCTCATTTCAGTTAATCCCAGATCCAGTCAAGTTGACACCCAGGATTAGCCATCACTAGTCCACCCCTTGTCAACCTGACACCCAATAGCATCTGTCCATGTCATGCTTAATTTTCAAATGGAAACAATGGTGAGGTCATAATTTCAGCTAACATGATATGACTATCCCATCACACGATGACCAATGCATTATATATCTTAAAGTAGGTGATAAGGTCTTCCAGGACTGCTTATTCCTTATGAGTTAATATCTCATAACCCAATATGATCATATAGGTTCACAACACTTAACCACTTATTTCAACTACACATTCAAAAAAGAACAACACAAGTATCTTCCTAACATATATGTAATATATGCACAGCCTATTCTTAATCAAATAGGACAAAAACACTCATGTCAATTACAATCCACATCTCTGCAACTGGTCACGTGGCCCAAGTTGGTAATTGTAACTATCTTCCTCTACTACCCATTCTGTATTTCCTCCACCATCAGCAAGCACCCCTTCAGGTCTTGGCTCTTTCCCTGGAGGAGTGATCCATACTTTCATCCCTGAAGGGTCTGGGCCATTTGTTGTCCTGTCTGGATTGGGTTGTTGCAGTTTCCCATTGACCTTAATCACAGGACATGGTTAACACCAAAAGTCACCCTAAGGAATCTCCTGCCTTCCAGATATAATCTTCAATACCTCTATTGTGGAGAACCAGTCCAACTTCCCCCTGGTAGTCTGGATCAATCACCCTTCCTAATACTGTTAATCCTTTCTTAGCCTGCTGACTTAAGGGCATCAGAAGCCCAAAGTGTCCAGGGGGAAGTCTTAGCTTCCAGTTCAATGAAATGTTTGTTGTGTCTCCTGGCAGAAGCACTGCCTTCTCTGGAACCAAAACTTCTAAGCCAGCTGAGTGCAAAGTCGAGGGTACAGGAAGCAAAAATTTTCCTAGTGGGTCACTAGGATTAATAGTGAGTGGACTCATTCCCACTTCTACCCCTTGATTCCTGGACCCATGAATCCTGGCTAAAGGTGAAACAATACCATATATTGGATGCTGTTTCAAAGCATATACTGCCTTCTGGAGGACCCTGCCCCAGCCCTCCAGGTATTGCCACCTAATTGGTGCTGTAACTGTGTCTTTAAGAGGCCATTCCATCGTTCTATCAAGCCAGCTGCTTCAGGATGGTGGAGAACATGGTAAGACCAGTGGATTCCATGACGCACTAGGAAGGGCACCAACATCTTGTGATGGGCCCCTACTTGAATCACAATATGACAGGGAAACAGAAAGGAAAAGATCTACATACAGAAAGGGCATTTGTGTAAGTGGAAAAATAAAAAAGCAAGGGGGCACAACAAGGTATAACAACCTGCCTCCATGGGAACTAATCCACTCCTTGTGAAGACCCGAGGCACTCCTGAGAGACAGCATCAGTGTATTCCTGACTGTGGAGCCCCTCTGACCTAATTACCTGGAACTCAGTTCCACCTCTTAAAGGCTCTACCACTACCCCAACACCAAACTGAGGGGATTAAGAGTCAAGCCATATTTTCATGATTGCACCCAGCATAGGGGTCACTAAGCCCTCTAGCAGAGACTGAATGACACAGGAAAGTAGAACAGCCAGGTGTGAGGTCAGATAATACATAGTCTTAGATAATGCTTCCTCCACATCTCATCAAAATTATTTAGAATTCTCCACTTAGAGGCTACTTAATCTAACTACAAATCCTCCTGAAGCCCAATGGACTGATGATCATAGAATGCATCTTGCCGTCATCAGACTGTTTCACTAACATCAAACTGACAAATACTAAGAAAATTAGAATAACAAGATGGCAGGTAAAAATGGGCTTCGGGAAGAAACCCAAGAGGAGGAGCATGATGTCAAGAGGAGGAGCATGATGTCAAAGGAAGTTAAAAGATGCATTTTACATGTTCCTTAATGGCACTGGTGACAAGCACTGTGCCATCAAAATCTCCTCTTATATTAATTCTTTCTTGAGCAAGGAAGGTTACACAGAAATATTAAACGTAAAATTATGCTCTGATTTTTTTTTCCCCATTCAGATCTATCTCTCCAGTCCAGATCTCACCAATCAAAATCTCCAGTGCACCACCTTCTAGGCCAGAATACTTTGCAGTATGTTTTCTAGAGCACTATTTCAGAGGAAAGTTAACACACTTGTGACACATACACACACATACACCACCACCAGCAGTAGCAAACATGTTTGAGAACCAATAGGCTATCCATGTGCCTTTTAGTAGAATTTAATAGAACTTTGATATACAAATAAACATGCTGAATTTCCAAAAGGGTGTCTGTCATAGTGCACAGTATTGTTTTTATAAATGAGAACTGAATTTATAAAGGTGTTTATGAGAATAAAATGGACTTCTGGACTTTGAGTCTCATGAATCAAGAGGTATAGTAGAAATACTATTAGACCAAGATGGGAAATCTAGATTTAATTTTCAGCCTTTCTCTTTAATGTACAACTTTGAGGGTGGTTGTTAATAGTTGGTTAAAATTTCCAAGTCTCTGGTTTTTATCAGTATAAGCATAATGCTCTGATTTATCTCATAGGGCTACTCATAATAATGAAATGAAATCAGTAGATAGATGTAAAAGCACCTAGTCAATATGTGGTGCCAAATAAATGTAAGTTCTTTTAATTCCAAACCAAATGTTCCTTTAAAATGGATCTTTTAAATATCCATTATGAGTAGTATACTAACAAAATTATCATTCATTATCAAATCATTCACAGAATGTTATCAGGAGTTAACATTATATATAACATTTTTTGTGTATATAACAAATAACAAATGCAATAAACCTCTATTTGCATTATGCGAATTCTGGGGGAATTGTCTTTCCTGCAGGAGGCAGGGGGTGGGGCGGGAGCTGAGCCTTTAGGGGAATAGTTTCTGGGTTCAGAATAGAATAAAGTCAACTGAGCCATCCTTAGGAGACTGTCAACATGATTTTGGCAAAGCCAAGCAACTGTGGTTTTGTAGCAGTAGAGGAAATGGACAGTCCTCCCAGCTGGGATTCTTGCCTCATCTATTGGATGCTTGACTTTAGGCATTTAATGAAGCCTTATGCTGAACCAGAGTCTCCTTTCTACCTCTCACTTCATTTCCTCTGCACAGCTTTAACTTTTGATCTCGGCCTCACTGTCCAAAACAGCTCAATGTCCAAAATTTCATGATTTGTACAAATATGAAATCTGCTACTAATTGTATTTGTAATTGCCAAGATGAAGTTGTGTGACTTTAAAATTCCCTGACAGTAATCCTAGGGCTCTCAATTTGTTCATTATTACTACAGAGTCTCTTATCTTGGGCCTTAAGAAGAAAGCTTTAATCTTTGCAGTTTTAAACCAAGGTATTTGTGTCCTAGTTGGTTTCTTTTGAAGAGCAGTGGATAGTGACACTAGGTGGCGCTAAAGATCCAGCAGCAGAGGGTGAATTCAAGCTAAATTGCACCTCCCTTCCTCTGGATTGGTCTATCGGCTAGCACCAGGCTACTATTTCCTTTATTGTGGATCTTGGGGATATTTTGACTTGAGTAAAATACAAACAGTCCCTCTACAGTGCTCAGCAGTTGGCAAAGGGGTCTTGGACTTGGCAATAGTATCACAAGATCATTACTGACCTATTCTGCTTTTCCCTTCCCTTCCCTTGGTCCCTAAATCTGGAGGCCTAGCCTAGGTTTCTTCACTCACTCGTGCAGTAACTTTTGCATAAAATTATGTGTCATTCAAACTGCTAAGCGGTGTGGTTTGAGAGATAGAGGATATCATGGATATCCTGCTGGCAGCTGACCTGTGCTTCAAGGAAGAATCATAAGGGAAATATTGCAGTGATTGTATTCATAGCCAACCACACACAACCCATCATTCCACCAATGCACACTATCTGTAAGAAGTCTTGTAGCTTCTCTCTCCATTCCTTCATGTTGAGTTTTCTTCACCTTTTCTTCCTCTTTAACGTAGTTCTGGACATTTAATTTACTTCTAAGGCAATGTCGTCTTCGTTTATTCTTTCCCAAGTAAAGTCTGTTGGAAATGCATCCCTAAGTTGGAATATTATTCAGTAACAAAAATAAATGACGCAGGGTTGGAGAGATGGCTCAGTCTGAAAAGTACTCTCCACACAAGCATAAAACCTGAGTTTGGATCCCAGGCACCCATATAAGAATCCAGGCATGGTAGTGTATTCCTGTATTCTTAGTGCTGGGGAGGCAGAGAAAGGAGGATCTCTGGAGATCACTTGCCAGCTAGTCGTGCTGTATCAATGAGCTCATGGTTCACTGAGAGATGCTCTCTCAAAAAGTAAGGTGAAGAGCAGTAGAAGAAGACACTCAACACCCGCCTCTGGCTTCCACAGCCACATGTGAAGAGAGAGAGAGAGGGAGAGAGAGAGGGAGAGGGAGATAATCTAGAAAGAAAGAGCCAAGGGTAACGTTAAATGTGTGTTGCTAAGCAAAGGAAAGACGATCTGAAAATGCTACATTTTGTATGATCCCAACTTATTGGCATTCTGGCAAAGGAAGGCTATGGAGATGGTAAAAAGATCAGCATTTACCTGAATTTAGGTGAAGTAAGAAGAGATGGATAAGTAGAGCACTGGGGATTTCTAGGGCAGTGAAGCTGTTCTGTACGTCATATATTTGTCAAAACTCAGGGAATATACAACACAAAGAATGAACTCTGATGTAAACTATAGACTTTAGGTAACAAAAATGTGTCAACACTGGCTGCCAATTATAACAAACTTATGCAGGCAGTTAATGCAGGGGAAACTGAGGAATAGATGGGTACCCTTAGTATTTTCTGCCCAATATTTTGGTAAATAAGAAATTGCTAAAATATATTGTTATTTTAAAAGTCTGCTGGGAAAGGCCTCACATTTACATAGTACTTTACAGTGTTCAAGTCAGTCTGTTTGATTCTCACAAGGGTACTGGAAGATGGAAAGGGCTGGTGTCATCCCAAGCTTACAGATTTGGTTATTGAAGTAAAAAAAAAAAAAAAAAAAAAAAAAAAAGATTTCTCAAGGTTACACAGTACTAAATAACAGGAAGGACTTGCATCGAGGTCTTCGCATCCCAAAGCTGTTTATTCTAGCAAGTGTACCCAATCTTGAGGCTTCATGACACAGTGATGTCATCTACGAAGTTCACACTCAAGGGGCTGGAGAGATGACTCAGTGGTTAAGAGCACTGACTGCCCTTGTAGAGGACCCAGTTTTGATTCCCAGCACCCACATGGTGGCTAGCAACTGTCTGTAGCCCCAGTTCCAGGGGATCCAAGGCCCTCTTCTGACCTCCTCAGGCATTGCATGACACAGGTGCACTTACACACATGCAGGTAGTACACTCATATACATATAATAAAAGATAATAAATAGGGTTGGAGAGATGGCTCAGTGGTTAAGAACACTGACTATTCTTGCAGAAGACCCGGGTTCATATCCCAGCACCCACATCGCAGTTAACAACTGTCCATAACTCCAGTTCCAGGGGATCCGACAGCCTCTTCTGTCCTCCATGGGCATTGCACGACACGGGTGCATTTACCCACATGCAGGCATAACATTCATACACATAAAATAAAAATAATAAATAATAAATTAAGAAATATTTTTATTCTTGTCTTTCTAAACTCACAAAGATCCACCTGCCTCTGCCTCCCAAGTGCTAGGATTAAAGGCATGTGCCACCACGCCTGGCCAATAAAAAAATATTAAAAAAAATAATAAAATATTTCTTAAAAGTTCACACTCAAGAACCATGTAATAAAATTATAAAAAAGTCACCCAGAACTCTCATAATGTCTTAAGTTTACAATTCTGCATTAGAGCACATTCATAACTCTCTGGGGCTGTGGGCTGGACATGCCTGTGAGGAACTGGTGTCAGACTCCACTCAACACAGTAGAGGTAGACACCATCTCTAGTTAGCTCTGGGCTTGACATTCAGGATGATGTGATCTAAGAAAGTCCCTACTTTCTTCTCCCAACTCTGCCTCCAATTATTTTCTCCAGTGTCTTTTGGAATCTTTCTTTATTTTCCACTTTTAGGAAAATCCATATGAACAAAAATGAAATTAGAGAGAGCAGCTGGAAGAGGCTGGGAGCAATTTTATGGAACTTAGCACTGAAAGTGTGGGATTGCTCTCCTTGAGGAGCCACAGTGGCTCCTGATGGAATATGAGACATCCTCTTAGAGGTCCTCAGCAATAGCTATAGATGCACATAGCAAGTGAGACACTGTGAGCCTGGGAATCCATGGCAGAAGACTAACAAGGCCCAGCTCGTCTTACTTTGGGATCTGGAGCTTATAGGACTCCTCTGGAGACTATATAAACCTCCAGAGTTCCTAGACAAGGAAGGAAAGAAGGGTGAAGGCTCTTGCTTTAGGGAGGAGCTTGCTTTCTTAGACACTTAGATACTTGCACAATTGAGAAGAAAAATAGAATAAATGTGATCATCTTTGTACCCAGTGTGGCAATTCACAACAATTACCTTGGAAAGATACACTTTATAAAGACCAAAGAAGATCAGGAACATCTACCCAATGACCAGCGCAAA
This sequence comes from Nannospalax galili, assembly GCF_000622305.1. Lineage (NCBI taxonomy): Eukaryota > Metazoa > Chordata > Mammalia > Rodentia > Spalacidae > Nannospalax > Nannospalax galili. The sequence goes on along the minus strand of NW_008359625.1, from coordinate 7,065,192 downwards.
AATGTAAAGTAGAGGAATGGTCTGTTGGCAGTTCTTAGGTGATAGCTGTCTGTGTGACACTAAGTCCCATTCAGCCCTGGGAATGAGAATGGGAACTCAGTAAACATAGACATGATCTCAAAGAGAAAGATCAATTTGAAAAGTGAAGAAATTATTAGTGAAGTGCCTTTAGGAGTTTAATCTTTTCCTATATAAAGTGAAAGCTGAGGTTTAGGAAGTTATAGTAAAGGTGCTCGGGTTCACATCTGTTGCCTAGCAGTGTTGGGGAACAGCGGTAAACAGGAGAGATGCAGTTCCTGTTTTCAGGCAGCTGATTATATTACATTCTGAGAGAAAAGACAGATACTCTAATTGGGCACACAGACTGAACAGAAAAGACAGGCATTGGGCTGCTAACTCTTTCACTGTCGTGCAGTCTGCTTGACCTCTGACCTCATAGCTCAACCTGGGCACTTAATATGCATTGAGTTGTGTCCTCCAAATAGGTGTGATAAGGTCCTAACCTCAGTACTTACTTGAGCTATTTTTTGGTAGTGCTGGGGATTGAACCCAAGGACTTATGCATGCCAGGCAGGTGGTCTGCCACTCTGCTACTTCCCAGCCCTTGAGTTGTTTGGAAACAGGGTTTTTGCAGATGTAATTAGCTGAGATGAGGTCTTAAAAAAGAGTGACCACGTATCCAGCATAATTAGTGTCCTTATAAGAGAAAAGAAAGACACAGAAGGAAAGAATAACACACAAAGACCCAGACATGGGAGAAGTGAGCTTATCAATTCCTATAATTAAGAATCAGCCATTTACTGGTAGTCTATACAGTAAAGCAGGAATTCAACAGTGGTTTAATTCTACTCACTTGTCAAATTAAAAAAAAAATCTTACTTTTGTCACATTCACTTTTTCATTTCTACAAGCCAGACTCTGGCTTCCCTTAATGATGTTAGGCAGGGGAATGGGTGGGAGTAGTGTCCTCAAAGCAAGAAGAAAAAGAAGGTCACTCCTCTGTTTGAACTTCTGGAGACTGAGGTACAGAGCTCTAGGTGGTTCCAGGGATTGTTTTAATTTTTAAATTAGTTCTTTGAGGATTCCATACAATGTATTTTGATCATATTCACCCCTCCCCCACCTTCTCCCAGATCCACTTCCCTCTTCTCTATTCACATAGCTTTGTGTCCATTTATAAAAACCCATCAAGTCCAACTTGTGATGCCTCTGTACTCTTGGGCGTGGGCCATCCACTGGAGTGTGGTTGACTTACCAATGGTCACACCTTTAAAGAAAACTGACTCTCCCTCTCCCAGTAGCTATCAATTGTCAATAGCGCCTCAGCTACAGGTGGGACTTCCTGACTACTACTCCTCTCCATGCTGAAATTTTATCTGGCTTGAGCTTGTGAAGGTCCTGTGCATGTTGTTACAACCACTATGAGTTCATTTGTACAACAGCCATGGTATGTCCTGAAAACACAAGTCACCCATCATCTCTGGCTCTTAGTCTTTCAGCTCCTCTTGTACAATGGTCCCTGAGCCTTAGGAAGAGAGGTGTGATATAAGTGTCCCATTTAGGGCTGATAATTCCATAGCCTCTTACTTTCAGCACTTGACTAGTTGTGGGTCTCTGTGTGAATCACCATCTACTATGGAAAGAAGCTATTCTAATAAGAGTTAGAGATACATTAATCTATGGACATAACAGCAAGTCATTAAGAATTGATTTAATACTATGTCCATTTATCAGAATAGTATTAGGTCCTCTCCTAGGGCCTATGACCTGTCTAGCCACAAGTTCTTGGCCCTGATAAAAAAAATACCAGGTATGGATTCCCTCTTGTGTTATGGGCCTTAACGACAGCCAGAAAGTGGTTGGTCACTCCCATGACATTTGTGCCACTATTACACCGGTGAATGTACCTTGCCAGCCATTTTTGTAGCTCATAGGGTCCACAACTGGGTAAGACTGATGATTACTTTTCTCTTCTGGTAGTGTACATAAGCACCTTCCAGCCCTATGAAAACTAGCTACTAGGGATGAAGCTTCAAGGTCAACACCAGTTTGATTTCTCCATGTTCCATGACTCAAATATATAGTTCCTTCAGCAATAAGGTCTTACTGTTAAGTTCTGGAGGGTGATCAAGAGCAATAGCAATAGACTGTACTGTTTGGAGGTTTATGGGATCTCACCAGTCAACCACTACAAAAGAAGTAACCCATTCCTGGAAATGGCTTTTTTATTTGCTACCCTGTGGTAGGGATATTGTCACCCCATTAGAGGGTAATTCCACTTAAACTATTTTTATATATGTGTGTATTTTAGGATAATAACACTAAAGATCTTTTGTGAAGGTCATATGGAAACCAGGGATGATTTTTAAACATGTATGCTTTGTCCTCACTACTGACTTAGAGATTAATCCTAAAGTAGGGCGAGTCAAATAGCTGTAGTCCCTGTTAGCTGAAGCCTGTGAGGCTGCCCACTTGAACGTGGATGTGAATGTCTCATAAAATGTATCTTCTCACATGTCTCATATGCTTGTTCAAAAACAAGCACTGGCTTTTCCTTTCTATTCAGTGTGTCCCTTAGGTCTACTGCTATTGCAACAATCCAGCCATTGTAATTCCTCTCCTGGAGTTCACTGGAAATAGCTTCATTGTGATCCCTACTTACACATTTGCTTCCAGAGTGTCCATTTGCCACATAATAGCAGGTACGCCCTTGCTATGCTGCTTAAAATATAAAAAAAATCTTCTCAACTCCCTTAGAATAAGCTCTGAAATCTTACTGTGCTTGCAAGGCACAGTGCCATCTCCCTGGCCTACTCTTCTACTGTGAGGAATGTCACCCTCCCTCTCACTTACTGTTACCCAGTCTTCCTGGCTTTTATTCCTTCCATGAATGCCAGACTTTCCCACCCAAATGCCTGCTGTAGGCAGGTGGAACAGCATGTGCAAAGGCATTTCCATGGACGGCTCTGCCTCAGGCTTAACTGGGAACTCACCTTGTGGAGGGAACTCCCCTACTCCCTAGTCGATGGCAGGTGTCCCTGCACCCATCTCTTGGCACCCTGTTCTTTCCTGTACACATTGACTACAATTTGTAGTTACATAGCCACTTATTAGTTTCTTTCTCCCTCCCTCCCTTCCTCCCTCCCTCCCTCCCTTCTTCCTGTCTTTCTTATTTCCTTCCTTTCTTCCTTTTCCCCTTCTTCCCTTCCTTCATTTCGTCCTTCCATTCTTTTCTTTCTTTCAACATGGTCACTCACATATCCCAGACTTGCCTCTAACTCTCTATGTAGTCAAAGATAACTTGAACTTCTAATTCTCTTGTCTCCATCTCCCAAGTGCTGGGATTACTGGGGTACATCACCATGCCTGGTCTATGTGGTGCTGGCGATGGAACCTAGGGTGCTGTGCATGTTAGACAAACACTCTACCAACTGAGCTACATCCCTAGCCTTATGAGTTCTCATCTATTGTTGGCCCCCTTCCCTCAGTCCTACCTAAGCGGTTAGCTCTTTGGGCACAGGGGCATGGCCTGTCTTGTTCATCGATGGATATTTGATACAGACACACATCAGGTACTCTGAAAAAAAATGGATAAATAAATTGTGTGATTAAAATCCCACAATCGTGACAAGTACCAGTAAGGACAAATACAATTTGCTCTGAGAACAAATGTCTTCATGGACAGAGGCAGGCTTAGATTGCCAGAGGACTGGTCCAAAGAAGCTATGCTTATATGGAGAGCTGAAGAACTAGCAAGTGGTGGCCAGTCAGAAGGAAAAGACTGGGTAGGAAGCCTTCAGGTCTCAGAGGGAGCAGTGTGTGCAAAATCTCCAAGCTGGAAAAGAGGGCAGGATGAACTGAGAGTGTAAGAAGGACAAAGATTTAGGAAGAGGCCAGTCCAGGCAGGACCTCAGGCTCTGTTAAGGAGGTCAGACTGACAAGTCATGTTAAGTTCAGAATGACATGATTCGGGGTTGTGGAACAAGACAAGCCTAGCTGTGGAGGCTTTGATAGATGGGGACTGTGTGCAATGCAGGGAGGTTTGGATTGCTGGAGAATGACCCAAGTCCATAGGCGATGACTCACTGGGATGATGGGAGCAAAGACAAACAGTCTATTCCAAAGATATTTAGAGAGAGTCACCAAGAAGGAAAAGATTGAGTCCTTGTCCCCTCCCCCAAAGTACTTTTCCTAAGCATGGAAATTCAAATGGAAGATAGGGATGATGGCAGCAGAAGGAAGAGATAAGGAGAGTCTAGACTAGGACCTGTTCTAATAAAACACTGAAAGCATTCAAAATGGAATTCTGGTGACTAGGGTCCAAGGGCGAGCACAAAGAAGGAAACCCCAACTCTGGAGAGTCCTGGCATCATAAACAGCTTCTCTCTCTGCTTTGGTGTCAATTGCTGAGAACATTTTGCTTTTACTTACATGGGAGATAAGAGACAGGGATGTGTCTGTGCCATTGTAAGTGTGCAGGAAAATATTGCTGTGGCTTTAGTGTGAAATGTCCCCTGCACCCTTCTATCTCCAGCTGGTGGCACTGTTTGGAGAAGTTGTGTTACCTTTGGGTGGATAAATGGCTAGTAGACGCAAGGCAGTAGGAGCAGGGCTGAAAGGTTACACGTCCCTCTGGTTCTGACCTGTGTCTGCCATCTGGGTCTGGGTCATGTGAACAAGACACTGCCACATATTCCCACCATTGCGGATGGAGCTAATCCAGTACCCTCCTTTCCCACCAAGATAACTGAAACCCCCTGAGTCTAACCCCTCTTAGACTGTGAGTCTAAATAAATCCTTCTTCCCTTAAAAATGGAATTCTGGGAGGAAACACCCAGGAATCACGGGAAGATGAAAACCACGGTTGCCCTGCTAAATGCTTTAAGTCTGATTATCTCTCAGAACTCTCAGTCACACAGGAATTCCATACAGGTTCACCCTCTGAAGATAATCATATTTGGCTTTAATAATTTTGGCTTTCAGCCCATCTTTGTGCACTTTCAGATGGTGGGTTTTTTTCTTCACTACTTGACAGATTGCATTCTTGGTTGCCTTTTAATTATTGCGTTGCTGTTCTTTATCTTCAGCCTCTGACTAGTAACCTTATTATAACAATTACCCAAGACTCAAAACTGAATGGTGCATAATGAAAGTACACAATAATGAAAGTGCTTCAACTAAATAAAGACTCTTCTAACATGGAGCAGAGTGTGCTGGAGTGGATTGTGCAAGTCACCAACCATATGAATGATTCATTTTAGAATTTATATCAGCTGAAGAATATCATATTTCCATCTTAACATTGAATACCCACGCTAGGCCTAACATACTCATCACAGAGTATCTCAATGAAATACTCTCATGCAAAGATTATTAATCTATAAATAATTTCCTAATGGTCTGTTGGTGATTATGACTACCATTTTAAGATATATTTCCCAGTGGCTATGTTTTAAGCCTGATACATGTTTTTAACTGTGTGTTTTAGGCGGTAAGATCACTAAAATAACCATCCTGTGATACTCAGGCTAAAATCTGCTTCTGTTTGCTAGTCTATTTTAAAGAGGAATCAGAAACGAAAACAACCTCATACAATATTAAAGAAAAATCCCAATTTTGTGACGTGAGAATGCAGAAGGGTTTTATGAATAGTTAATGAGAGACTTATATTCTAAATTCTATTCCTCTTTTACCACAACAGCAAAAAGAAATCATACGGGGCTAGGAAATGCTGCTTTTCCTTCTGTCACTAAATGTGTAGGTTTTCCACATGAAGCAGTTCTGAAGCTGTCCCCCTGGAGTTGGCACAAGCACCACAGGTTAAGAGCTCAGTCTCCCAGACCACCCCCAACTCAGATGCCAATCACAAGAAGTGGGGCTCAGGTTACCCACATTTCTGTCTGACATGGCTAAAAAAATAGGGGTTCCCAGACCCTTCTTCCTCATGTTTGATAATATGCTGCAACAGCTTACAGAGTTCAGAGGAAAACTTAATCTTACTGGTTTATTATAACAAACATTATAAAGGATATAGATGAATAGCCAGAAGAAAAGGCACAGGGTGAAGCCCGGAATGGCTTCAAGCCCAGGAACCTGCTTCTCTGTGGAGTTGGGGTGCCTCCTTCCTGAAATCTAGCTCCCACAGTTCTAGAGGATACTATGAAGGCCGCTAAGGGAGAAAAATCAGTCACCGGTCCAACCCCAGCTTTAAAGCCTAATAACCGTAACAATGACTGGCATAGCCAACTATATCAGTGCAGTAGTAGTGCTTTTATCTTGAGGGTAATCCATGGCTGTCTAATTGGACTTAAAGTCCACTCAGTGGGAGGGAATTCATGTTTGACATTGTAAACATAGACAGGTCACAGATCTTAGAGAAAACCCTAAGTTTCTCATATCCCTGGACAAATTAAAGTCCACTCAGTGGGAGGGAATTCATGTTTGACATTGTAAACATAGATAGAGAGGTCACAGATCTTAGAGAAAACCCTAAGTTTCTCATATCCCTGGACAAATGCAATTTCCTACTATATGTCAATTATAGATCCTTATATTTACACTTAAAGTCCACTCAGTGGGAGGGAATTCATGTTTGACATTGTAAACATAGATAGAGAGGTCACAGATCTTAGAGAAAACCCTAAGTTTCTCATATCCCTGGACAAATGCAATTTCCTACTATATGTCAACTATAGATCCTTATATTTACATACAAGTATCCCAGTCACCACTCATCAAAGAAGCTTCTTTTGCAATAGACAGTGACTATAGAGATCATTACTGAGTTCTTCAACTGGTCACAAGAGAGAATAAGTGTCTGATAATTTGGTATTTTTTTAAATGGAGGCTTCATCACATAAGGATGGTTAATTGTTAACTCAATCTCTAGCTCTTCTCCCTTCCTGGAAGATGCAGGTCAGGGCTGTAAGTTCCAAGCTCCTAATTGTGGTTCCATCCTTGTGGTAACTGGAATACGCCCAAGAGTTCAACAAGAGTCTCCTCATTTAAAGAAAAGATGCTCCTATCACTCAAATTCTTGGAACTCAGGAGCTCTGTGCCAGGAACTGGGGTCAAAGACCAAAAATTAGAATAAAAGATGTTCTTATCATACCATTATTTAAGTGATTACAAGGATTTTAGAAGCCTTCTGGTAGAAATGGGAGATGGAGGAAATACACACACACACACACACACACACACACACTCACTCACTCACACACACACTCACTCACTTACATCACAAAGTCACATATGGCAAGAGATTTGAAGAGGCACTTTACCAAAGAGGAGATACAAATGGCCAAAAATCATATGAAAAGTTCCCCTACTAACTAACCTCCCTGGTAGCCAGAAGAAGGCCTACTCAGTTAGAAGTGAGATGTTGTAATATACAGCTATAATTAAAAACATCAGTGATACCAAGCATTGAATGACGACATGCAGCAATGGGAACATTCAGACTTTCCTAGTGAATGCAATTGGTACTATCACAACAGAAACGTGCGCAATAGTGTCTGTGCTGTACCTTGGATAAGTATTTCCCCAAAGACCCGTGTATTAAAGGCTTTATTGCCAGTCTTTGACACTAGGGGGAGGTAATGAAACTTTAGTAGGTGGGGCCTATTGGAGAAAAGTAAGGTCATTGTCTGGGAGCTTCCCCC
>NW_008359625.1:7035377-7056690 GCF_000622305.1 Nannospalax galili | reverse complement strand
CACCTTCCCACAGGTGTTCTGTCATATATGTTAAGTCCTATCTAGTCAAACATTTCTATCCAGGACTGCCTAGGCACAAGTTCATCCACCAGAATCTAGTCAGCCTATCCAGTCATTCCCTTAAAGATTTACTTTACCTCACCCCACAGTAAATATTTGCCAATAGTTCCTTGGCTAGGGTTTGGTCCTGCTTCCCATTTCCCCCATTCTATGCTGGGTTTTTGTCTGATTGAGTCAGAATGTGTATTGTGCATGCTGGCACCATTGCTGCATGTTCATATGAACAAGTTTTCAGTGACCTGAAAGTCTCTGTTACCTTATATTTATGCAGCACCACTGGCTCTTACAATATCTGTGAACATTAGTGCATGTGTATACCTGAAGGCTATATAACAAGATACACAGTGGAAGACAGGGGAAAACTCTCTGTGAGTTTTTGGTCAAGATAGTCTAAGAGACTCCAAAACTAACACGGGCTATTAGCCCCTGATGTTCTCCCAAAACTTGAAGATAAGACCCTATTTGCTGCAAACAGGACATACATCAGACACGGCTTAGAGCAATGGAGCTGAAACTGACCTGAAAGTCTCCTCCCTGAAGACTAGCTCTCATAATTTTAGAGGATACTATGCAAGCTGCTAAGGGGGAAAATCAATCAATGGTCCAACCCAGTCCTAAAGCCCAATAACTGTAAAGGCTGGCACAGAAAACTACCTCTATTAGAACTTGCAGTAGTGGCACTGTTATCTGGGGGGTAACCAACAGCTATCTAATTGGACTTGCCTGCTTTTTTTGATGGGATATATAGGTCAGGTTGGCTTTGATCTTGCAATTCTCCCACTTTCCTCCAAGTGCTGAAATTGCAGGTGTGTGCAACCATGCCCCTCTCCTTCCTCTTTCTCTGTTTTTGCTTTCCATCTTCAATGTGGTGGATAGGCCTTCTCTGCCCTGTGCCTCTACCAGAACGTGCTATGCCACTCCAGATCCAAAACAACAGCGTCAAGTGATCAAGGACTGAGACGCCAAATCCTATGCCAAAATGAGCCTGTCTTCTGTTGGAAGTTGATTATCTCAGCTATGAATTCACAGTGATAGAAAGCTAACACTAGAAAAGACAAATATATCCATGTGTGGTGATGCTGCTTGTAAGAATGTAGTCAAATTAACTTTCTATCGCCGCCACAACAAATTTCCACAAACTTGGTGACAAACAATACAAATTTATTTTCTCATACTTCTGCAGTTCAGAACTGGGAAATGGGTCCCCAGGGCCAAGTCCAGGTACCACTAAGTCCATGTTATTTCTGGAAACTAAGGAAGAATTCCTTTCTTTAATCATTTCACTGAGAAGATATCCACAATCCTTGGCTGATGAGCTCCAAACCAGTAAAGGAAGTGACTTCTCACATCTCATCATTCTGACCTCCTCTTTCATCTTCCTGTTTAAGATGCATTATGATCATACTGGGTCCACCTGGGAAATTCAGGGTAATCTTCCTACCTTAGTCATCAAATTTACTTCCATCTGCTGCCTGAATTCCTGTTTGTAATAAAATGTAATATATTCATAAGTCCCAGAGAATAGGACATAGATATATATGGAGGGCCAGAGAGTCTGTCAACAGAAATGCACACATGTTCAGGCTTTCCTTCTCCAAAGCTTAGCTCCCAAGACAAAGCACCCATTTAAGCAGTCAAGCAGGTGACGGTTGATTCCAAAGATTCTCAGTTGTTTCTTGTCCTATATGGGTTCTGTCCTCTTCTTCCTTGGGGCAGTAAACTCCATAGCTCAGTCTTGGAGAGAGAGCTAAAGAGAAATTTCTTTTAAGAAAGAAATGAAAACAAATCATTTTAAGATTCTCTTCTCAATACAACTATCTACACTCAGAAAATAACTCACCCTTCCCTTGCACTTCTGCACACCTAAAAGAGAGGGTGGGCCAAGGTGGATTGTGCATGGGAGACTTTGTAGGCCACTGGCTGGGTAAATGGGGTAGAGAAGGCCGAGTAGAATGGGAACAGAGAGCAGCCAGTGTGGAAGGGAAGGGAGGAGTAGTGCCCAGAAACTCTTGCTGGGATTGCAGGGTAGAGTAGAAAGTCCAAGGTCTTCTTCCTGGGTATTCCCAGGGCTGAGGATAGCATAGAGGAAGGGACATAGTTCTCAACCTCCCTCTAGAATCAAGCTAGGAGGCAGAGCCAGAGAACTCAGTTCTCTGGCCAAAAGGGGAAGCTGCAAGGAGTTGCCATTGAGCCCAGCAGAGATTTAACACGTTGGCTTTTTTCCCCTTTATTTTCTTCTGTGCACTGTGGTTTGTGATTGAGTAGGGAAGTTGGAAAAGACAGCCAAGGCTTTTAAAGGTGCCAATACCCTGGCAAGAACAAGGAATAGTTGTTCCTAAAAGAGCCTATATGATTCATTCTAGCCTCCCGTGCCTTATTTTTCTTTTCCATTTCCACTTTCTTGGATGACCCTGCCTGTCAAAGAGGCAGTCAACAGCTTTGGTGAGGCAGGGTAGGGCTGGGGGAAGCACTCATTGTGGGAGTTTGGGAGACTGCATTCTGAGCTTGGCTGATGGGTGACCTTCAGCATGCGGCTGCCCAGCTCTTTGTACCCTGCCTGCCTGCCTTCTTTCACTCCTGCATTCATGGGGTGCTATGCAATGTAGATTATGCATTTGGTACTAGGCACGTAGTTGTAACAAATAGGCTTGATCCTACCCTCAAGGGGCTTACACTCGAGGAAGCTAGATAACATTGAATAACGGCAGAAAAAGCAGGTGATTCTACACAGCGCTGCATAGACAAACGAGAGCGTGGGATGAAGGAGAACAGGTCAGAGGCTACCCACCTTAGACAGGGACCAGGAAGAGTGACATTTAAGCTATGATTTGAAGGATAACAGAAAATGGAAGTGTCATCTGATCGCCACCCTTGGGGATAGTGTGCCAAGAAAAACAAGAGCCATGAAGAAAAGATCTCAGACCGGCTCCTCAAACCTGATGGAGTAGGCCTCAGAACTACTGCCCACATTTTCTGTTATACTTTATTTATGCATCAACATGCACGTTTATATCTATCAAAGAAAGGCTGAGTGCATCCTGGCCTTGGTGTGCACACATGTACACACACACACACACACACACACACACACACAGTGCATCCTGGCCTTGGTGTGCACACATGTACACACACACACACACACACATTAAACTACTTAACAGCATGAGTATTTTAAAAATATAACTTGGCAAATTAAAAGATTTTGTGAATGATACTATGATTATGATTTAAAATATGTCTTATGAGACAGCAAGAAGACTCAGTGGGTGAAGGTTTTTGCCACAAACCTGATGACCTGAGTCCAATCCCTTGGACCCATATGGTGGATGGAGAGAAGTACCTGCAAGCTATCCTCTAACCATGGACAAGCATGTACACACACACTAAATAAACAAACAAATGAATAAATAGTACATAATTTTTTAAAATTTCAAAATACTTTTTATAACAAAGTCGAGAAACACAGATTCTTTGAAATCGTCTTCCTCATTTTCATTGGGAAAAGTTTCCATTTCTTTTTATGGAAAATAGGAGGCCAAGGTGGCACATACCTTTAATCCCAGCACTGGGCAGATGGATCTCTGTGAGTTCAAGTCCAGCCCGATCTACATAGTGAGTTCCTGGCCAGCTGGAGTTACAGAGAGATACTGTCTCAAAAAAGAACAGAAAAAAAAAAACCCAAAAAAAAGAAAATGAGAATCTTACACAGTGGCAAGAGTTTGGGCGATCACTGCTGAAGGTCATTAAAGTCACGCTGCATGTTTCTTTTCACTATGGTAACACATATGCATTCATTTTTATCCTCTTTAGGCTCTGTCTTTATGACCATTCATTCAAGAATTATTGACTAGACATCGAACGTGTGCCAGGTACTATTGGTGGGAAAGCAACAGTTAAGACAGACTATAACAAGCCAAGTCTGTCTCATGATACTTGTTTTTCTAGGGAAGAGAGAGTCAACAAATAAATAAATCAATATGCGAAGGATCTGTTGTTTCAAAAGGAAATGCATGGGGCCAGAGGGTGCCATTTCTTATGTTTCATATATACTTTAGAGAAGGCAGCATTTGGGCAGAGACTGGGAAGACTGTGAGGGAAGAGAATTCCAGATATATGAAATGGAAGATACAAAGGTTTAGAGGTGAGTTGTGTCATCTAGGAGCAGGGAGCTGTGTGCTGGGATCAGTGGGATATCATTTCAGGTAGGCCTTGAAACAAGGTTTTCGGTATAGGTAGTCTACTCTGGAGGTGGGACACTGTGATAGGATTAGGAAGTGATGAGAGAGAAGGAAGGAAAACCAAAATATGGGATATGAAGGAGTAGGTTACTACTGTAGGGAACTGAGCTCAATCCTGCTAGAGAGCCCTGAGAGATATATGGAACATTCCTCAGACCTGTACACTGCAGGGTCAGGTGGGTTCATCTAGGATCTGCCTCGTTGGTGTATATAACTTCTGGAACCTTCCCCTAAAGCCATCAAATACTACCAGGTAGATATAGGAGAGGCCCTAAAGTGTAGGGCAGAGACTACAGGTCTGCTAGAGGATACAGTGGTAGGAGGTGACCGCAAACAGCAAGCAGGGCCCAGAGCACAGACATCACAACAACAACAACTCGGGATTTTATTTTCAGTAAGATGGCAAGTATTTAGGAAACATAGTCTGATTTCCATTTTTAAGTGAAAATGTTATGACTGCAGTCAGGGTTTACAGGGGTGTCGCTCTGGAAGCGACAGAGCAAGCTAGGAGCCTATGAAATAGCGTCGGCAAGAGAAGGTGGCAGCTTGACAGTAAGAGGCGCGATTGTGGGAAGTACTGGAGGCAGAGCATCTAGAACCCGCTCGTGGTTTGAACGTGAGAGATGCGAAAAGAGGACACACTCTCTCAGGTTTCTGGCCCGAGAAGTTGAGAAAGCGGATGTTTACAGGACTGGGATAGACATGCAGGAGCAGTTTGCGATCTGCTATAAATTTGGAATGCCCTTGTTAAATAAACAGGAAACCACTGGCCCAAGCCTGTTTCCATAATTGAGTGCCCATGTGATAAACGGTGTTCTAGCTGAACATACAAGCTTTGGTGGTCCATCTTGACTGTCAACTTGGTTTAGAGTCACCTGGGAGACAAACTTCTGAGTGTGTCTATGAGGGCATTTCCAGAGAGGTTTAACTGAGGTGAGAAGAGCCACCTCGAAGGTGGGAGGCATCCCATGGACTGGGGTCCAGGACAGAATAAAAAGAACCATACGAGTGTGGCACCAGAATCCAGCTCTCTTCACTGCCTGACTGCAGATGCAATGTGAGCAGTTGCCTCACACTCTTGCCTCCACAGCTAGAGCACCTCCCTCTGTCATGCACTTCCCTCAAACAGTGAGCCAAAAGCCTTCCTCATCCTGTCAGTGTTCCCTAAGATCACCACCAGAGTAGACTACTTCTTAACTTCCTTAAGGTGCTTTTGTCAAGTATTTTGTATTTTGTCAAAGAAATGAGAAGAGTCATGTACAAACCAAATGGAAACCTCACTTAAGGGTACATATGTTTATTTTTATTTTTTGCAATAGGCAGCCTGATCTAAGCCAATCACAAGCAGCTAAACTTCATCTAATCATAGGTGGCTAACTAACCAGACCGTGGCCAACTAACTAGCTGAACCATGTCCAAATAAGGTAGACAAAGCTGTAACAAATCAGTGCACATTCATTTTCTCTCTATACTACAGTCACTGCCCACCTGGTAGGAAAGAGTTCCCTGTACTTCTGGCTTTGGTAACCCTCAATTCATGAACTGTTTCTTGCTTAAAGAAATTCTGCTAAATTTAATTTGTCAAAAATACAATATCTACTAGATACATAATTGAAAACATTGAGGAGACAGACATATGTGAGTGTGGGACTTAATAATGTCTTCCTGATTCATGCCTTTGGCTAATTCCCCCCTGGCAGGCTCAGAGTCTTCTACTTGGTACATTGTTCTATGCAGCCTTAAATCTGCATTCTATACTTCTGAGCAGCTTCAAGTTTTCTGGATTCTCATATACTTTCCCTGCCTCTAACTCAAAAGATGAACAGGTTGTTAAAGTATCCTACAGGGACTGGAGAGCTGGATCTCTGGTTAAGAGCTCTTGATGTTCTTGCAAAGAACATGAGTTCATTTCTCATCAGTACCCATATCCACCTAGGGTGACTCACAACCACCTGTAACTCCAATCCAGGGAATTCAATGCCCTCTTCTGGCCTCTGTGGGTACCTGCGCGCACATATGTGTGTGTGTGTGTGTGTGTGTGTGTGTGTGTGTGTGTGTGTGTGTGTGTGCATACACACAGATGAATAAAAAGATAAAAATAAAAAAATTATATTTCTATGTTAGTCATTATTAAAGTTCACAGGAGGTCACAGCTGGGTGAGATTGATGATGAGGGGTTCATAAATCCCCACCCCTAACTGAGGAGTGATGGACAGTTGATAGCTTCTAGAGGAAGGAGAGTAAATTTTCTTTAAGGGTAAGTTGACCAGGCTCCAGGGGATGACCCCACACCCAGAAGTTTATGAAAAGCACAAATTAGAGTGGATGGATTATTAAATTTTTAAAAAGATACAATGTTACGAGATAGATCTGGGAGGGAGGAATTGGGGTGAATATGATCAAAATACATTGCATGACATTCTCAAAGAAAATAAAAATATTCATTTAAATTTTTTTAAAGGACCCCATGCTTGGAGAACAATCATTTTTAACACCTCCCCTCCCTTTACTTCCTTTCTAGTACCACCTGAACCAAGGCAGACATGGTAATTTGGAAGAAGAGAAGTGAGTTATCGTTCCCCTCAGAGAATATACTAATATTAACTTATGCAGTAAACCATCTCTAAAGCTCAATGTCTTCACACAATAATTTTATTCATTACCCACATCATAGTCCAAAGTAGTTAGGCATCCCTCCCGGCGGCTCCTCCATGTGGTGACTCAAGGAACCCAGCATGTCTTGACTGTAAAGCCCTTCCCTTTCAGTACTTGGGACACTTTATGACTACATTTAGAAGTGGAATGAATCACTTCTGCCCACATTCACTTGGCTGGAACACAATTACATCTACCTATCTAACTGCAAGTGAGGCTGGGGAAGATAGCCTCCTTATGTGCCAAGGCAGAAGGAATAGAATTGGTGAGCACCTAGCTCATCCTGCTAGCTTATTCCTCCTGCTAAATAAACGCACTACCACCTGGTTTTGTCTTCCTTCTTTTGTGCATATTTGCACTGTGACTTTATTTGCCATATGTAATTACTCCTAGTGAACCACAAAGATACAGTTTCTGAATCTGCAAAAGTAAGACTTAACTCATACTGACCCAAAATGAAATTCCACTCCCCACATCTCATCTGGAACATTGCTCACCTGGCTTGTCAAGGAAAGATACAGTACATTACCTGTGCTTTGCTTAGCATGCCAGGGAAAAGTCAGTTATCTCTAGAATCTCTTTAAATGCCTCATAAGTAGGCCAGTAATCCAGAAGCTACTGCTTTCACCTGCTACCCCCGGCTGGGAGGTAGCTGAGGAGTGGGACAGACAGGATAAGGTGGACAGACAAGATAAGAGGACTGAGTTAAATAGTGACGATTAAAATCATGTAAACGAGGGAGCTAGGTAGAGTACTAGATCAGTGGGTAGAGTGCTTGCCTAGAATACACAAAGCCCTGGGTTGTGGTGGTGCATGCCTGTCAGCAGTGGGAAGGTGGAGATAGGAGGATCTGGGTTCAATCCCCAGCACTGCATAAACTGGCCATGGTGGCACAGACCTGTAATCCCAGCACTGGGGAGGTAGAGACAGGAAGATCAGCAGTTCAAGGCATTATATATATATTATTTTGTGTGTGTGTGTGTGTGTGTGTGTGTGTGTATTGCCTGCATGTATGTAGGTGTGTCCATGTTGTGCAATGCCAATGGAAGCCAGAAGAGGGCATCAGAATCAGATCCTCTGGAACTGGCATTACAGATGGTTATTAATCACTATGTGGGAGCTGGATATTGAACCCAGGTCCTTTGCAAGAGCAGTCAGTGCTCCTAACTGCTGAACCATTCTCCAACCCATTTTTAACTCCACAGTGAGTTCAAGGCCAGCCTATGCTTTATGAGACCCCATCTTTAAAAACAAAAAGTGAGGGAAAGGAAGATGATTTAGGTAAAAATCAATGAGCAAAATCTGAGGATAAGAACTTAAGAGCAATGGAACAGATGAGAGGTGGGCTCAGGAGAGGTCAACTACAGCAGGCTAGAGAGAGGGACCCTTTAGGAGACACACCTGCTTGTTGGCAGGTAGAGGCTGCAAAGCTGTCTTTATCTTGTTCATTGGCACTGCAGAACCTGAGCACTTCCATTAAGGGATGCAAAGCACTCAAGTCATCTCCTGTCAAGGAAGTGAAGAGCTGAGTGGATGGGAGGAGCACCAGGGAAAGGAAGGGGGGAACAGAGAGGAACCAGAGTGGGGAATACTGCGGAAGAGCACAAACCATCTGGGGTTGCTCAGCACCCTAGGGGATCTCTTCACAATCCATCAAAGCTCCAGCCTCTGTCTGGATTTGACAAGAGCCTGCTTGGTGCCTGCCACTTCCAAGCTTCCTCTTCATCAGCTCTAGGCAACCACACCTGTGCACACCTAACCACTGTCCACCAGGAGTTCCAGCCATCTCGTGGTTCTCCTAGTGCTCTGCAGAGCACCCAATGGCTGGGACAGGTGAGGCTATCCTGGAGTACAAGGTGAAGCGGAGGATGAGCAGATGGAAATAGGGCATGCAAGAGTGCGCTGCTGTTCCCGTGCAGTGGAGTCCCGTGGATCAAATGGGCCTCTATATGGCTTTCTTCTCTGAACACTGGCCTCTGCCATCTGCTTGGCAATGTCAGCATTCGGCTTTTAGCAGACAGAGCTTGTGCAGAAGTCAAGCTATTGGGCAACCACACATGCTGACTGGGAGACTGATCCCAGGCATAGGCAGAGCAGGGCCAATGCATAATTCCTCTCCAAGGTGGGCCACCCAAGACTTCAAAACTCAAAGAATAGTTTGGTATTCCCCCATCGGGTCTGCTTCTATTTTGTTTTTTCTTTCCTTCATTCCCTCTACGCCACCTGCTCCTTTTTGCGTTTTAGAGGCTGCATCCAACTTCTCAGGGGCCTCGTGGATGTTTCAGAATGTACAGGGCACTTAATACAAAGGATATCCCTAGGGGCCATCTCAAATGAAGTCTTCATGCTTTCGCTACCTTGGGGAACTACTACCCCTAAGACTCCTCACTGCTAAACTCAACATCAAAACTGTTAGTTAAAAAAAAAAAATCCCACACAATTTACAGCAGTTCAGTGCACTGGAAAGGAACAGCTGATATGCATTGCATAGTTTTAAAAGACTTAAGCTGATACTGCAAGCTGCATAGGGAAACAACTTCATCGCTTGAGTTACCTCTCAACAGCAGCAGTAATGGACCAATCTTGCACCACTTAAATATATACGCATGGGCTGGATGCCCCCCTCCCAGGCACTCCAGTTGCCACCCCTCCTTTTGATCCTTTGAACCTTTGTGTGGAGAGAAATGATGAGGACTTCTATTCCTAGCTATTTCTAGAAGCTTCGGAACCCAGGCTCCCAGCACCAAGAGCCCAGGTTCAGGGAGCACTTCCTGCCCTACGTTCTTGCTTATCCGCTATTCCTTGTACTTCCTGCTCTATTTTCTGTGGTCTCATTGGACTTCCTGGACCTTCCTTCATCAGGTCCAACTTATTTCAGTAACTCACAAACCTGCTTTCTGAAACAACCACTAAGTACACTTAGTTTCTTTCCCAAAGATCCAGCCCCTGGCCTTGGCAATACTGGGCTAACCTGGACACTGTGGAACTCAGTGCTGCACCCTATTACCTTGACTAATACTGACAAGCCGGCTCCAGAAAGCCAACACCTGCATATTCAGCTGAGTTCCACCTTATCCGTAAGTATTCTTTAGAAGGTGAGGAGCTGGGGAGATGGTGTCAATCAGTAATGTGCTTGCCATACAAGCAAGAGGACTTGAGTTTAACCTCCAAACCTAAATTTAAAAACTGGATATAACAGCACATGCCTATAATCCCAGCTCTAGGGAGGTACAGACAGGGGAGATTCCTGGGGGCACTGTGACCAGTGAGTGTAGTTGAATCAGCAAGCTCCAGGTAGAGAGAGAGAGAGAGAGAGAGAGAGAGAGAGAGACTCTGATTCAAAAACTAAGGTAGAGAGTGATTAAGGAAGACATGTAACATGCACACACACACACACACACACCTTAATATTCCTACCTTAATCTCAGATTTCACTCAGGTTACCATCACTCTGTGGAGTTGGTCCCCAAATGGTCTGTCTAAAGTTCCTTTTAGACTCTCAGAGCTGGGTTGAACCTTAGCGATTGTGTAGTACAGTCATTCCCAAAGGAGATGGGGAGGATTGACAGAGCTGAAACAAGCCAGGGGAAGGAACTAACAGCGTTCTCAAGCATCTGTGGTATCCTAGGCAGAAAGAAAGAGGCTCTCAGGCCAGCCAATTAGGATCCCAGGGCACTGAGCTGGCACACTTCTGCTGGGTGTATCTTCCTGAGCTGCTGAGATTCTCTAAAATGTTGGTTCCTTCCAGCTGTTTGTCCACTTGTTCGTGTGAAGTTTTCTATCTTTCCAACTGCCCCTTCAGTGGTCTTCTCCTTCCTTTTTACTTTTCTTTCTAAGATTACCTTTGCACCAACAATTTGAGAGCCACACGAGTGCTACAGGATACCTACACATCTTCATTATTATGTATTTACCGTGTGCCTGCATGTTTATTCTCTTCTGTGCTATCCCCTAAAGAAACATGATCCAGAGAGATTCCTCCTCCATCCTCTGCCAACTAGCACACACAGAAAGGGCTATCTGTATACTCTGAGACAAGATGTTTAGTTCCGGTCTTCCTATATCCACTTGTTTCCAGTGAATCCCCATAGATGAAAATCATGCAACACACCATGCCCCCATCTTTCAAAAGCTTTTGGACCACATGTAGTATGATGGACTTACCCCATCACTCACCTCCATCCTACGAAAATAGAAGACCTTAGTGATCGGAGAGGGAGCTATTTCTCTGCAGAATTTTGTTGCTTTGTTCCCCTTCAGTCAGCATGGTTATAGGACTCATTCAGAAAGCTTGGCATGACTCTTGGAGGAATATTGGAAATTTAAGATTAATACACATCTGAAAAACATAGAAGCAAAAGATTTGAGGTTGCAGAGCTCAGACTGCATGAGCAACTACAGAGCAATGTGATTCCTAGGAAACCAAAGATGTGACATGCTGTAGCAAACCAAAGATATGACATGCTGGAAAGAGGGGATCTGGGGTTGCCTTCAAAGGGACCTGGCCCAAAACACTGCCTGGAGAGATGAACAGATCAGCAGAGGGGGTGGATTCTGAAATAGAGCACCTGAATGTCAGATGCAGTCAGTGGGAGGAACCGTTACTTGAGTTATTAGAGTTGCATTACAACGTTCTAATAGATACTCTCAGGAAACCACAGAGGTGAAACCTAGAACAGGGAAGTCTGCTTGGAAATCCTGTCAAGATCAGAAAAGTAACTAGCTAATTAGCTTTTCCCTAATCCTGTCCATGACCCTAACCAGAAATAGAAGTTACAGGATCAGTGATGGGGAAGCCACTGGAGGAAGTCTAGCACTATCCTGCCCCTTCTGGAGGTGGTACAGAACTGGAGATGGGGACACAAAGTTCTAGGCAGCATTACTTAATATATGAGGCTAGACATATGAATTACAAAAAAAAAATCTGTTCTTGTGGTACAAAGGACCAGAGATATTTTAAGGCCTTCCAGGGAACTGCTGACTCTGGGGCAAAAACAGAGCAGGTTCAAAAGGGACACAGGAGTTGAGTCTGTCTCATGCACTGTAATGAACATGCATATAGGTTTGTAGACAGTGATGAGCAGTCGAACAGATAAGGAAACTGTGAAACATTAACCGACCTCCAGTTAAAATAATCAGAAATGATGTAGAACTTATATTTTAACTTAGTCGTTTGCTCTGCAGTCTCTTATGATCATAATTTGGCTTTACGTATCCAAAAATGGGTGGTACTTTTCTCCATGCGGATTTTTGCCGGTCATTAGGCATTCTGCTCTATATAAGGCAGAAGGTGATTTGGTCATAGGTTTATAACCAAAAGCACCAGGCCTTCTGTGGAGTACTGGATAGCTTCCTTTTATGCATAAGTGTATTTTCTATACAAAAAGAGAAAATTCTAATAAAAACAACTAAGCATTGTGATAGTTAATAATTGATTGTCACTTTGACAAGATCTAACCTCACCCATGAGCCAAACCTCTGGACACACCTATGAGGGATTATTTTTTAATAAGTTTCATTGAACTGGGAAGACCCACCCTAAATGTGGGTGGTACCTAATGCCTATAGCCCAACTGTAAAGAAGTGCCAGAAAAAAAACGTTTTGTGTTTTGTGCTTGCTTGCCTGTCACCTCTGCTGATGAGCAAAACTGTTCTGTTGCTGCAGCAGCTGTGGCTGCTGTTGCCCCCATCCTTGCTGACATCAGAACCCGGCCTTCCAAAGCAGACTGAAGACCAGTGACTTTCCCACAGTCCTCCAGGCCTTCAGTGACAGATTGGGATGGCTGAGGTATCCAGTCTCATGAACTGAGCAGTTACTGGGTTCTCAGCCTCTCCCATGTGAAGGCAACCATTACTGAAAGACCAGATCATATTATGCAAACCAATCTAATAAATCCCCTTTTAATGTATTCTCATTCATTTAAAAATTATTTATTTAATGTGTATTTGTGTATTGCATGCATGTAGGTAAGTGCACCCATGTCATGCACACTGGTTGTTCTTGCAGAAGACCCGGGTTCGAATCCCAGCACCCACATGGCAGCTAACAATGGTCTGTAACTCCAGTCCCAGGGGAACCAACAGCCTATTCTCACTCATTTTTATCAGTCAGTTCCTATAGAGAACGCTGACTAATGCAGGTAGGTACTAGTTCTAGCCAACATAAACTATTATTTCAAATTATGAGTTCTCTATTTCTAAAAATAAATACTCATCTTGGTATCTTCTTTCTACCCCAGATGTTCATTTGTGCTTAAGAGCTATATTAGAGGACTGGTGAGATGGCTCAGCAGGTAAAGTCCCTTGCTTCCAGGTCTGACAACCTGAGTTCAATATCCAGGATCCCATATGAGGATGGAGAGAAATGCATCCCCTCAAAATGTCCTCTGACCTCTACACACACAAGCGCACGCACATGTACACATGCAGAGAGAGAGAGAGAGAGAGAGAGAGAGAGAGAGAGAGAGAGAGAGGAAGAGGACGAGGAGGATGAGGACGAGGACGAGGACAAGGAGGAGGAAGACGAGGAAGGGGAGGAGGAGGAGAGAAAGCAGTCTTAGAATTTTGTTTGTAGGCAGATTCGTAGGCCTTGTCCTCAGATCTTCCAACTTAACAATACTGGAAAAGATCCCAGGAACATGATTGTTTTCTTAAGACAGGGTCTCCCTGGAGCCCTAACTGGTCTGGAACCCATTATGTAGACTAGGCTAACCTGGATCTCACACATATCTGCCTGCCTCTGGCTCCCAAGTACTGGGATTAAAGCTGTGTGCCATCATGCCTAGAAGAATATGCTTTTGGTTAACCATGCCAAGTATTTGTTGTCTTTTACAATTTAAGATTGTGTTAATTATTAACAATCACTGTTCAATCTGACCCTTAGTTTTCCCTTATACTTAAAATAAACTTTTTCATTATTTATTTCTTTACTTTCATTTTATGTATATGTGTATTTTGCTTACCTGTATGTAGGTGCACCAAATGTATGCAATGCCCATAAAAGCCAGAAGAGGGTGTCAGATCTCCTAGGAATGAAGTCACAGACATTTGTGAGCCATCATGTGGAAGCTGAGAACCAAATGAGGGTCCTCTGCAAAGACAGTCAGTGCCCTAAACCACTGAGCCAGCTCTATAGCCTTCCAAAAATTTTTTAGAAAATCATTTTGCGGGGCCTTTGGTTTTAGCAGCTTTTACCAGATATTAATCTACTAGCACTTCTCTCATGGGAAACATATATATTAATTCTAATTACCTGCTGTGTAGCTTACTAAAAGAGTACATACTTGTCCACTTACTGGCTCCTTTTCTCAGGTGACAGGAGCAAAGGACCAGCTACTCCTGTAAGTTCCCCACCAGGTGAGGTTTCCCACCAGAAGTGCCAATCAATAAAGCACTGAGGTTTATTCACTAAACACTTTCCAAATCAAAGATCAAACACAGGATTAGATACAAGTCTGCTTCTAATGCAACAACTCTAAGAGGTAGGGGTTTAAAAATCTAAGGCATCCCAGTCCATTTAATTAGAATTTAACAAGATTTTTAAACAGATAGGGTAATTTCTTCACGCACAGAGATAATCAGAAACAGATGTGACTAGAATGGTTAATATTAGGAGGGAGGAAATCCTTCCTCAAGGATTTAATCGTAGGTTCTAGTTGGTGACTTTAAGGTCCTGTTCTTTAAAGAGTCTGTCATTTGTTTTTCAGTTAAATTTCTTCTTGGCATTGGTCCATTATTCCAGCCTGTTGTGAACATTTGAAGCTTTGGTTTTTGTCTTCTATATTATTACTATTCCCCCAACTTTGATTCATCCTGCAATTTGAATCACAGGTTCTTGTAGGCTGGTGGAAAAATCAGGACCAGGACAGGTCCATAACTTTATGACAGTAAAATTAGACCCATTCTACAAGCAGCACAGGCATTGTCTCACTTCTGCGTGCAACTTTAGTGCTCCCCTATAATTACACAGAGAACAGAAGGGCAGCAGGTAGCTTGTAGGTGGAGCCATATAGCAGCTATGGGTTAGGGTCGACATTTGCGGCTAGAGGAGCAGTTGGGGGAGGGGGGAGCAAGGTCGTGCTGGAACACAAGAACAGCTTGTGAGGGACCGCAGGACACTCATAAAGCCAAGAACAACGATGTTAAGCTGCCTTTATTTAGCAACAACCATCATCGCACCAGTGCTTTATGTGCATTATCTCATTCATCTCTCTAACTCCTTCTAGAAGTGATCAAGCATGAACTTTGAGGCCAAATCACTTGAATTTGAATCTTGACTCCAGCATTTACTAGGCATGGCCTCAGAAAAGCTGTTTATAAGCTTACAAGATCCCCATTTGAAACAACGATGGGAGGAGCAGCACGTGGGGGCATGTGCAATTGCATAGGCAATCACTACTGTCACAGATAAGCTCTTCAGTGTTGGTGGCTCGATACTCTAAAGGTTTGCTTCACACATGGGCAGCCTTCTCAATGAAAATGCAGGGACCTGTGTTCCTTCCATTTTAAGATCATTTTAGTTGTCAAGCAGAGAACAGTCTTTTGCAGGAAGGGGTAGAGGGTGCAAGGGAGGTGTTATAGATATTAAAGGAATATACTTTTTAAAAAATTATTTAATAACCATATAATTAGAAGAAGCATTTCATTACAACAGCATTGACATATTCAATAACAATTTCCAGAGCTAAGATATATCTCTTTCAAAATTGACTGTAAATTTTTAGGTTCACAGTTGAATTAATACAGTTATACAATATTGAACTCTGTATAAAGCCCATAAGACATAAAATTGAATGAGGTTTTAACCTTTAAGAAACATCTGCATTTCATTTTAAAATATATTGTTTCATACAGAAAACAATATCATTTTTAATGCTACCAACACTTAGATGTTTGCATATGCATCTCTAATCTCTATGTACCTGAGTATTACTAGTCAGAGTCGGTTACTTTCTGAGATCCTTGGCACCTGAGCATGGATATAAGGTCATCAGGTAGATTTTAATGGTAGTATTTTTCACCTCTACTAATTAACATGAAGCAAATTTTTATGCTTCTTCCTCAAATATAACAAATTTTTTATTTGTTGATTTTTTGTGTCAATATTACTTTGGATAAGATTGGGGTCTGCTATTCATTTTCCCAGTTCTATGCTAGGTTACTATCTGGGAATCGTTTTGGCCACCCTGGCCAAAAACTCAAAAGAAGGTATCGCTTGTCTGGCATTGTTGCTTGTTATGTAGCCTTTAGGTATGTTATGTAGCCTTTAGGTATACATATGGACCCTTATGAAGTTATGTTGGCCCCTTTAATCTTTGGTTATACTTTCCTTTTGGGTATTTAAGGCCATACAGTTGGTCCAGATAAACCAATTTATTTTTACTCTTAAGGTCATTTGAGGATCTGTTCCTCAGGGGTCACACGGACTTGGGAGGAGCCCCCTGGCTCCTTTCTTTTACCAGCTTGCCTATGTGAAGATAAGTCAAAGGTCCTACTCGACCACGGTTGGCTTCGCTTGGAAGCATGGAGGAAGTGATTCCTCTGTGTTGATCCTCCTCTTTATAGACTGGACACTGGTTCAAGTCCATCTGGTGGGATCTCCTCGGCCTCCCTGATCAAGAGGACAGGTGACCCACCACCTGAGGGAACCTAAAGGCCCTGTCTTGCCAAGGTGGTGCTGAGAGGAAGTTACTGGGGCACGGCCTGACTTGTTTTGAAAGTCTGACAGATACTTCCACACTGCTGAGGAGTGCATGATCAGCACGTGATCATCCTTAAGATACACCCTCAGGGGGGAGGGGGATTTCCAGATGCCTTTATAAGCTCTGTAATGCCTGCAATAAATGAGTTCTTGCTTGACTAGACTCCCCGTTGTGTTTGATTGTTCCCGGTGCTGGGGGCAGCAAGGGCTGGTGAACAGCGTGCTTACTCATCCCCAGTCATCCTTGCGTGGGGGTTGCAGGCTCGAACCCCTGCAACTGGAACCCAGCGTGGTGCTCGAAGGAGGGTGAAAAGGACTGGGGCTAATCGAGAGTCCGGGGTAAGCAAGACCGAAAGATGGGTAACGCAATTAATAAGCCTGAGGACCCGGGCGCTTAAGGCACTGAGAGATATGCTTAAAAGTAGGGGTTGGATTTGTCAGATCCAGCAGCTCAAAAGGTTTGGGCAGAGGCCATTCATTTGGCTCCCTGGCTACTTGGGGCTAATGTTTTTACTGGGGATACATGGGAACCTGTGGAACGCCTAGCTCGGCAAAGGGAGGTTCAATTGGGGATTGATCCACCACTGGGGTTCTACTCTACTATCTCGGCCTTAAAGGCATGCTTTCGGCCGAGAGCCCTAAGCCCTCAGCGCCACCTCCTGACAAGCCTTCAGAAACCTCAGCATGGGAATCATGGGCAGAGTTTGAGGAAGAACGCAGAAATGCAACAGAAGTGAAAGCAAAAGCGGCCAAAGTAACAAGCGGCACATCAGGTGTGCCCTGGCCAACTTCAGGGCTTCCCAGGACCCATGAAAACCGTCCCCATTCTCAGGCAAATGAAGCTAAATGGGGGGTGCGACCCCTAGTGGCAGCAGGGTTATCCACCAACCTCATAGGACAAGATATTTTGGGGGACACACAGGCCTGCATAACCACTGATAACAAGGCCTTTTATGATGACCTTTTGGACCTTGAAGAGTCTGATAGGCTTCTCAAGTCAGCAACTCAGGGGTTGTCTCACCATATCAATTACATGGGGGGGCCCAAAGAAAGAGCATCAGGTTCATCCCCAATTCTAAGGGCCACTGCCCCTCAGGTTCCAGCTATCTGGTGGTCCCCTGGGTTGCTGGTATGGGTGGAGCAGTGGCCATTGCCTGAGACAAAACTACAGGCTTTAAAGGAAATTGTGCAGGAACAATTATGGTTGGGCCACATCCAGCCTTCTATAAGTCCATGGAACACACCTGTTTTTGTTATTAAGAAACCCTCTGGCAAATGGAGACTGTTGTAAGACTTGCGTAAAGTCTATGCTAGGTTGACCCTAGTGGGTACACCCTTAAGGGGACTGCCTTGGATCCCTGATATTCCCTCAGATTTATTTCTTATAGTTATAGACAGTAAAGATTGTTTTTTTTCTATCGCTTTACAACCCCAAGATTGTGAAAAATTTGCTTTCTATGTGCCTTACACCAATTTTAAAACACCTGATGAGAGGTATGAATAGACTGTTTTACCCCAAGGTATGTCCAATAGCCCAGCATTCTGCCAAAGCTATGTGAAGACCCTTTTGGGCCCTGCTCACTTGTTGCCACATGTCACTGTGTACATTTGTATGGATGATATAATCTTGGGAGCTCCAAGCCCCCAACAATGAAAAGAGTTATATAAGGTTACTCAGAAATGTCTACAGACAGGCAGACTCCATGTATCCGCTGATAAAATACAGACTATTGCTCCCTTTAAAATTCTGGGAACCACACTCTCTTTGGAAGGAGTAAGCCCTTTTCTTCCAGGGCTATTAGGTTCTCATATTGTTGGAGGCCAAGCCTTAAGTGTACCCCTGCCCCAGTTTGAAACAACCAGGTGGCCTTGTAAAAACATGTTTTTCTTGCCCTGATTTTTTACTACATTTTACTTCCTTATCTTGTGAAACCACCAGGGCTCATGACTGTAGTAGAAATTCCCCAGCAGGGCCTTGCCGCCTTCCACTCCCCCTGCCTTCTCTCCGCCCTTTGCCTTCCCCCACCCTCCGCTTTACTATATTAACACTGTGTGATTGCGCAATAAATGAGACTTGATCAGAGTACTGTCTTGTCTCCATTTCTTCGTGCCCCCTGTCTGTTCATTCCTCCAGGTTCAGTCTCGGTGCCCCACGCTGTTGCTCCGTGGGTCGGAGCACAAATCCAGTTGCATGGAAATCCAATTACTCCTTTGATGATTCAGACTCATACGCTCCTTAAAGACAGAGAAGCCGCTATTTTCTTACAGCATCTTGGGGGTCACCAAGGATCGCCTGGGCTTTTATCCCAAGGCTTCCACCCAGGTCCTGTCAGCATGCCTGAATGAAGCTCAGGGGTTACATAACCTCAAATTGGCGGGGACTCCATAAGAGGTTTCCTCAAGTTCCCATCAAAGACCTAATGAACATTGTACATACCTATAAGTCTTGTTAACCCTTTCTACAGGTACAGCCTCCGCAACAGCCAGGGATAAACCCCAGGGGACTCAAGCCCAATTCCTTATGGCAAATGGATTTCACACACTATGCTCCTTTTGGAAAGCTTAAGTTTATTTTTGTGTCCATTGACACATTCTCACATGCCAGTTGGGCTACCATTCATACAGGAGAGAAGTCTAAAAAATGATCAGTCTGATTTTCTCCAGTACTTTGCTACATTGGGATTGCCCCAAAGAATTAAAACTGGTAATGGGCCACGTTTTGTGAGTAAAAATTTACAAGATTTCTTTTCACTTTGGGGAATTTAACACAATACAGGAATTCCCTACAATCCCCAAGGTCAAGCCATTGTAGAATGCAACCATCAAAACCTAAAAATTCAATTATGAAAACAAAAAGGGGGAATAAGCCCCCACCAACAGTTGGGTATGGCTTTCAGAAGCATTGGGGACAACAGGAGCAGAGGCCTGAGGTACGGGTAAGGTGGAAGGACCCCATTACAGGGCAATGGAGAGGCCCAGATCCATTGCTAACCATGGGTTGAGGCTTTGGCTGTATCTACCCTACAGGAGATTCAAACCCCATATGAGTGCCTGCAAAAAACCTTAAGTGGGTAGGCCAGGATCCCACTGACTAGCATGACAGTCCATGGACCATAGTTCATGAGACAAAATTCCTCTCTTTATTTATATCCATCTGAGGTGAAGGACCCAGTTCCTTGGCTTCATTGCCAGTCAGCCTCTTTGACAACTGGCTGATTAGCTAAAAGGTACATGGTCTCAGAAATATTTCAACTTGTCCTATGACATGACTTGCTTTGTTTCTCTTGATAATGCTTATCTTTAAGTGTCTTTACCAGATAATTTGGCCATGGCCCATGTCCTCATGATTACAGACTCCCCCAGGAATATACCCTCTCCAGTTGTCCACACTTGGCTAGCCGAGTTAGGCAGAGACTAAGACCGTCACGGGCTGGCATTACCCGTGCAGCTGCACTTAATCATGACACATTTTTAGCCAAGGACAAGTAAGATGTCCCATGACAAGCACTCCTAAGAGAGGACATGCACATGGCCAGATGCATGGTCCAATGATGGGCAAGGCTTGGTCAGAGGTGACACAACCTAAGACAGGCAAAAATGCATAAGATTAGAGGAAGGGGATAGCCATCTCTCCACAGGGAGCCATCAATGAGATGGGTAACCCATGAAATAAAGTCAATCCAGCCTTATAAAATAAAAATAAAAGAGGGAAATGTGGGGACCTAAAGGCCCCATCTTGCCAAGGTGGCACCAAGGGGAAGTTACTGGGGTGTGGCCTGACTTGTTTTGAAAGTCTGAAGGATACTTCCACATTGCTGAGGAGTGCATGATCAGCGCGTGATCATCCTTAAGATACACCCTCAGGGGGGAGGGGGATTTCCAGATGCCTTTATAAGCTCTGTAACACCTGCAATAAATGAGTTCCTGCTCGACTAGACTCCCTGTTGTGTCTGACTGTTCCTGGTGCTGGGGGAAGCAAGGGCTGGCGAATGGTGAACTTACTCATTGCCAGTCATCCTTATGCGGGGGTCACAGGCTCAAACCCCCAGCAACCACCATTATAGGACATTTTGAGAGATGCTCATAGTCCCCTGGAACTGGATGACCTAGGAGGGCAAGGAGCAAAAAGTGTCCTTTATGTCCCTCTGACCAAATTATTATAGACCTCAAAGTATGTCTTAAACACCCAAGATGGTTAGTGCCACCAGTCTGGTATTTTTAATTATTGTGTGTCGTGTAGATAAATCTTGCGCAAAGACCAGTTTTTCTCAGATAAACTTTACCTAGACATATATTTCTTGGTCTGCTATGTATAATTTGGCAGGAGGTTGTAGGAGTAATATGGTTCTCTCTGGTTTTCAAAACTAGCTAGGCATTGTTTATCTCTCATGTTGTCTCACCCCTCCATCATGGTTTTACCACTTAAGGTGCCCCCATTTTCCCCCTTTCTCCCTTACTAATACTCTTTGACTATGGCAAATTTACAACCAATTTGGAAGGAGATGCATCTTAGCTCTGGAAATAGTTATTGAATATGTCAATGCTGTTGTAATGAAATTCTTCTTCTAATTATATAGTTATTAAAGAAATAATTTAAAAAATACTCACAAACCTATGCAAGGACACATCAAAGAGATTATCCAAAATCCTTATCAAATTT
>NW_008359625.1:7032801-7034043 GCF_000622305.1 Nannospalax galili | reverse complement strand
AATCCATGAACATGGGAGGTCCTTCCATCTCCTGGTGTCTTCCTCAATCTCTTTCTTTAACGATTTAAAATTTTCATTGTAGAGGTCTTTAATGTCTTTGGTCAGGTTTATTACAAGATATTTTATTTATTTATTTATTTTGCAGCTGTTGTGAAGGGGAGTGTTTCCATGTACTCTTTCTCTGAGTGCTTGTTATTGGTATAAAGAAAGGCTACAGACTTTCATAGGTTAATTTTGCTTTACTGAACGTGTTAATAATTTCTAGGAGTTTTCTGGTGGAATTATTGGTGTCCATTAGATATAACATTTTATCATCTGCAAAAAGGGATAATTTGATCTCTTCTTTTCCAATTATTAATCCATTAATTTCCTTCTCTTGCCTTATTGCTCTTGCAAGAGTTTCAAGCACTATGTTAAAGAGAAGTGGGGATAGTGGACAGCCTTGTCTGGTTCCTGATTTCAATGGGAATGCTTCCAGTTTTTCTCCACTTAGAATGATGTTGGCTATGGGTCTGTTATATATGGCTTTAATTATGTTGAGGTATGTCCCCTCCAGTACAGTTCTGTGGGTTTTCTGTTTGTTTCCTTGGTTGTCTCCTCTGATGTACAGAAGGTTTTTACTTTAATGAGGTCCCATTTTTTAATTCTTGCCTATCCTTTCCTCCACCTATATCTTATAGGCTCTTCCCTACTGTTTTCTAACAGTTTCAGAGTTTCAGGCTATATATTGAGGTCTTTGATCCATTTGGAATTGACTTTTGTGCAAGGTGAAAGATTAGGGTTTAGTTTCATTCTTCTACAGATGGAGATCCAATTTTGCGAGTACCATCTGCTGAACATGCTGTCTTTCCTCTAGTGAATGTTCTTGGCCCGTTTCAGGTGGCTGAAATTGCATGCACTCATATTTGGGTCTTCAGTTTTGTTCCATTGATCTATGGGTCTATTTTTGTGCCAGTACCATGTTGTTTTTATGACTGTAGCTCTGTAATACAGCTAAAAATATGGTATAGTAATCCCCCCCGTGCCCCGCATTGCTCTTAGCAGGGTTGTTTTGGCTATCCAAGGTCTTTTGTGCTTCCATACGAATCTTAGAATAGTTTTTTCCAATTCCTTGAAAAATGTCATGGGGATTTTGATTGGCATTGCCTTGAATCTATATATGACCTTTGGTAGGATGGTCATTTTCACAATCTTAATTCTTCCAATCCATGAGCATGGGAGGTCCTTCCATCTTCTGATGCA
>NW_008359625.1:7030802-7031354 GCF_000622305.1 Nannospalax galili | reverse complement strand
GCTGGATATAGTAATCTGGGTTGGCATCTGTGGTCATTTAAAACTGGGAATACTTTGCTCCAGGCTCTTGTGGCTTTCATAGTTTGCACTGAAAAGTCAGCTGTAATTCTAATAGGTTTTCCTTTATATGTGACTTGTTTCAGCTTTCAGAATTGTCTCTTTGTTTTGTACGTGTAGTGTTTTTACTATGAAGTGCCATGGAGTGTTTCTTTTCTGGTCCTGTCTGTTTGGTGTTCTATATGCTTCTTGTATTTGTATGGGCATGTCTTTCTTTAATTTTGGGGCATTTTCTTCCATGATTCTGTTGAAGATCTGGTCCATGCCATTATCTTGGGATTCTTCTCTTTCCTGTATGTCTATGATTCATAAATTTGGTCTTTTTATGGTATCACCCAATTCCTGAATATTCCATTCTTGTGATTTCTTAAATTTTTCATAATCTGCTTGAGTGGTCTAGTTTGTCCACTTTATTTTCCAGTCTTGATATTCTGTTTTCCATTTCATTCATCCTATTGGTGAGGCTTTCTCCTGTCATTTCTAATTGGCTTACTG
>NW_008359625.1:7012329-7030691 GCF_000622305.1 Nannospalax galili | reverse complement strand
TTCATCATTGTTCTTTTGAGTTCCATGTCCTGCATTGTCTCTAGGGGATTCTCATTGTGCTCCTCTAGAGGTTTACTGGTATTTGGTGAGGATATGTTATTTTGGTTTTTCATGTTATTATTTTTTCTCTATGATTTTGAAATGTGTATTTCTTTTGTAGTTTCTGATTCTTGTGTGAGAGTCAAGCCTTCAAGTTTAGTCTGCTTCTTTTTGTAAACTTTATGTGTCTTTGTGGTTTACTTTTTGGGCATGAAAAGCTGGTTCATCTAAGCTTCCAGTTCTCTTTTGATTTTATATTGGAGTGGTCTGACTGCTTTTGTCTTCAGGAGTTCCCACAGAAGCCCAATTCAGGTGAGGTTCAGATATTTTCAGGCTTTCTCCTAAGGTCTAGCTCTCTCTAGGAATGATTTTGGCCTCAGGAATTTGGAGGTTGGACTGGCCTGGGAGCCTGGCTCAGGAAAGATGCTGGTCTAGGGCAGCTGGTGGCCATCCCACCAAGAGAGGCAAAGGTAGGTGGGGCAGGAAGAGGCCCAAGGCCTCCTGGGGACTGCACTGAGGATTTGGTTGGTCTGAATGTAAAGGATCAAGAAGAGGAAAGGTCAGCCCCAGTGTCCCAGAAAGAGGCTGGCACAATGCACTTAGCCCAGAGAGAGGCCTGAGGGTAGGAGAGAGGCCCGAGGTGGGTCCTGCAGGCCCAGGGAAGCAGAGGGAGGTGAGGGTGGGGCCAGGCCCAGAAGCAGAGCTCCTGGGGCCCAGAGAAGGCACTCCCTTGGTCTAGATGAAAAGAATCAGGGAGCAGTATTGGTTCCCCAGGTGTCTGGGGCCCTAAGACAAGGAATGAGGCAGGGCCAAAACTCGGAGAGAATGGCCGGGGAGATGGGAGGGTGAATGAGTCCGGGGTACTCAAGGCTCAGAGGCCACAATGCGCTTACCCCTGAGAGAGGCCTATGGGTAGGAGTGAGGCCTGAGGCGGGTGCTGCAGGCCCAGGGAAGCAGAGGGAGGTGAGGGTGGGGCCAGGCCCAGAAGCAGAGCTCCTGGGGCCCAGAGAAGGCACTCCGTTGGTCTGGATGAAAAGGATCAAGGAGCAGTATTGGTTCCCCAGGTGTTTGGGGCCCCAAGATAAGGAATGGGGCAGGGCCCAAACTCGGAGGAGAGAATGGAAGCGGAGATGGGAGGGTGAATGAGGCTGGGGGAGTCAAAGCACAGAGGGTGCGATGGACTTACCCCAGGGAGAGGCCTGCCAGTAGGAGAGAGGCCTTCGGCTCCTGCAGGCCCAGGGAAGCAGAGCAGGAATACACTTTTTACAATACCCAGAGCCCAGTCACATGATATCTGCTAGTACAAGCAGGCTGGGAAAAGGAATCTGTATCCAGGAAGACAAAGAAATGACTTTTCTGGGGCTGGAGAGCTGGATCAGTAGTTAAGAGCACTGGTTCTCTTACAGAGGACCCAGGTTAGGTTCCCAGCACCTACATGGCAGCTAACAACCATCTCTAACTCCAGTTCTAGGGGATCCGACACCTTCTTCTTACCTCCATGGGCATTGCACAACATGGGTGCACTTACACACATGGAGACAATACACCCATACACATAAAATAAAATAATAAATAAAATATTTTAAAAAGAAATGACTTTTCTAACTTCTGCAGCTGTTTTAAGCTGTTAATTCTCGTGGAGCAGTGCCTGGTCCACAGTCAGTATTCAGAGCGACAGTGACAACTGCAGCCTGTGTTGCATTGGTGCTGGCTGCTGAGTTGTGCCTTCCCAGGACTGTGTCCCAGCTGTCTTTGCTTTAGAGTTCCCTTATATTGCCCTGGGGTTGCCAATGCTTAGGGTTTACTCTGTCATGTTTGGGGACATTCAGACATAAAGGCTGGCTCTGTTCTGTGGGTATCAACTCCAACATCTTCTCTGAACTTTAAGTCATCATAGCATTAGCAAGATGCAAGAGGGGACAAGACAAAGAGACTATACGGGGCTGGACTGCTCCTTGAAGACCCCAGCAGCCTCTGAACAGCACTCTCTGCCCTCACCATTCCCAGAATACTACTTCATTGAGGCTAAAGAAGCCTTTGTAGAAACTTTCACACCAAAGACCGGGACTTAGAAGCTTGTCTCTGTCAATCATCTTGTCAGTATCTGAGCAGGAAACAAGTCA
This sequence comes from Nannospalax galili, assembly GCF_000622305.1. NCBI lineage: Eukaryota > Metazoa > Chordata > Mammalia > Rodentia > Spalacidae > Nannospalax > Nannospalax galili. The sequence continues at coordinate 7,028,529 of NW_008359625.1, read as the reverse complement.
ATCTTCCTACTCCTCTCGTCCTCAAACCCATAAACATAGTCTGATTAAAATATGCAGGAAGGGGGGCCAGGTGTAGTGGTGCACGCCTTTAATCCCAGCATTCGGGAGGCAGAGGCAGGAGGATCTCTGTAAGTTTGAGGCCAGCCTGGTCTACATAGCCCCAGGAGAGTCTTGTCAGTATCTGAGCAGGAAACAAGTCAATCTTCCTACTCCTCTCGTCCTCAAACCCATAAACATAGTCTGATTAAAATATGCAGGAAGGGGGGCCAGGTGTAGTGGTGCACGCCTTTAATCCCAGCATTCGGGAGGCAGAGGCAGGAGGATCTCTGTAAGTTTGAGGCCAGCCTGGTCTACATAGCCCCAGGAGAGTTGGGGCTATAGGGAGACCCTGTCTCAAATATATATTCTTTCAAATGCCATAATTAATAAAGGAATTTAGTTTGATAGGTGAATACAAATAAATAAATAAATAAATAAATAAATAAATAAACAAACAAACAAAAATATGCAGGAAGGTGGTAGCACACAGAGATTTTGAACACAGTGGAGTAGGTTAGTGTAGGTGTTTATTTCCTATCTTAAGAAAATATTTGCATTTCTTAGATTAAAAAACAAATCGAACTTTGACTTTTGTTTTACAGTTTATGTAGTGGATATAATAAAGTAGGGGAAAAAAATGGGCCATGTTTTTGTTATCACAATAGGATCAAAGAGATCTGTCCTTGAAGCCCAGCTCTCAATCTTACTAGCTTTGTGGCTTTGTAAAGTTACATACTTACTGGACTCTGGTGTCTGTATTCATTTCTTTTCTCATCACTGTGACAAAATATCTGACAAAAACAACCAAAGGAAGCAAGGGTTTGTTTTGGTTCATGGTTGAGAGGGCAGCGTCTATTATGCTTGGAAAGCAAAGTGAAGCTCATGGTGACAGGAGCAGGTGTCTGGGACTCCTCAAATCCCGATAGGCAAGGAAGCAGAGGAAGATGAATGCCACGTTACTCCGACATTCTGGTTTCCTGTTTTATTCATCCTGAGACCCTAACCCTTGGGATCACCCACATTCAGGTTAGGTTTTCCCTCATCAGCCAAACCTCTCTGGAAACTTCCCAAAGACACACCCAATTGTGTGTTTCCTAGGTAATTCCAAGTTCAGTCAGTTGATGCTGAAGATCAAACACCACAGTATATATGCTCTAGTAAATTAGTTTAGTAATGTCAATACTGCATTGCAGAGTATTTTTGCATAGAAACTGGCAATAATAAAGGGTAGTTACTTTTGTTACATGTGTGCACATGCACACACACATACTACCTTCTCTGTGACACAGAGGGAGTTATACATGCACTTTCTCCTCCAAAGCTATGAGCACCTTATGTCAAATTTTGAGAATTATTTGAGCAGATTATCTGAGACATTTTTCATGCTCCCTTCATGGAAGCACATAGTCACTGTATTTCCTTTGCATGCATACAAAGGATATATGACAAACAGTTAAAGTTATTACTCAAGCAGCCTAAGGTCTTCAGAAGGTAGATGTTTGAAGGGTAAAGGGTGCAGATGTGAGGGAGGCTCCCTATACAGAGCCTGATTGAGGCTAGGCATGAAGGGTGCCTAGCCAGGACCTCAACATGAGCTTGAAACTAGAGGATACACTTCAACCTATAACACAGGGAAGGGCCCTCTGAACAGCACCCTGGTAGTGCAAGAATTTAGATCAATAATTGACAAATAGGACCTCATGAAACCAAAAAGCTCCTGTATATCAAAATACACCATCATCTGAGGGAAGAGAGAGCCTACAGAGGGAAAAAAATATTTACCAGCTATACATCTAACAGAGGGTTAGTGTCTAGAATATACAGAAAACTAAAAACAAAACCCTAAACACCAAGAACATAAATGAATCAATTAAAATTGGGACATGGAACTAACAGAGTTCTCAAAACAAGAAATACAAATGACTGAGAAATATTTTTTCAATGTTCAGCATCCTTAGTCGTGAGGGAAATGCAAATTAAACTACTTTGAGATGTCATCTATTCCCAGCTAGATGGCTAAGATCCAAAAAACAAGTGACAACAAATGCCGGAGTGGATGCAGGGAAAGAGGAACACTTACCCATTGTTGGCAGGAGTGCAAGCTGGTGCAGCCATTAAGGAAATCATTCTGGTGGCTCCTCATAAAGTTAGAAATAGATCTACCACAGGATCCAGCCTCATGGGGATATGCCCCCAAAACTCTAAATTCTACTAAGAGATACTTGCTCACCCATGTTCATTGCTGTTCTTTTTACAATAGCCAGAAAATGGAATCAGCCTAGACATCCAACAACTGAGGAATGAATAATGAAAATGTGGTACATTTATACAAAGAAATATTATTCAGCTGTTAACAAAATGAAAATATGAAATTTGCAAATGAATGGACAGAGCTGAAAATATTATTCTGAGTGAGCTAACCCAGACCCAGAAAGACAAGACTTGCACATCCTCTTTCATATGTGGATGCTAACTTTGAACTTTTAAACCTACATATTTAAGTTTAAATTGGGGTATCCATAAATTCAGGAAACTAGTAAGGAGCCATGGAAGGACTTTTAGGAGGAGGGAAAATAGAACACAGGTGGTGAAGGAGGAATGGAAATTAATGGATCAAGAGGATTAAGTGGGATGGAGGATGGGAGGGTGGAGGTGGGAGTATGGGGAGGAACAACTAACAGTAAAGACTTTGGAAAAAGTAAAATGGAGACCTGCTACTGTAGAAGCTTCCCCAAATATATACATAAACACGTATAAAAAGAGTTTAAATGGAGTAATCCTATAATGGTGGCCAATGCCTCACTCTGACACCACAGGTTATTAAAGAAGAAGCTCAGTGCCAGGAATGTGTTACCACTTTTGCAGTCATTGGTCAGTGAGGCATAGATCCCCAAACATTACAGGCTATTGTTATCACTCCTGGTTGTCCTTCAGAACGTGACAGTAAGACCCTATTGGTGAAGAGACCACATTCTTGAGCCATAAAACATGGAGAATTCTAACCGGTACTGACCTGGAAGCTTCATCCCTACTGACTAGGTTTCATAGTGCTGGGAGATGCTATAATCTTACAGGGGGAGAAAATCAATCATCAGTCTTTCTCAGCTGTGAACTCTATGAGCTACAATAACAACAACCATCCTGGTAGGCTATGGCCCACTGGTGCAATAGTGGCACAAATGTCATGGAAGTGACCAACCACTTCCTGATTGGATTTAAGGTTCACTCCACAAGATGGAACTCATGCCTGACACCATTAATAGAACCCAAGGCTAGATAGGTCATAGGCCCTATGGGGTAACTTACTGCTATTATTCTATTAAATGGACACAGTATTAAAGAGATTCCTAAAGACTTGCTGTTATATCTGTAGATTGGTACATCTCTCAACCTTAATCAGAAAAGTCTCTTCTTGCAGTATATGGTAACATAGAGACCCACAACTGGTACAGGGTGCAGAGAATAAGAGACTATGGGATGCTCAGCCCTAAATAGGACATCTATACCCAGACCCCCACCTCCCACCTGCCAACCAGGACTCAGGAATCACTGCAGAAGAGGGGGGTGGGGGTGAAAAGATTGTAAGATCCAGAGGCAGTGGATGAGTACAGTGAAACAGTGCTTCCCAGACAAAACAGGGCAGTTGCACATATGAACTGATAGTGGCTATGACTGCATGCACAAGACCTGCACAAGTTCAGGCCAGTCAAAATCCAAGTATGACATGGGGAAGTGGACAGGAAGTCCCATCCACAGCTGAGGCGCTCTCAGCAACTGATGGTTCCTAGGACAGGGAGAGTCAGTTTTCTTCAGGGATGCAGCCCCTGAGAGGCTACCCATGCTCAAGTAGATGGTCCTACACTCATGCTCATACTGGCAACGCTAAGTGGACTTTACAGGTTTAAAAAGAAAAAAGGTAACATATGAAATGCAGAGTGAATAGTAGTGGTGGGGATAGGGGAGGAATTAGAGGGGAGGGAGGGGTAAACGATCAAAACTCATTCAAGCATGTATGAAATTATCAATAAAAAAGAATCCCTAGTCATCCATGCCTCACTTAATCTACTTGTTAATCTTCTTGATGTCTCAGGAGAGAAGGGAGTCCCCAGTTGGCTCAAATACCCTCTGAGGATTTGATGACCATTGTGACTTGTATCCTAGAAAAATGGCATTTCTTGCCATACACACGTGTAATTAAATTTAATGAGTTGAAGCCCCTTTGTGGTCCATCTGCAGAATGCAGGTTAAAATAAACATTTCTTCCATGTGTTTTCTTAATCATTTATGTGCCTGAGGCCGAGACCAGAAATAGCACCATCTGCTTGAACTTGAAAGTCATGTGCAGGGTGCATTTGATGGGTGTGACATTGGCAGCAAGGAGGCCAGTTAGATCAATGAGTTAGATCTTTTCAGAGACAGTGAACCTGACTCCAGGCAGCAGCTGATAGGGATCTCACTCATGGGTATAAAAGATTGAGTTTCCTTACATCTTGACAGGTGGCGAGGGAAAGGTAGCACAGATGGTTCTTAGTTTTCTGATTTAGATGACAGGCTTGTGTCACTCACTTAGATAAGCAGATAGATTCACAGACTTGATGTACCTATGGGATAGCTCAAGAGTGTCCCATAAGCAGATAAGTTTGTATCATAGTTCAGGAGAAAACTAGAGGCCTAAAATTAAGTGTGATTGAATCTATAGGATCAGATGATAAATTACACAAAATATATGTGGTATGACAGAAGATGGGGCCAAGGTCAGAGTTCTGAGAACATCAGCATGCAAAGCTGTGTTTCCCAAACCACAGGCATTTTCCTATAATTTTTCCTCAGTCCAGATAACTTGGCTTGACTTTTCTTAGTTTATTTTGAAAAGAAATGTATTTATGTGCCATAAATACAAAGTAATCCCCAAACCAACTACCAATGAAAACACATAAACAAAAACCTGTTTCTGCATTCTAGCTGCTACAAATAAGGTTCTCTCTCTCTCTCTTAATTAGCAAACATTAGAGTATTGTTAAAGTTATACTAATGCAAAACTGAGACTTTCTGTTTAAATCAGAAGAATTAAAAGATCACCGCAAAAGAACCAACCTTCTTACTACACAACTCATGTTTTATGTAATGCTGAGGTTGGGCTCAGACCTAGAGGTGCTATTTTATGCAGTATTCATTTTTTGGTTGAGCCCCTGTACCACCTAAAATTCTCCCTTCTTCCATTAATAGTATGAATTCCTCACACTGGGAAAATGAGATAAGATGGAGCCTAGCAACTGGAATAAGATGTCATGGGATGGAGTGGTCAGTGTCAGAAGTTACAGAGAGGCCAGGCCAAGTTGGGACCAAAAATTATCCCGTGGGTCTGGCAGTCAAGGGTCATTTGTATCTTTGATGAAGTGGAGTTAATGACATGGTGAGGAAGCAAAGGTAGAATATAGCAGGTTGCAGAATGAATAGGAGATAACACATAGAAAGCATTGCTGGCCAAGCATTGAGGAGCTTGGCCATGCAGGAAAGGAGGGAACAGATTCTAGCAGGTGTTTACTTCATTTTGTAAAATAGGAGGCACATTTGAACATTCTTTTAGGTTGTGGAGGAGGAAACCAGCTGTGAGTACGAGAAAGAGGTGCTAGGACTAAGGTCATAGTTTGGAGAAAGGAGAGAAAGCTTCAGATGAACAGCCTAAGTGGAGGAACTAACCCAGACTAGGATGATGTAGTGGTTTGAATGAGCAATGTCCCTATGGGGTTCAGATAGTTGAATACTTGGTTCTCAGTTGGTGGTGCTGTTTGGGGAGGTTATGGAACCTTTAGGAGGTTCCTTGCTAGAGGTAGCACATCACTGGCGGTGGGGTTTGAGGGTTTATAGTCTTTCTCTGCTTCCAATTTTCTCTCTGCTTTCTGTGTGTGGTTCAAGATGTGATCTCTCGGCCTCTGGCTTCAACTGTCTGTCACAATGCCTCCCCTGCCACTACAGACTCTTCTTCTGGAACCATAAGCCAAAATAAACTCCTTCTTTGGCTACGGTGTTTTATCATAGCAACAAAAAATGACTGATACAGATGGGGATTCATCTTTTCTTAGCTTTGAAGGTAGCCAGGGAGGGCACATGTAAGCCCAAGTGATTGCTTGAGTATAGGGGTAGAAGTAGGAGGACTCTGAGATTGGAGAGATGGCCCAGCAGTTAAGAGCACTGGCTGTTCTTGCAGAGGACCCGGGTTCAATTCTCAGCACCCACATGGTGGCTAACAACCATCCTTAACTCCAGTTCCAAGGGATCCGATGTGCCCTCTTCTGACCTCCTTGGGCGTTGCACAACATGGGTGCACTTACATGCATACAGGCAATACACTATATACATAAAATCAAAATAATAAATAAAATATTTTTAAAAGAAAGTAGGAGTCTATGTCTGGAGCCTAGTTTTTCCTGGTCAAATAGATGGTGAGATTATTTCTAAGGTCAAAGAAAAAATTGATAGCAAGCTTGACCTGTTGTTTCTCAAGGGAAAGAATATATTAGCCAGCATGCTCTAGAGAAACAGAGCCAATAGAGGATATATATTCAGAATATCAGAGAAAGGGAGAATGAAATTGAAGAACGACTGGAAAGTCTAAGCATCTGCAGGGTAGCCTGACAAGCTGGAGATTCGGGGGTAGGGTTAATTGTACAGGCCCAACCCAAACAAATCTAGGACAGAATTCCCTCTTCCTTCTGGGGACCTCACTCTTTTCTCAATTAAGTACTTGATTTGATGCGGTCCACCCACATTACAGAACAGACTCTGCTTAATCAAAGTCTACTGATTTAAATGTTAATCTCATCTGAAAAAAAAAAAAACCACCTTTCCAGCAATATTGAGCCTAATGATTCACCAAGTATTTTGGTGCCTTGGCCTAGCCAAGTTGACATGTAAAATTACCTATCACAAAGAATATTAATCATCTTATGCTTGTCAATTGTAAATGATATAATAGGGACAAGACTTTAGAGTGTGGAGAAAAGCCTCTGGATTCTAGAAAGTTCTGACTCTTTTAAGAAATATTTTATTTTATGTGTATGAGTGTATTGCCACACATAAGTAAGTGCACCTGTGTTGTGCAATGCCTGAGGAGGTTAGAAGAGGGTGTCAGAGTCCCTGGAACTGGAGTTACAGACAGTTGCTAGCTGCCATGTGGGTGCTGGGAATCGAACCTAGGTCCTCTGCAAGAGCAGTTAGTGCCCTTCAGTGCTGAGCCATCTCTCCAGTTATCTCTCAGACTCTTAGTAGGTACTCTGTTGACCACAGGGCTTCTAATGGAGCCTGAGCTGAAGAAGAACATGGAAGAGGCACAGCACAGGAGCCCATCTCACCAACAGGAAGAGCTATCATTTCAGCAACGATGGATAGAGCTTATGAAAGTGAACCTTTTAAATTCAGATTTTGATCTTGAAGCTCTGGTCACTAAAACAGCTGTGTCCCCTCCTGCCCCTTAGGCAGAAGAATTAAAATGCTTTAGTGATAACAAACTAGGTGAAGTATTTTTCATGCTTTCTCCTCCCTCTATTTTTAACATGGGTCAAAGGCATATACATTTATCTCACCCAGATCAGCTCTGTTATTTGCTCATTTTCAAAGTTGCCTTTTCTCAAAGTTATAAAATTTCCAGTAGAACACCATGTTTACTTCACTCAGAAAAGGCTGAGGTCTTTTCACATCCATCCTGTCCTTGGCAAGAATCCTTGGGCAATAGCCTGGGCCATACCTAGTGGTAAGCCACCTGCTCTGGATTGAGGGTGGATCTATTCTAGTCATGGGCTTTGTGATCTGGACAAAGGCACTAAGTATGTGCTTGTCAAATTGTCAGGCAATACTAAATTTGGTGGGCCAGCTGAATTCTAGCAGAAAATCATGCAAAATAAGGGTTAGCAATTGGGGAAAAATTGGCCCACAGGAAAAAGAATTGGATAAAATTCAGTAGGAATTACATGGCCATAGAATTCTAACTTGAGGCCTGCAACTAGCTAGGTGACATTGCAGAGTAGATACTGATGATCTCCAATAGGAATGGAGGGTTAGGCTGGGCAGAGATGCTCATGATTGTAATTCTGGCACCCAGGAGGCTGAGGCTGGTGGAGGCATTAATAATTTAAGGCAGCCTGGGCTACATAGTGAGTCCTAGGCCATACTGGGATATAGAGCAAGACCTTATCACAAAACAAACCAACAAAAATAAGAAAAGAAGAACACAGTGGAGAGTTATACCACACCAAGATGGCATAACCAGACAGTCTTTGAAAAAGGCAATTCCTCCTCTCTGCTTAATATACATTAGAGAAAAAAAGAGTCATTTCTTTGAAGTTTAAAAATGTAATAGTTCTTGAAGCTCACTCTCAGAGTGAACTTTCTATCACCTCAGTCAGAATTTCCTATACCTGTCCCTCAGTCCCCCATCCCTTGTTCATCACTGTCTAGCACTTGATTATTACACCCACATGGTTTATCTGTTGGATTCCTCTCCTGGATTCTCAATTCCTCGCCAATAGAGTATCATCTTGTACATCACTGAACTTTCAAGGACAGTTATTCTTAGCAACTAACTGATGGTCAATAAATTTTGGTTGAATAAGAATAATAATACAAAAAAATCTCTCCACAATTTCAGAACCCCCTGAGCACACCAAAGTTTGTGGACACACAAGTCACTTTCCAATATGCAGTTGGTTGAGTCTGTGGGCACAGAATCTACAGCCATAGAGGAATGACTGTACTATGGTGATTATCTTTTCCCACCTCAGATGCTTTTCTTTACACACAGCCTAATTCAGTAACTGTAAAGGGCAGAAAGTGAACAGTCCTCCAAGACTTTGACTAGTACGCAGTACAGAGAGAAAAGTACTCTTAAGACTACAATGGCTTTATTTTAAAGCCAGATCTCAGTAAGATTGTGGTCAGCTGAAATACTAAAACGATTTTATGTGGATTTTTACCAGGCAGTTTCTATTCCGGTCTGTGTAGATGAGATTGATCTCCCTCACAATGTAGGCCTTTGTATTTCTTTAGACATACAATTGAATTAGATGTTGACCATGGTCACAGTAGCAATCTTTCCAGGCTTTGGGTCATGGGCAAAATTGATATTCACGTATTTTCTGTTTATATATCTCTCTTTGATAATGATGTTTAAGAACTGGGATGAGGATGAGGCTTCAGGGGTAACTATCCTATTCCATAGTGACCCAGATTCACTCCTAAAAGATACAGGTACCAATTATAAACTGAACACACATACCAAAGCACAGCTGACACTCTTAATTTCACCATCTTATCCATCCAGAGCTTACAGATGGCATTTTAAAAAATCATTTCTTTCTATGCTGGGTTACCTTTTCAAAGAACCAGCTCTTGGATTCATTGATTCTTTGTATTGTTTTCTTTGTTTCTATTTCATTAATTTCTGCTCTGATTTTTGTTATTTCTTGTCTGCTGGGTTTGGGTTTCATTTGTTGTTGCTCTAAAGTGCATAGGTCAATTTTCAGTTTAGTAAAATCTTCTGAACAGCTTCTTAGCCTGAACATTCTGTTCTTGTTGCAATGGCTTTCTCTTCAAATTCTCAAAAAGTCCTTCTGGCAGGGTTGGAGAGATGGTTCAGCGGTTAAGAACACTTGCTGTTCTTCCAGAGGACCCGGGTTCAATTCCCAGCACTGCATGGAGGCTAACAGCTCCAGTTCCAGGGGATCCAACATCCTCCTCTGTTCTCTGAGATCATTGCAGGCATGTGGTACACTTACATACATGCAGGCAAAACACTCATACACATGAAATAAAAATAATAAAGTATTATAAAAATTCCTCCTGACTTCCTATTTTAAAAGAGGATATTTTCTGATACATTTTCCCTTAGGTGATTTCAAAGTGGTGCAAATCTCAGTCCATTTTACATAAGCCTGTAAGACTAGCCTACAGCATACCTAGATGGTATTGCCTATTGTTCCGAGGCTACAGACCTGTACTGAACTGAACACTGTAGGCAACTGTGACACGAAAGCAAATATTTGTGTAGCTAAACACATAAAAGGTTCAGTAATAAAGTTCAGCTACAGACATTTTAAATATCCTTTATAACCTTGTGCAACTACAGGCATGGGTTTCATCATTCATAAAGACTATTGCATTGCAGGTCTAAGTTAGACCAGGCCACAGTACTGGCACTGAGCTTACATTCCATAATGAGGACACCATCTGATGACTATCTCCAGTCTTATTATGCCCAGTTACGTCCTCAGAAACCAACAACTGCACCTTTGAAATCACAGTGCAAACTCTTCATACACTCACAGATAAGGTTCCTTAAACTTAAACATACACTTTCTGAGGTTGGCCTTACTAGGCCTGGCAGAGTCCTCTTGGGTTCCTCACCAAGTGGCATGATTGTCAATCAAGGACTATTATTTCTTCTGATTTTTGCATAATTCTGCAGGATGAGACAATAGAACAAGCTTTTGTTACCCTGAACATCTTTAACTATTAAATGTAGCCTCCCGGGGAGAAATGCTTTTCCTCATCTGAGGAAGCTTCCTACCTTTTGCCTGGGTGACTTGAAGATTCCATCCACTTTGGAATGAACCTTCTAATCCCTTGTTACTGAACACACGAAAGCCCTGAATACCTAGTAGTAGGAAGCCAGGTGGATGGTCCCAACATGCCAAGGAGAAGACCATCCGGGTCAAAAGGTCTAGGCCCAGAGGTAAAAGTCACAGTGCAGACTCACTTGTTCCCTAATAAGCCTTCAGGCTGCATGCCTGAGTAAACATGGCAAACCATAAGGGAACTAGAAAATATCCTGAAAGCAGACATTTTCCTCTGATTCCTGTCATCCCTATTCAGAATATCAGCCTTGGAATTGGTAGAAGTTGCATATATTCTTGTTTCCATGATGTGTCCAACATAAAGAGATCCATAAAAATATCAGAAGTTTTATTAGAACCAAGCCAGACATTGTTCTTTTTATCTAACTCTGGAATTCCAAAAGTCTTTCCAAAAAGGGGCCAGTTACAAAGTCACTTCAATAAGGAGTGTAAGTTTTTGTAAGTTTGGTCTTCATCTTTGGGGACTTTCCACCTACCTTCATTGGCCAGTAAGAACATACTATGGGGTCTGTGGAGGTAAAGAGGTCAAAATGCCTCTTCTTACAGTAAGGAAACTGAAGCCCAAGAGGTTTCATGGACTTGTACAAGGTCACCCAGTCACAAAGATGAAGCTGCCCCGTGAGCCCAGAGCTTTGCCATTCTGGCTCCCTTCATTGTAACAAGTCATTGTCTCTCTTACCTATGTGTTGTAGTTTCTCTGCTGGTCTATTTCTGCCTTTTCTAATTAAAGATTTTTTTTCTTCCTCCACAATAGTGAAAGAAAATAGTTTGAACAATTCTGGTTTCTGCTAACACCATGTACATTTTCCAAGTGTGAGAGTATATGAAGTTGATAAAGTTAGACACAGATACTAGTCGTGAGGAAAACAGGGTGGGAGAAGACCAGGGATGCACAGGTGTAACAGAGAAAGACTGGCGAGGTCACAGGTGGCCATAGCTGGAGGGATGCAGCTGTGACACACTATTGCTCAAAGGCTGAAATGACACCAGGATGTATTTATAGACGTGACATACAAAGCCCGGGAAGAAAGCATTAGGCTATAATCTATATTAGTCAGATCTTCATTAAATATGATGCTCAGTTTGTCACACTTTGAAAAGAGAATCCAGAGGGAGGAACAAAGCAATAGGAAATAACAACCTAGGGTAAAGGTTGAAGAATTTGGGCTGCTGAAGGCAACAGTTTTCAAATATCCACCTACTGTCTGGTTGCTTGAACAGGTAGGAGGAAAGAGGGCTAAATGGAAGGGGAATGATCTCAGTCAGAAATGTCCCTAACCTGTTGGCCTTTCAGCACAGAATTTAAGAATGCAATCATGGCTGGATGTGGTGGAGCATGCCTTTAATCTCAGCACTTGGAAGGCAGAGGTATGCAGATCTCTATGAGTTCAAGGCAGCTGGGATTACAGGGAGACCCTGTCTCAAAAGGACCAAAAAAAAAAAAAAAGAAAAAAAGTGTGGGGACCTAAAGGCCCCCCCTTGCAGAAGTCCGAGAGGAAGTTACTGGGGCACGTCCTGACTTGTTTTAAAAGTCTGAAGGATACTTCCGCACTGCTGAGGAGTGCATGATCAGCACGTGACCATCCTTAAGCTACACCCTCAGCGGGGAGGGGGGATTTCCAGGTGCCTTTATAAGCTCTGTAACACCTGCAGTAAATGAGTCCCTGCTTGACTAGGCTCCCCGTTGCGTCTGATTGTCCTGGGTACTCGGGGCCGTGTGGGCTGGTGAACGGCGTGCTTACTCATCCCCAATCATCACTGCATGGGGGTCACTGGTTCGAGCCCCAGGCAGAAAAGAAAAGAAAAAAGAATGCAATCAATCATGTCTCCTACCTTCCATTCAAGGTGAAGACCTCTGTCTGGGGCCGTTGTCTGTGGAGACTTAGAGCATTCATCAAGGCTGTCTTCTCTATGTATACAAGGTTCTTCCCATGTGAGTTATCCCCTCCACGTGCTGGTTCTGGGAACTTCAAGAGCAGAAGTGGTGAAAACAGCCACTGTCTTACAAAAGCAGTCTCATTGCTCCACCTGGCTTCTGAGATAACTACAACCTGCTGGTCTCTTGGCACAAGATTTTAGAAGACTGGGCTTTTTTTTTTTTTAAGCCTATATATGAAAGATTTTCTTAGTCTATACCAAAACTCCATCCGCATTTAAACCATGACAATCTTGCCCCATCCTTCTGTTGTACAGAAAGACACACAATTATATCCTTGGAATCACATACTAAATTCTTACAGGTCAAAGAATGCAAGTGGAAGTCTCTAAGCTGACTTCTCCTATCCCTCCCCCAAAATCCCTGTGTGTGTGGGGGGCAGTGGTGAATCAAGGACTCTACATCCCAACAGCAGTGAAAGAGCTTCAAGAAGCACTGTCCTGACTCTGCAGGCAGGTCTCCACAGGGAACAGGCATGATGGCTTGCTCTGCCTAGCCCCATATAGTGCAAAGAATGACCCAATAGCCAAGTCTGTGCCACCAAAATTTCAGATCAAATATGTCCACGCGAAGAGGCCTTAAATGATCAGTCAGGGGCTCAAGCTTTGTGAGGAGACAGGGATACCGATTACATATCATCTTCATCAGTTCTCCTCTGTAACTTAAGGTGAGCTTCATCTACATAGAATCCAAACACCTTCCAGAAGGTACTAGAATCCTTTGGGCTCAAACTACATGACCACATTTATACTTAATGTGTTATCTTGTAGATCTTTCTATATTGACACACAGAAATATACTGATCGTTTTAACAGTGCATGATCCTTTTGTATATGGGCCATATTTAGTTTTGTCATTTAAAAAATTATTTTATTTATTATTTTTATTTTATATGTGGGGGTATATTGCCTGCATGTATGTAAGCGCACCATGTTGTACAAGCCCGCAGAGGCCAGTAGAGAGTGTTGAATTTCCTAGAACTGGAGTTATGGACAGTTGTTAGCCACCATGTGGATGTTGGGAATTGAACCCAGGTCCTTTGGAAGAGTAGCCAGTGCTCTTAACCTCTGAGCCATCTCTCCAGTCCCAGTTTTGTCATTTTTAAGAACAGAGGTCAAGTTGTTTGTGATTTTTGTTACACAAAAACAATGTTACAGTGAATACCCTTCTGCAATCATTTGTATATGAATATATCAGTAGGAAAATTACCAGAAGGAGAAAATCTGTAACTTTCTTTAAATTTTTGACATTGTCAAATTGTTCTCTACAGAACAGCCACCAATTTCCCTGTCCACTGATGGTGCCCAAGAAGGCATCTCTCCACACACCACAAAGAAAAGACGGCCATGTGTTGGGTGCGGAGCTAGAAAAGCTTTTTGCCTTTCGTGCTACCGGAAGGCACTGCTGGGGCTATTTGGGGGTCTTTGGGTGCTTATGGCACTGACGGGGAGCACAGCAGTGTTCTCAGAGGGGACATCTGTCAGAATCTCGCCTTATTTTTGGCAACTCACTGACATGTTCCCTGCTTTTCCAGGGTAAACTGGCTTCCCTCAGCAATGATCCATTTTTGGCTGAATATTTAGCTGGTCTCTCAGTCCTTATGGTTGTTTGAGAAAATTATGGGGTGCAAATCCCCAAGGTGGAACCTTATACTTTGTTATTTGGGAAGGTGCATATATTGAATCATGACTTTCATTTTTATTGTTAATATCTGAACTCTTATTATAAGCAATTTTAAGCATCTATAAAAAGAGTGAAACAGTAGGAAATGGCCCTGTGCCTTGACCCACCCATCCTCAACCATTCCGAACTCATGGCCCATGTTGTTCATCACCTCCTAAGACTCTTATCATTTTATCCATAACTTAACATTTAAATCATATTTGTGTCTACCATTATAATGTAAGTTCTTTTTCAAGAAAGAACATACATTACTATTAATGTATTTAAATAACTAACACTATCCACAATCATTGTTCAATATCCAATAACCTCAAAAAAGTTTTAACTTGATTTTTTCCCTCAATGTATATTGTTATTGAATTCTTTTGCATCTCACACAATGCATCTTAATCATATTTAGACCCCCTTCCCCATGCAATCTCCCCTAGACCCCTCACTGGATTTCATGCATTCTGTCATACATGTTAAGGTCTATCAAGTCAAGTTTGTGTACCAGATGTCCCTTGGTGTGAGTTCATCCACTGGAGTCCAGTCAATATGTCTGGAGTCACTCCCTTAAAGAAGACCAATTCTTCCTCACCCACCAGTAATCTGCTGCCAATAGTTCCATGACTAACATTGGGACCTCCTGCCTATTTCCCCTCTTCTGTACTGGGTTTTTGCCTGATTGAGTTCGCAAAGGTCTTGTGCATGCTGACACCATTGCTGTAAGTCCATAGGAAGCAAGTTCCCAGAGGCCTGGAAGACTCTGCTTCCTTATGATCATGTACCAACCCTGGCTCTTATAGTATTTCTGCCCCCTCTTCTGCAATGGTCCCTGAGATCTGGGTGAGTGAGATTTAATATCGGAGTCCTATCCAAGGATACATACTCTGCAGTCTCTTACTCTTTACACTTTGGGCAGTTGTGGCCTTTGGGTGCATCACCTTCTGTTGTATGAGGGCACTTTGCTGGTAAGAGTTGAGAGATGCATTAGTATTCTCTCTATCCCTGATTCTACTATGTTTCATGAACCTTAGGTGTGGAGGTTCCATTGTATGTGGAGAGCCACAGCCTCCGCCGCCATTACAAGATGGCGCCGGTATCCGGACCTTCTTAACAGTAAACATCCTGCTGCGCCCATAAGGGGCGTGCACAAGAGCCTGCTCTCCCTTGCCTCCTCCCGTGGCATGATCTCCAGCAACCAATCCGCTTCTTATACGTCATAGATGGGACCTTTAGACTATATAAGCAACCGCTCTCCCACTTCTCGGCGTCTTCGGTCTTTAAGCTTCTAAGAGTGTAAGATGCGCATACAATAAACTGCTGCAGAAGGATCCTGACTTGTCCTCCCGCATCGTTCTTGCCGGCGAGACGGAAAGCGGTCGGGGACACATGACTAAGAGGGCAGGTGACACAACCATGTGCACGTCAGAGAGGGCAGGTGACACGACCATGTGCCTATCAGAGAGGGCAGGTGACATTACCATTTGCACGACAGAGGGGCCATGTGACACGAACCTCTGCACGTCAGAGGGGGAGGTGCTTGACCATCTGCACATTAGTGGGGGCAGGTGACATGACCATCTTTATGGCAGGAGGGCAGGTGACACGACCATCTGCACGTCAGAGGGGCAGGTGCATGAGCATCTACACGTCAGAGTAGGCAGATGACACGACCATCTTTATGGCACAGAGGGCAGGTGACACGACCATGTGCCTATCAGAGAGGGCAGGTGACACTACCATTTGCACGTCAGAGGGGCCATGTGACGTGAACCTCTGCACGTCAGAGGGGGAGGTGCTTGACCATCTGCACATTAGTGGGGGCAGGTGACATGACCATCTTTATGGCAGGAGGGCAGGTGACACGACCATCTGCACGTCAGAGGGGCAGGTGCATGAGCATCTACACGTCAGAGTAGGCAGATGACA
>NW_008359625.1:6941810-7007257 GCF_000622305.1 Nannospalax galili | reverse complement strand
AATAAACTGCTGCAGAAGGATCCTGACTTGTCCTCCTGCGTCGTTCTTGCCGGCGAGACGGAAAGTGGTCGGGGACAATTGTAGGTGTGTCACTTAGGGCTGGGAATCTCACAGACCCTTATTCTCTGTGTGTGACCAGTTGTGAAACTTTGTAATAGTCTCCATTTGTTGCAAAAAAGAAGCTACTTCAATGAGTGGTGACAGATATAAGGATCCATATTTAGCATACAGTAAGAAATTATATTTGTCTAGGGATGTGACAGGGGTAGAGTTTTCTCTAAGATCTATGATCCCTCCTGCCATGTGTATTTCAAGAGACTCCCCAAAGAACCCAGGCTAATGCCACAGCCCACACAGAACTTGAAGGTAAGACCCTATTGCTGAAGACAGGATACGCTTCAGACATGGGACTTTCGGCAATGGATATGGAAGCCTCTCCTGGGAAGCCCTTCCTGATGTGGAAGCTTCCTCCCTGAAATCTAGCTCTCATAGTTCTAGAGGATACTATGCAAGCTGCTAAAGGAGAAAAATCAATCAGTAATTCAACCTCAGCTTTAAAGCCTAATAACCACAACAATGACAGGCACAGCAAACTATATTGGTGCAGTAGTGGCACTTTATCTTGGTGGAAATCAACAGCTATCTAGTTGGGCTTAAAAGCCCTTTCAGTGGGAGGGAATCTATGTGTGGCACTGTAAATCTAGCCAAATTTTTAATTTTATTTTTAAATATCAGAAAAACAATATTCAGACCCAGAAGAACTGAGTTCAAGTACCAACTTTGGGCCCTTTCTTCTTGGGTGATTTTAGATAACTCTCTGACCTCTTTGCCTCTGTTTATAAGAATCTTAATGATCACATACAACAGATCTAAACTCTATCAGATGCTGGTGAAGATCAAATGAAAAGAACAGAAAAAAAGCCCATTGCAATAAGTGAAACCAGCATTAGCTTTTATATAACTTCTATATATTACTGACTAGATCAATAATTGTCTCCTGAATTCAATAAAAGTTATAAAATTCTGTCTACTCTTATCCTCGTGAAAGAGACAGGTTAGGGTCAGAGGATCATTATCGGCTCTTCTGGGTAGATAGGTGCTTTTCAAAATGAAGAAAGTATAGGTGCTTCTTTCAGTTTAAGATCTATAATTTTTCTTCTTGCAGTGCTGAGGATAAAACCCAGGACTCGACAGTAGCATTGAACTATGCTCCTGGCTCCAAGGCACATAAACTTAATGTAGTATTTGTTTAAAGCTTACAAACACTCCTTTAGAATAACCTCCTGTTAGCAAGGAAACTGGAAGTGGGGAAGGAAGAGAGAAGAGGATTTTCCCATGATTCTGGATGTCAAACAATGTCATTGGTAAAGCTAGTGTCTCATGAGAAAGCAGACACGCACATAAACTGTATGACATCATAAGATTCTTAGAAAATGAGGATTATCTATTTGGCTCTAAAGGGACTTGATATTGTCCTATAGAATTTAGTATTATTATTATTTTATTGAATTTTTACAAATTTAATATACTACATCTTGCTCATATTTAGATCCTGCCCCCTATCTGCACCCCTCTTATAGCACCCCCCATGTGCTCTGTTATATATTCTGTTAAGACCTATTGAACCAAATTGTGTCCCCAAACATCCTGCAGTGTGGGTCTATACACTGGAGCCTGTTTAACCTATTTAGTGTCACACCTTTAAAGAAAACCAACTCTTTCTCCACATGTAGGTGCCAATAGTTCCTCAGCTAAGGTTAGGGCTTCTTCCCCACTTCCCCACTTCTATGCTGAAATATTGTCTGGCTTGAGCTTGTGTGGGTCTGTGCATGCTGTTACCACTGCCGTGAGTTCATATGAGTAATTTCCCAGCTGTCTGGAAAGCTCTGTTTCCTTGTGGTCATCTACCACCTCTGGCTCTTACAATCTTCCCATCCTCTCATCCACAATGGTTCCCGAGTCTTGGATGACACAGGTTTGATAGAGTGTCCTATTCAGGGATAAGCATTCTGCAATCTCTTATTCTCTGCACTTCGGCCGGTAGTGGCTTTCTGAGCTAATCACCACTGTTACATGAGGAAGCTTTGCTGGTGAGAATTGAGAGGTGCATTAGAATTCTTTCTGCCCCCTCTTCCATGATGTTCCCTGAGCCCTAGGTGTAGAGGCTGCATTGTAGATGTGTCACTCAGTGCTGACCACCTCACAGACACTTATTCTCCACATTTGACCACTTATGGAACTTTGTAATAGTCTCCATCTGTTGCAGAAAGAAGCTTCTTTGATGAGTGGTGAGAGGTCCACTTGTCTGTAAATATATGGATTTAGAATATAGTAAGAAATTACATTGGTCTAGGGAGGTGACAAAAGTAAATTTTTCTCTAGGGTCTATGCATCTCCAGCTGTGTGTATTTGGCTATCTTACCATACCACACACAGAATTTCTATTAATAGCAGATTTATCTTACAAAGAAAATGTATTCTATATTAGAATTTTGAAGACAAGGTAAAAGAAAATAGCCATGCAAGTTTGTTTAGTGTTTCTATAACAAAATAACTAGGTGACTTCGTGGACTAGATAGTTCATAAGAAAGGAAGTTTATTGGCTTATGATTCTGAAGGCTGGAAGACCAAGAGCAGGGCTCTGTATCTGCTCTGCGTCTGGTGAGGGCCTTCCAGCTGCAGCATGACACTGTGTAAGACAGCACATGATGAGACCAAGCACACATACCCAGAGAACTCACTTTGATAACAAAGTCCCTCCCTTGACACCCACGGCTCCTTTATTTCATTTACCCAGGAATGGATTAATCCATTTATAGGAGACTTCTGCCCTTATAATCTAGTCTTCTTCCACAGCTCCTGCCTTCAAAGATCATTAACATGTATGTTTAGGGAGTAAGTGAACAAAATTTCTGGAACACATTCAAAGTACAGCAAGCTAAATAAAGACATTAATAGGAAAATGAAAATGTTACTGAAAACTCTTGGAAGATTTTTTTTTTAAGACCAGTGCTGTAATGTTTCTTTGATGCATGTGTGTGTGGTGGGCTGGTATGGAGCCAGGGATGGGAAGGGAGGGGCAGATGGTGAGCACAAGAGTGCCTGCATGTCACCTCGTGGTTTAATGATGTCAGCGCAGAGCACCATCCACACCTGCAGCTACAGGTGAGGCACAGCTGCCAGGAGCACAGCTCATCTGTCTCCTCAGTGGTAAGAACTGACAGAGAAAGAGTTGGGGAATGGAGAGGGGCAGGTACTTTCTCTTTCTATCAAAGTCAACATTACCCAGGGTTTGAAGAGGCTGGATTATTGCTATTCTAGCATCTGTAGTCCAGTCTGTCCTTCATCTGAACCCAAGTGCCCATATATCTAACCATGAATTTAACTCAATAGCCCAGATCTGTTCAAAGATCACAAATAAAATCTGCTACTTCCTGAGAGGTCATGGGGAGGAACAAGACTGCAGGAGAAAGCAGACATGTATGTGTTGTGTGTGTGTGTGTGTGTGTGTGTGTGTGTGTGTGTCTTCATATAGATGGCCGCAACATAACTTACGTGAATCTGTGGAGAGATTCATGACTAAGGGCCTTGGCTGGCTGTGACTGGTCCAGTGCAAGCAAATGAAGATTCACAATTACCTTGGCAACCAGGTAACAGGCAAAGCTGTTACTTGGCAATTTCCACAGACACCTCTCTTCTCCCTGCACATTCTGTTTGACCAACTGCAACTCAGACATCAACACCCCCTGACCCCCCCTGCCCCCCACAACCAAATAAGCTCCTAGGATCATAAGACTCTGTGTGGAGGGAAATGAAAGAAACAGAGAGGTCCTAGGCAAGAGGAAGGAGCAAACATTTTTTAAACATGGGTGGGAAGTTGTGTTTGAATTTTTCCAGAGAGAGAGAGAGAGAGAGAGAGAGAGAGAGAGAGAGAGAGAGGAGATAGCCAGAATGAAGAGTATGGGGCAGTTTCAAACAAAGCGAGGTAATGGTGAATTTGTTCATAGAGTGACAAGTAGAAAGTACTCCCATTTTCCTTTCTGTCCTTCCCCTCCTTTTCAGGAGCTCATATTATGAAAACAGAAATTCACCTTAAGCAGTCTGTGCCTGCAGGGTTCCTGGTAGACCCCAGCCTCTTTTCTGTCATTACTGGTACCACATACAGTATTGCATGCCTACTGTTGATGAGGTAGAATGCTAGACCCTGGGGCCTCAAAGTCAAACCCAGAGTCCTTGTCGTCAATGAATATAAGCTTTCAGTGGGGAAAACTCAATTTTTAAAAGTAAGCAAATAAATAAGAGTTGTAACTTAGAGTAAAAGACACTAGAAAGCAAGGGCCAGAGATTACGTCTAAGACAAAAAGATTTGCTTTTGTTTGGGAGTCAGAGAAGGTCTTTTGAAGGAATGCCATTGAAGTTATCGTGAGAAGGATGACAGGAGAGACAGCTGAAGACTGTGCTCAGCAAGGGAACACGAGAGGGTGCCGGGTGGCAGGCAGAGACGGTCAAATTGAGCACAGTTTGAGCAAGTGGAATTAGTCTCAGATGAGTGTGTAAGGAGAGTCAGGTGGGTGAGGGTCAATAGAGAAGATCAGATGAAGTAGGTTCTTGGTGGTACAGAGGTGCTTGGATTTAATCTTAGTCTAACAGTAAACTGTTCAGGTCCTTAGCCCATCTTTTTATTGGGTCATTTATTTTCTTGTTTCTTTGGTGTTTTTTTTTTTTTTGAGTTCTTTGTATATTCTGGATATTAATCCTCTGTCAAATGTGTAGCAGGTGAAGATTTTCTTCTACTCAATAATTTTCCTCTTCACTTCCTTGGTTGTTTCTTCAGTTGTACAGAAGCTTTTTAGTAAACTGTTGAGAGAGTTTAAGCCTGAAGAGATGAGGTGTATAATTTCAATATGGTTGCCAGGTTCCAATCAGGTGGGAGGTTCCAGAGTGGAAGGATAAGGATTTCTCCGTGGGGGCCAGGTGAAGAATATATATATAATATATAATAAATATAATATATATATAATATATATATATATAATGTTCTTCTTGCAGCAAGGCCTAGATTCCAAGCCCTTTCATGTTTTATTTGTATATTCTCTTTACTAGGAAAATTATACTCAATGAAACAAAGACATAGATTCTTTGGGCAGATCCTGACATCCCACTCTGTGTGACCTTGTCAAGTCTCCTCAACTCAAATCTAAATAATGAGAGTTGGCACAGAGATGGAACAAGATGACAATGTAAGGTGGTAAGCTTGGTGCCAGGCACACAGGCATGTGCTCAGAAAATAGAAGAGAATGCTGTTGGTCAACAAAAGCTTCAAATCTTACTGTCTGATTTCTGACTTTATGGGAGAGTACTGACCACAGGGAGTACTTTCCCTCTCCTCAATAAAAATATGAATCTGTAACAAAATAGGAAGTCTTAGATTTATGGAAGGAATCTAAAGGGAAAAATTAAGAAATAAAGTTAAAGACTTTTAAAGATTTTGAAGTCATTAAGATATAAACTGGGAAGAAATTTACACTATGGTCAGGCAAAATATGAGATTTTTTAGAGCCATAGAAATGTGGGTTTGGAACCCTGTTAGCTTTGGACCAGCTGTGTGGGCCTCAAGAATGTCTTCTAACCTCTGTGAGCTATTTTCTCATAGACAAAGATGTATCATGGTTATGCTTTCTGCACAGAGTCTTGGTGAGGAGTGACTGAGAACACACATAAAGGGCTTATTTAGAGTTGAAGCCTCAGCAAGGCTCAGTGTGTGAGAGCTTCTGGAGAAAGCAGCAAAGGTCACTGCTGTGTTAGGGCTTAGGACATATGGCCCGGGGAAAGCAACCCTTCTTTAAAACAACAAGGATGTCTCTGGAGATTAAGAGTCCATGGTCACGGGTCTTCTAGACACTAGGAATTTTAGGGTTGTCACAGCAAAGTGGCATACTGGGTAGCTTACACAACAGATTTTTGGTCTCCCATTTCTGGTGGCTAGAAGTTTGGGTTTAAGATATTGACAGGAGTGTTCCTTCTAAGACTGCACGGGAGAATCCAGCCCAGGCTGCTCTCTAGAGTTTGGAGGGTATCAACTGTCGTTGGTGTTCCTCGGCTTGTGGACTTGTTACACTGATTTTTGCCTTCACATTCACATGACTTTTCCCCAGTGTGTGTGTTCCTGTGTTCAAATTTCCTGTTTGAGGTAGGAGCTAATCTTAGCCTTATCATCATTCACAATGACTTCATTTCTTTTCCTTCCTTCCTTCTTCCCTCCCTCTCCCTCCTTCTCCCTCCCTCCCTCCCTCCCTCCCTTCCTTCCCTCCAAGATGGTCTTTTGTATCTCAGATTAACCTCAAACTTTCTATGTAGCCAAGGATGACCTTGAGCTGCTGATCTTCCTAACTCTACCCCTCAAACGCTAGAGTTACAGATTTATGCCACCATGCCAATCTTATGCACTGCTGGGGACTGAACCTAGGGCTTTGTGCATGTTAGGCAAGCACTTTACCAACAGGGCTACATCCCCAGCTCCAAGGTTCTCAGCTATGGAGACCATGACCTCAATCATTTTTAAGGGTCACAATGCCACTCATAAAGATAAGTATGCCAGCACTGTTCCCAGGTCAATTGCAACCACTATTCCAAGCTTCTACAGCTCGTGAGATGGTTGGGAGGAGAATGAGAGACCCAGCCTTATTCTTTGTAGTCAGGCTCTATAAATCATGCAGCCTGGGAGACCCTGCCTTACCACATCAAATTCTGCCAAACAGGCAATAGTCGTTACTCACCAACAACTGGACAGCTGCAGGCATGTGTCCCCTCTGCACTTGTACAAATAAGCAAGTGTCAGCTCTCTATTGCTTTTAAGCTCTGCCTCAACCTGCACTTACATTCAGCTATTGGATTTAGTGTTGTATCAGTGCACACTATGAAAGTTGTCCAGGCTGTATATTACCTAACCTAAGAGGTGCCATTTTCACTGTAGTCTATTTGACAAAAATATGCAGAAATCTTGAGACCATATCAACTCCCTAAACCTTGACTGTCTTTCCCCTAGTCTCCTGGCTATAACTTCAAGTTATTTCTAATCTATCAGTGGGATTCCACTGTGTGTGTGTGTGTGTGTGTGTAGATATTAAGGTGAGAAAGGAAAGAGAAATGAGGGAAGTAATAGGTCACAACAGAATATCCAGTACATAATATTTCAGAATGGCTAAAGACAGGAAAAGTAAAAGTTCCATGACCATTCGAAAAAGAAAATCCATTGAATGATGGAGAATCCAGGCCACAGCTGGCTTTGTACTAACTCTTTTAAAAAATACTTTATTATTTTTATGTGTATGAGTATATTGCCTACTTGTGTGTAAGTGTACCTGTGTCATGCATTGCCCACAATGGTCAGAAGAGGGCACTGGAGTTCCCTGGAAATAGAGTTGCAGCAGGCTGTTAGCTGCCACATGGGTGCTGGGAATCAAATCCGGGTCCTCTGCAAGAGCAGCCAGTGCTTTTAACTGCAGAGCCATCTCTCTAGTCCCTGTACTAACTCTTAAGTGGTAATTAAAGCAAAATTAAACATGGAATATCACCATCATGCTCTTGAAGGCAACCTGTAGAATGCAGCACTGAGCCAGGCCCTGGATCAAGCCTAAAGCTCCTGCTCAGAGGTCTGCCTCTTTCCAAGGCAGAGCATTTCCATGGTGAAGGAGGAAATTACAGACCTAAGAACGAAACACTTAGCGTGAAGAAGACAGCATTTCTCATTTTTCCTAAGCCAGCTTACAAAACACCTGTCCTATACATCCAACATGATTACAAGCATTTTAGCAAGTATTAAGTAGGAAGGAACTGGGTTAGGGAGGTAAGCTGGCTGTCTTTGGGTGGGAGGTTATACTAGATCCCCTCTACTTCTCATCTTCTACTTTCTTTTTTTATTTTCCTTACATTATCCTATAGAATCCTTTTTTAAAAAAAAATCCTAGTTTTTAGTGTAGATAAAATTCCACACCAAGACATTCCTTTCAAATAGCTTAAAGTCAGTACGTTTAAAAATATTTGTTTATTTTATACATATAAGTGCTTGCATATATGCATATACATCACATGTATGCGTGGTGCGTGTGGAGGCCAGAAGAAGGCACTGGATTTCCTGGAACTCAAGTTACAGGTGGTTGCAAGTCATCATGTGGGTGCTGGGAACTGAACCCAGATCCTCTACAAGAACAGAAGTAGTAACAAGTACTCTTAACCACTGAGCCATCTCTCTAGTCCTGGCCATTACATATTTTAATTTCAGAAAACTCTTTAGTATAAGCGGAACTGGGATATTCTAGAAGAAAATGCATATGCTAGGACATGCAATATTCAATAAGATGAATCCAAACTTGGCCTTCAAAATAGGATAGATTTTATTTTTGCTTAGTCCTAATTTTAGTGTAGTCGAAGCTCAGTTCTTCAGCATTTGAAAGTTATATTAAAAGGCAGGCCTCTGGGAACTAGAATCCAAATTCTCAAGCTTGGATAGCTAGAGTACTTTTTGAAGGCCATTTGGTTTTACGACCAATCAGTTCAGAATTAATGAGAATTACTTTGCATAGACATCACTTTACAAACTAAAGCTGTACATTATAAGGGGTCTTCCTACTCACCTTGTAGATATAGATTATCAAAGTCAATTATATTTTGCTCCTAACCCTTTACTGTTTTAGCCTATGAACCTCAAAGATAATTAACTTTTAGGATCCACAATTTTAGAGCTTTTATCAAATTAAATTAAAATCATCAGTCAAGCCGAGGTTATGTCTCGGGGTACAGTGCTTACGGAGCATGCACAGGGCCCTAGGTTTGATACTATGGAAAAAAATTAATTAATTTTAAATTTAAAATAAAATTTTAATATTTAAAAATAAAAGCCACTAATTATGTGGTAAACATCCAGAGAATTTAGAGACTGGAGAGAGGATTAAGAGAATGGAATTCAAAGGTACCATTGTAGGACAAAGAGACACAGAATAAGAAAAACCTCTTTATGTTGCTCAACATTCATATTTTTATTTCTTGAAATGACTTTTTTTTTTTCCTCATCATGTGACTTTTTACTGGGAAAACATGAACAAGTGTCCATTCATCCCAGATAGAGCACTTTGGTGAAAGATCGAAGAAATGATTCCACTCCAGCCTAGCTTGGTGAACCAATCAATTTTTTAGGGTTATTTACGGGAGCATGGGTAACTAGAAAGCAATAAGCCCTGCCCCAGCATGGATGATAACACAAGAAAACTGCATCCCTGAGGCTCACTGCATAGGTTACAGGCATCCAAAGTCTAATTCCCCCCAGCTACTGTATTGTACTGCTTCCATAATCTTGAGGAGGGGCATAGGAGTCATGGACGTTTTCTTAGCATCCTGAGCCTTATGAGCCTCCCTCCTTCCTCCAGGAGAGAGTAGTTCAATTAGGAGGAAATAGCACTAGACTTCCTAAGAAAACATCAAACTTCTTATGGACAAGATCCTCAGACGGCACATGATGACCATGTTTAAAACTTTACAGAGGTTTTCATGTCTTCAAGGGCTCTTCAAACACGAAAATAATTTGTGTTCTCTGAAGTCTGCAACAGTGAATTGTATTGTCATAGACAAAGTCCTCATATTCTGATACAGATGGCTGAAGATGCCTGGTGGCTTGAGAGTCACTACAGCAGAGATGTTAACCCCATTTAAAACTATTTTTGAATGATCATCTCAGTGGTTTATTCTCAGCACTAAGGGGAGCCAAAGGAGCCTCAATTTTATTTGGTTGGTTCAATGCTAAGAGGTTGATTTGGGGGAGGAAAAGAAAACAATGGCTTATCAATACGAAAGGTAGTGAAACCCTCATTTTGAATCCTACAGTTCACATGAACAGTGTGATGGAATAAAATTGCATCAAATAATCAACTTAGAATGGATTCACTTGCTCCCTCCACCATACCTATCTTGTGTTTCTAAGTCTGACCCAAGGGCTGGAATCTGTGTCCTCGAAACACAAATTGTTCCCACTTCCTGCCCTCCATTAGGGGACATCATCTTACCATTTAAGACCAAACACCCCCAGCACTTCCATTCCTGACTTATTTTCTCTTAATAATTATCACCATAACGACTACTTTCATAAGCTGTCTCTTCCTCCCCTGCACTATGCTGCCAACTCCTTGAAGGCACAGATTTCTGGCTGTTCTGTTCATTGTTCCACATGCAGGACCCAGGACAGTGTCTGATACAAAATATGTGCTCAAAAAAGTTTCATACATAAGGAGCATGGCGGCGGGTGGGGGGTTTGTATTGTTTTCTTTCCTGTAGCTTGGGGTGGAGGATAATTTCTTTAGTCTAAGCAGCACAGTGCCAAAATATGAAGGGCATAGAAAAATAAGGACAAAAAGCTAAGGCGATCACCCACCCCTGACTCTGGTAGCTCTCCTTTGGTGAACACCAATGACAGCACAAGAAGACCTTAGAAGGTATATGGAAAGCTCTGTTCACAGTCTTCGCTGCCTCATTGGGAATGGGTGGGGACCTGGGAGGGGCTATTATCTCTACCCCCAAACAATTGAGAGATTGGGACACAGAGAAAGTATCAATAATATCAATTATAGTAGGCAGGAGGAACTGTGGGCAGTGTTCTTGTAGAGACCACAGCCCCATAGAACTGGAAACAGTCATGCCCCAGACAGTGATGCCAAAGGACACTTGTAGGGACAGGTCTCTAGGCCACTGGATACACCATCACCTTTCCAGAGGTGGTCAGCAAAAATCCCTTTCTACTGTTGTCCTTCAAGGCTCTGTTGTGATTCAGCCTCAGCGTCACACCAGCTGATTAAGTTTCATTAGTCAATGGAACTTTCAAGAAACCATATATAATTTTAATTATATAATAATAAACACTTATATAATGTGCGTGTTATACACCAACCACTGCTTTTTATCCTCACAATACCGTCCAAGATCAGCATTATTATTATCTCCACTTATGGAGGAGGGAGGCGATGAGACACTAAGTAGCCAAATATCTTGCTCAAGGTTAAACTACTAGAGTTTGGTGTCAATTCGTCACCAAAGCAGTCTGACACTTTTACATCTGTAATTACACTGTCATGAGCTAAATACTTTGCCCCATACTTTTTAACACCACAGAACTGCTGTTAAGGTTTCTAATCTCCTTAATCTTCAAGTCCACTTGGCCACATGGCCCAATTTTTCTTAAGAAAAGGTAAAAACAGTTCTTCTAGAACTGTCTGATTCTGATCTCCCATTGTGGATGACAACCTTCATATCTCTCTGAGGCAGCTGCTATAGAGTTCATGCCACCCCAACACCTGTTCAACAGGAGAAACAGGACCCAGTTACTTGGCCTTGGTCCCCTGGTGCTTACTCTAAAAGTCATAAATAGACCGAGCAGAAAGGAGTTTTATAGAGATACTAAAATGAATACATAAGGGCCAGGAGTGATGGCACACACCTTCTCCGCCATAATAGAGTATACCGTGAAACTATGAGCCAGAATAAACCCTTCCTTCCTTACCTTCTTTTTTTCAGGTATTTTGTCAGTGGAGCGAGAAAAGTAACTAATATAGTAACTAATACAGTAAGGTCAGTTTCATGGGCAGTTTGTCTTTACATGACTAACAGTCAAAAATTCTTGAAAGCTTAGGTATGCTCCATGGTCTTGAGTACTTTGACTACATTGCCACAAAGCATTTGTGTGAGAATCAAGTGCTGTTTGTATAAATCTACTGGAGGAAATGACTGGAAGCGTGCAAGTCTGTCTGTGCATCTTTTACCCTTGCTAACTTTACTTTTTTCATTTCATTTCATTCATTTATTTATTTGTTTGTTTGTTTGTTTATTTATTTTGGTCTTTTTTTGAGACAGGGTCTCCCTGTAGCCCCAGCTGTCCTGGAACTCATTAAGACCAGGCTGGCCTTAAACTCACAGAGATCCGCCTGCCTCTGCCTCCCAAGTGCTGGGATTAAAGGCATGTGCCACCACATCCGGCTTTATTTTTATTTTATGTGTGTGAGTGTATTGCTTGCTTGTGTGTAAGTGCACCTCTGTCATGCAATGCTGGTAGAGGTCAGAAGAGGGTGTAGCATTCCCCTGGAACTGGAGCTGTGGATGGCTGTTAGCTGCCATGTGGGTGCTGGGAATTGAAACTGGGTCCTCTGAAAGAACAGTCAGTGCGCTTAATTGCTGAGCTCGCTCTCCAGCCCCTATCCTTGCTAATTTTAATCTGTATTCTGGAATACAGTGTAACTATATAACTTGAGTATAACAGCTTTTCTGTATTTGTTGGTCCTTCAAGCAAATCACCAAATCTGAAGGTGACCTTGAAGGATTTAACACTAGCCACTAAGGACTAACTTGAGTGAATAGATGGGGACAGACTAGTTTGATTCAAATCAGTGTGTTTACTTACTACCCACCAAGACTTATCATACCAGAATACAAAGATACATTAGAATCCTTACTCTTTAAGACAATGCCATTCAGTGCTAAATGCCACAAGACACAGCATGGTTTCATTAGGCTAGTAGAAAAGACAGCCAGGTGAGCACTCAGAGAAGGAAGGCTTCCTAGAGTGCCTCTCCAGGGACCACCCTGAGTATACTGGTGACTCAGTTGTAAACCTTGGAGCTGCCTTTCTGAAATTATTTAACAGCTCTCCCTGTAGGGCTACTTGTACTTGGAGGCATTGGATTAAGATGATGAGGCTTAGGTGCGTTTCCCCCAAACCCAGTTCTCTCCTCAACTCAGTGGGCTACATAATTCATGACAGACACAGAAATCACAGTTGTATGTAATTGGAAAAAGGAGAACAGACTGTTAATCTCTTTGAGGCTTACCCTAGGCAGTCTACTGGGCACTGCATGGGGTATGCTACCTTAGATAGCTGCTAGTGACTCCATCCACCCCTTCAGTCAGTAGGCTGCCACACTGAAGTCACAGGGCCTTGTAAGTGCATCTGCCTGGTTCTAACCACCCCTGTCCAGTGGGGGAGAGGCCTTTAAATTCCACCTTCCTTCCCTTGAGGATGTTCACTTAAGATCGATGTTTCCATTTCTCTCTTTTCCAAGGGACATCACATCCACGATGAGTCAGCAAGAGAGCAACTTAGGACACTGATCTCCTTTTCTTCAAGTTTTTCTCCACTTGGAATACCGTCTCCACATCTATTCCCTATGTCATCCTCCTCTGACCCATCTACTTTTGAAATGCTTTGCTGTTTATTTCCATTGCTCCCAAGATGCGTTCTTTAAAAACAACCCACAGCTTCTTTCAATGCTTGTATATCAAACTAGACCCATGCAGGAAGAGAGCTACTATCGCAGGTCTTCTTGTATACTTCCCAACACTATGCCTGTTTTTCCACAGAGGCCAGTAACTGTGGCTGCTATCATGAAGGCCATGACAGAGATACAGTGACATATCACTCACTCAGGGATCCTTCCTCTACCCCACAGTATCCCACTCTAGGGAATATCTTTCCCTATTTGGCTACCTAGCATCTATGTCTGAGGAATAGTTTACTCCATGAATTTTGGTGGGAGGCAGAAGAGAGAAGCTGAAGAGACTGTGTGCGTTTCCTGTCCTCCTTCCATGGTAAACCCACCTGGGATTCTGATACAAGAGCTACTGTCTGCTCGAAGCAGGGACACAGGGACTCGTTCTGGTGGAGGTGGCAGTAGAGGGAGCCACGTGCATCTCCAGGGCAGGAACAGCAGCCAGGCAATCTGTGGAGTCCAGAATTCGGCAAATGTATCCCAGGGGCTAGATCACAACTGGACAGGAGTCTGGCTACCCAGGTCTCCATATATCCATGCCTTGTGGAGAACTACTTTTCCACTTTTATCACACAGAGCCAGTTTCTTTTCTTTAAACACAGAGATGCTGAGTGAGAAATACGACTATTTTTAAAAGCACTTACCTCCAGCTAACTTTGTTTTCCCCCCAGCTTTCCTACTCAGGCGTGCATGCACCAGAAGCTTTTAAAGAGTATGGATAGAAGGGAACTGTGACTGACTATGTTAAGGACAGAGATTACGAAAACCAAGATGTTTCTCTCTTCACTGAGAACTAGCTAGAATGTAACGAGAATGTCAATACCTCACATAGCCTTTAAATGTTTTTGTTATTAATGTCTGTGATGGCAGAGAAAGAACAAGTTCCTTCCTCTTTTCCCTTTCGAATCACTCTACATGTTTTCTTTCCTCACCCAACACTCGAGGCACAGACCTTTGGCCTACTCATCACTGAAACGTTTACTGTCAGTTTCCGTCTGGACTACAATTTTCACCTGGTTGTGTAAGAGCTATACTATTTATTTCTATACAAAACTTCAGGGGACAATACTGTTCTCCATCAAACGCTGTAGCCTGTACACTCCCCTCCCTCATCCTCACCCACCCCTTAAACAGACAGCAGACACAATCTCTTAAAACACACAACATGATCTTCTTTATTTAATTGTTTAATCAGTTTACATTCCACAACTGACAGGTTATTTATTTTTATTTTTCCATGAACAAGTCATTTAATTAATTACCAGACACTTTTTTTCTTCAATCGATGGAAATACAATATTTCTGCCAATTTGAAAAAGAAAATTGCAAGATGCAGTCAGTTTCAGTGAAGTCCCCAAACACTCTGCTTCCTCAGTCCTTTCAAAGTCACAGGAACCTGGCAATTTCCCTTTTCATTCCCCCCTCCCACTTCCCAGTTAAGTCTCTCTCAGAGTACCAGGAATTTCAAGATCTGGTTTGAATCACCTTTCCCGTAATTAATTATGAGAAGAAACAGACAGTACAATAGATCTGATAAGATGTAGCATTCTTGTTAAGATTAAACAATACATTTATTCACATCATATCAGAACAAATTAACATAATATTTAATCTTATTTTAGCACCAATAACCACAGGAATTTCTACCTCCAAGGGGAGAGTGGTTGTTAAGAATCCCGCAGTATACACCACTCCGTGTCTAACCAATCAGAAAGCACTATGCAAATTAAAGTGAAGGTAAATAAATTTATATTGACTGAGCGATAATCTGGTGGGCCATAAACACTCCAGGTGTTTTAGAGTTTTGCGGGTGATGGTCCCTGTCTAATGACCACATATAAAACATACTCACCAAGTCGGCTCATTTTCTCTAGCTCGGCAACACAGGGCTCAGAATGATATATTTTAAATGAATTAAACCTTGTCATATTGGCTCTTGGAAATGATTTGAGAATGCCCAGAGGCTGGCTGCTTATATTTGATTCAGTTCTCTGCACTAAGAACTCACTACTTGCCTTCTCCCTCACAAAAGGGGCTTCTCCAAATGCAAGGAAGCTGTCTAAAGCAGAAAGGGGAGGTAGGCAATGGTGGCTCGGGTCCTAGTGTAAGGACAGAACTCATTACTGCCACCTCCTAGGACGCCTAGTCTTCCTCTGGCTACTGCTCTGCCCCATGTATCTCTGATTTAGCATTTAAGATTTGTTAACAATCCAGGAAATTGAAGGATGGAGAAAGCAGCTTCTAATATCAGTGAGATGTTCTTAGCGGGTGACTCCACCAGAGGACAAGCAGTGGAAGAGACATTTATTTTTGACAAAGGGGAGAGGCCTGTCTTCCCTGGCCCCATCTTGAGATAGAGGACATCTATCTGGATAAGGTCAGGCAGTAGCTGATGCTCCTACAGCTGAAGGGAATGACCTGCTTTCTCCCTAGGACTTTGACAGGTCATTAGGGGCACACCCAGGGACAGTGCTGATGCCCTTTGAGGCAGATAGGACATAGGGTTCACAGCAGTAGCTCTTTCCCCTTATTAAGCAGGTTAATAGAACCCCCAAAGGTTGAGACAGCACCCTGCATGTAGCTCTGCTTTCTATTCAGCTAATCCAGCCTCTGCCTCTGTTCTCCACGAGATCTGTGATAATGCGGGACTCATTGGAAGGGCATCTCGCTCAATCTCTGAAAAGACCTAACTCTGTGTTGTTCTAGACACTAACCAGAAGCCTGTCATGGCTTTTGAGCACTGGAAATGTGGCTGATCCAGTCTCAGATGTTTTCTCAGAGTAAGATTTGCCTTAGATTTAGATTTTATTCAAAATAAACAGAAAATATACCAGTAACTTTTATGTTGATTCATGTTGAAGTGCTAATATTTTTGATATGCTGGGTTAAAAATCATAGCAAAATTAATTTTACCTGTTTTGTCCAAGCTTTAAAATACAGATAGTAGAATATTTGAAATCAAATATGTAGTTTGCATCAAATTTGATTGGACAGTGGTGGTCTAAATCACCTTTCATGTACTGGTCTGAAAGATGGTCACCATGGACAATCGGAGATGAAGAAATTTTAGAATGAGGTGTCTATAACATGAAGTAGAGAAGAGATGGCACAGGCCAAGTTCGATGTGCATCTCTCCCTGGGGCATCTGTTCTTCTCAAGCACTATGATCCAAGCCTGCAGGATCCCTCGTCCTCCTGCTTCAGGGTTACTGCCTTGAATTCTCTGCCACTCTGCTTAGGGCATTCTGGTGGTCCAGCTATTTCTCCATCTCAAAGGTCTCTTTATCTAACCTCTAAGCTCAAACTACATCTTATACCCACAGCCTCCATCCCAGCCCCACCACTGCCTTCTTCATTCCCATTTCATAGTGTCCATTGGCCAGACTGTGCTTTTGACACAGGAAGCCCCATTTGTAGAGCAAGCCACAGGTGGCAAAGCAATTCACAGACATCATCTCTCTTGATGCTCTTCCTCCTACCCCAGCCTTGTACAACAAAGCTCTGTAGAAGAGAGAGCAAAATGACATCATCAGAGTGGGTGGGAAAAGGCATCTGAGACTGAAAAGGTAGATAAAAGGCTTTGGACTTTA
This sequence comes from Nannospalax galili, assembly GCF_000622305.1. Taxonomy (NCBI): domain Eukaryota; kingdom Metazoa; phylum Chordata; class Mammalia; order Rodentia; family Spalacidae; genus Nannospalax; species Nannospalax galili. The sequence continues at coordinate 6,990,367 of NW_008359625.1, read as the reverse complement.
AGCACAAACTGGCTGTTGGCTTGAGGCTACTTTCTGAGGCGTGCAGGCTGCAGGGGGCAAGGGTAGTAGGAGAAAGCCTCTCCTGCTCTGCCTCAGTTCAGTAAGCACACAACCACCACCGGTGCAGTCTCTAAAAATAGCAGCAGAATGGACGAGGAGACTTGGAGCCTGTGAGTCACAGAAGCCACCCTTCTCCCTGTGAGGTTGAGAGGAGGCAGAGACATGGTGAGGTAACAAAAGTCGCCTAAGGTCCCAGGTGAGCCATTAACAAAGTCACTAATGTCAACCCAGGTCAAGTCTTTGGGTTGTCCTTGGTCATGACCCTTACTCTTCTGACTCTGATGATATGCTTTTATTTGGGGGGGGGTACCTATTTTACCTTAAAGGCAAATGTCTTCAGAACAGAGAGTTTGAAACAAACAAGAGTGACCACCAGGGAAACCAGAAAAATCTCCTGTGCCACAGCATCCCTCCCTTCAAGTGCCTCCAGAGTCAGGATTCTAGGGTAGTCCTCATAAGCCCTCAGAAAACTGAGGGCTATATTCCAGCATTTGAATAGTCACAATACCCCTCCCCTTTATTTTCTGTTTCCACTTTTATTTGTACATTTTTACAGATAGTCTTGAATAGCAAAACAGTCACACCATGGCGGGGGTGGGGGGCAGGAGAGTGATTCCAGGAAACTCTGTGTAAAAGGCATCGTCACACTCACAACACAGACGCACTGGCAAGTACAAATGAGAACCGGCCTGCGGGCCACCCAGAAAGGAGAGGAAAAGCTTGGGGTCCAGGGAGAGAGAAGGGGGACAATAGGGTTGGTTCCCTAGGGAGCAGTGCCAGGCCTTGGGCATGAAGAGTTGGAGGCTGGCATGTGTAGAGAAACAGCAGGATGAGCTGTGGCTGGGCAACTCCTAGGTTGGGGCCCAGTTTTCTGTTTCTTGACCATGAACAAACTACCCCTGTAGGTGGGCCATTTCTCCCATCATTGGCTGGGCTCTAGTTATAAAGAGAGCAAGGACTTGAACTTCTGCAAGAGAAAGTCTCCACACAATGTTGATATTTAATCCACAGAAAAGAAAAACGTGTGGAGATTCTTCTGGAAGTCAAGTCTGCTCCTGTTTAGAATCTAGGATACTGAGAATATGTCCTAACTGAACCACCACCCAGAGGACCACATACAACTCAGAGGCTTCTGATAAAGTCACTGGCTTTACCACCTGACGAGAGAAAGCAGACTCTCCTTCCTTGATACTCAATCAAAACATGAAAGAACTTTCAAAGCTTTCAGAATCTGACTTGCTCCCCAACTTAAACCTGGACAGTTAGAAATGGTCATGGGAGAATCATTCAAAAAAATAAATAAACAAGGTATTGACCCCATATCTGGGTTAGAAGTAAACTGTTTTAGCTCACATATGTTGCTTCCACGTTATCTACTCATTCTATCACTTCTGGTAACAATCAGAGATAAGAGTGCGCTTTGCAAAAGCGGCTTTGGACAAAAGGAAATCTGGCAGGGGTGGAGAACATCAAGGAGGCAATTTCTCCAGAGGGCCTGAATGAAGAGGTGAGTCTTGTGTGCTTGGATTGGATGGATACAGTCTAGTTCAGCAACCAAGATGGCCTCTCTCTCTCTAAAGTCTCCTCTCGGCAGCACCTAGATGGCACCATTCTATTTTAGTGGAGGCTCCGCCACTGAAGGGGAATTTGGAGAGTGCATAATTAATACAACCCTTCATGTTTGCAAATCACTTTGCAATTTCTTTGTCACCCTTAATATACCATGAGGTAAAGAGTTATCACCATCCTCATTTTGTAGATGAGGAAGTTCAAGTATGGAGAAGACACAGTGCCCAGAGTCACAGAGCGGAATGAGATGTACAGTAGGTGCATTATACAAGTGTAGCTTAATTAATGAATTTCTCTGGCTTCAGTGCATTTATAACCATGATTAGATTGAGATGGCACCTGGAAAACAAAAGCAGGTAGAAGAGAGAATAAACCAGGAAATAGTAATCTTTTAGGCCTGTTTCGCCTACTCCTAAGCACTGGCATGAGCTTTCAAAGGTTTCTTCGCTGTTCTTTGGGCCTGTGCTGTTGCTGCCAAAACCACAGAGTCACCTCGATACAGGTCAGTACAATTCTGTGGCTATGCTGACCCTCTCTGCTCACCTATGACAATCACTCATTGGAGATATTCTGAGGTTCTAATCATTATGCTTGGATCCACTGTAGATGTCTCAGAGCAATGAAATTATAATTAATCTCTCAGTCTTTCATATGTTATTTTTTTCTAGTTTTCTACAATGGGCATGTATTACTCAGGGGAGAAAGCCCAATTAGCAATGACCTGATCTAAGAGCTAGGAATAATGTTGAAGAAACATTTGCACCATGGCAGCATCAATGGAAATATGGTTAACACAGGCCCAGAAATCAACTGCTGTGAGAGACACCAGAATCATTTGCATGCCTCCACTCTGCCAGGCTTACTTTAAAAGCTGTCCCCTTCCTCTGTCTATACCAGCTGGAAGGCAGCACCAAGTCTGATCTGGCTGGTATATACCCATTGTTTCTATCTGTGATGAAATCGGCTCTCGCCCTGACTCATCATGTTTCCCTGGAAAGGAACGGATGTGTTCACTGGGATGCATCATCCCAGGAGCAGCAGGGACATTTTCAGAAAATCAGCTTTCCTTGAACTATGAGAAACAACCACCATCCCACCCAAACGGTCACAAAGGGCTAGTGGGTCTGTTTCTCCCCACTTTGCCCCTTACGTAGTTGAAAACAGTATGAACACTTCCAGCACAAGACAGGTGAAGCCACATCTGAGTGATGCATTGGACTTAATCATTCTGAATTTAACACAAGTGGGCAGCTCCTGAGACCTAAGTGACACATCCTTCCATGAAATCAGGACAGTCACACGTGCTTTCCTATAAGGCCTCTTAGCTGTGTGTATGGATAACTAAGGAAATGTAGCATCTCAGGGTATCATTCCTCCTATGGAAAAATGGTGGTCCTCCTAGGTGGAACCCTTGCCCTGTGTAGAATACACCAGCATGGTGCCAGGGCCCAGACTTGATCTGGGGGAGCTGTCCAATCTCTGCCTTTATGATCCCTGGAAGTGTGAGAGAGAGGAATTTCTATAAGATGGGGATGATTGAAGATGGAACAGGCACATTTTATTTCTTATAGTTTGATGTCAGTGAGCCAAGTCTTCCTCATGAAACTCTGAACCATAACAAACAAGGAAAGGGTCTGCTTGAAGTCTATCTCTGTCCTCTCTAAAGAGAATAGCTGTTCCAAATGGATGCATAAGGAAAGTAGAAGTAATTAGGGGGAAAGGAAACATAAAAAGAACCATAACTGCCCAAAGGCGTGAAAGGCATTGGACTTCTCTTCAGTTAGACCCAATGCTTCCCAAATCCCCAATCTAGTAGGGAGGGAAATAAAGTTGAAAGGGGTCTCATGTTCCAGGTTGGTCTGCACAGAGCTCACAGCCCATGTGTGGTCTTATTCCTTGTTTATAAACAAGTAAAATAATTTGAACTTGAGCTGGGTGGGAACTGGAGATGCTGCAGAGACCTGACCCTAAGTCCCTCCAAAAGTTGGGTTCCATGATGTGAACTTGGCAGAGCCTGACCTAGAGAGTGTCACAAGCCTCTTTTCTTCCTTCTCTTTCACTCCCTCCCCAGCCACATCATGACCAGAAGCTCCAAGAATTGCCTTAGTGTGGCATGCTTTAACCTGTGGTCAATCCTCTGTGTCAGAAGGATCAAGATCACCTGGACAGTTTTTTCTTCTTGACCAGGAACTGCTATCTATATGGAGTGTGTGTCTCTAACTCTCTAGCTGCTGTATTGAAAAAGTTGCACTAAGGTCCTGCTCTGCTAATGGCTAGTTGGGTGGGTTGGGCCCAGATGATTTAAATCCTTCTAATACTTCAAGAATCCTCAAGGCAGTAAGCTTTGTCACAAAGATAAGTAATTGGATAGAGCAGATGATTTGCATAAATGAGAAGTCTGTGAAGCAGTATTTTCAAATATGGTTACTTAAGAAAAGTTAAATAGCTGATAGAAAATTGTCCGATTTAATATTGCTTCCTCCATCTTTTTGTAACTGGAAAACAGCTGGGATTCCTGTCCAATCACAGACAAGTTCTTTGCTCCAAACGAACACTCATGGACACCTACTTGTCCCTGCCTAGTTCAAGATGCTTGGAAGGAAGACAAACGGCCTATTGATCTGAGACATTTTCGTTTTCCTTGACCTCAAGTATGCCCTTCACTTAAGGGAAAAAAAATCCAGTTTCTCAAAAAATAATGAAAATAAAATCCTCAATTAAAAGAAAACTGAGTTTTCCCCCAAATTATTTCCCTTCTCATAGAATGCACCCTTTGTTGAAAAATCAAACAATCCTTAGAACCTCAGTGGGAAGCCAACAGCATTTCCTGACACCCAGCTTGCCCCACTAACCTGGCTCTCCCACACTCAGGACACTAGCACATAAGACCTTTTGCAGAATCTCACCAGGGCCCAGGTGAGGGAGTCTTGAGAAATGCATCCATACCTGTATATAGGTATGTAATGACATAACACACACACACACACACACACACACACACACACACACACACACACACACACACACACACACACACACACACACACACACACACACACACACACACACACACACACACACACACACCACCAGAAAGACGCACACACAAGACCCACATTCAAGCTCATTCCGCATATCGAGTATTGCACTCTGATACGACATGAGTTACACACACATACATACACACACACCACCACCACCACCACCACCACCAGAAAGACACACACACAAAGACCCACATTCAAGCTCATTCCTGCATATTGAGTATTGCACTCTGATATGATATGAGTCACACACACACGGTCAAGAGAGCAGATGAGAGAGGCAGGACCTACAGCCTTATAGATGGAGGGGAAGGAGGTAAACGGTTAGTAAATGGGGAGTCTGGTAGGAAAAGAGGTTGGAAACAGGGACCTGCAACAGAGCGCATGGGGGAAGAAAGCTGCTGAGTGGTTGGCCAAGTTCCCAAAGCAGATCTGTTCTTCAGCAGTTGAGCTCCCCTGCTGCATGGCTAACCGTGGTTAGTTAAGGCAGCTCAGGGATCTCTCCTGGGCTCCCCAGGGGTCCTTGGCACCAGCAGGGTCCCCGAGGTGACTGAGCTGCTCCGGCCCCTATGGCATTCACAGCTCTGCTTGACTTCTTCACTCGCCAGCACTCAGTGCCATTTTGCTCAAGTGAGCCTGAGACACCTGGATGGACTTGTTCCACCTCAGTTTGGGTGCTAGCCACTAAGATAACTATTTTGGGATTCATGGCCTTGAAGATCAATAAGGGAAGAGAATGGAAAGAGTCAAGAGTTCTCCATTAATTTACACAATATCATACAAACTTGAGCCCATGGGACACGGAGGTGCTCTCTCTGCATGGGACCCACCTCCTTTCATCTGTACAGAGCTCACCCCTAGGAATGGGGCAGATGTCCAGTGACAGAGGACAGCCCCCATGATGGGGGATGCAGATCTTGTTTGGTATATGTACTTGTACATCAGCAACTAGAGGCAATATTCCTTCTCCCTCCTGAACAGTGTGTTCCCCCTCTTCTCTTAAGACTTTGTGCCCAGCTGTGTCTTGAACTTCCAAAATTAGAGGACTAAATCCTGCTGAGTTCCAGAACTGTATTGTGAAGAACTACAGGGTCCTCTGGCCCAGTGGTTTTGTTCTTGGTTCTGCCCTCTGGGAATTTCAGCTGTACCAAAGTAATAGAAAAAAATACAACACAAACAACAAAACCCCACACTCAGGAAATAGCTACCACACTCAAGAAACATCCACCATGTGTGTATGCACACACACATATGGGTGGGTGCACACACACACGCACGCACGCACGCACGCACACATGCACGCTGTCTCTCTCCAGGGATCTGAAGCATCTGCACTGGAACCCCTGGAAGCCTGCCCCTCAAGATAAATCTCAGGTCTTGGAGCCTCCATATTGGGTCAAGAAACTACTACAGTGACAGAGAGACAACAGTAAAATGCAATATTTCCACTTAAAAGGTGGAAAAGAAAAAAAGTAACCACCCAACACCTATGCACACGCGCACACACGCGCACACATACATCACAGCATTGCTCCAAGGCTTCGATATGCCCAGGGAGTGCAGGTAGGGGAGGACAGGGTGGCCTCTTGTTTAACTGGGTGTAAGGCAGCTGGAAGGTAAGACTGGGTTTTCTGAGCATCCACTGAAGTGTCCTTTTATTGATGCAGATCTTGCCTCTCAGCATGTTCTCTCCCCGTCCCACCTCTAAAACATTGTCCAAAGGTTTGGCCACAAAGAGAAAACTTCCTTCTCCGTTTCTTTTCTCTTCTACTCCTTATATGTTGCTGGTGAGCCAGGAAGGAGCTCAGAACAGGAAGAGCAGGAGAGTGGTTCTGAAAAATGGCCTCAAAGACATGGTTACATTCTATGAACTTAGGGGCCTCATTTCCCCCATGATATGATTGCTGGGGTGGCGGTGGTGTTCTCTCCTGTTGGCCCAGTGTGTGGCACTTCCTTCTCTACATCTGTTTGGCTTCCAAGCACTGCCACTGTCCCTTCCAGATCACCACCACATCCACATGAGTGACAGGAATCAAGATGCTACCGCAAGTGGTGGCTTTCACTCTGTCTTGAAGAAAACATGAAGCCGAAAGTCAAGAACTGATGGGAGGGCCACAGGATGGAACAATTTCCCCATCTTGGAGATGAGGCAACACAAAGTCCGGTGAGATGCAGGTGCCTGAGCCAACTCAACTCTACCTTGGCACTGGCATCATCTTGATTGAGTTTCATTTTATATATGTATATTATATATATATTTATATATATATATATATATGTATGGGTTTGTTTTTTAGCACACTGTCCCATTCTCGGGTCTGGATTTAGGGCAATTGGTCCTCGGGACAGGTTGGACAGAAGGGGCCAAGGTACAGAAGAATCCCGAGATTAGTGTGAGGCCCAGGCCCCCCCATGCACAGAACATGGACCATCCGTAGCCGTGGCTGATGTCATCAGGGAGTCCATATAGGTAGCGTGGGTAACGTGACAGCTCAAAGTTGATCCCAGCCACACAGGTGCACAGTGAAATGATGCAGAAGGTTCCTGGAGAACAGGGGGAGGTACAGGGCAGGGAAACGGAGACGGACAGGGGAGAGGGGAGGAAGAGAGAAAGAGAAATTAAGATCATTACATTTTCTTAAGTGGGAGAAATGAGGAGATCCAGGTAAGAGTGGACTGTTACTAAGGTCACCATCTAGAAATGTCCATGAGAGAAGGACAGCATTAAAGGCCCATTGCTTCTGTGCTCTCCAATAAATGCCCATCTTGGACAAACTCAGGAAGTCTCTTCTTTGGGAAAATACAAAAATGAATATCTCACTAGAGATTCATATAGGGTAAAGCGATCACAAATATTCAATTCTTTTTTCTAAAATATTCAAAACTCATCATCTTTCCTTGGAAACATAGAAAGTATAAAAATCTATTTTCCTCACATACACATAACATCTTATACAAATTTAGGAATTCTTTAACTTATTTACCAATAGCTCTGTCCAACAAGAAAAATAATCCTTCCCAGCTTCTCTTTTCAGCTGTCCAGTTTCCCATTTTCTATAAGGTAACATCTCTGGAAGACATTTTTCAAGGAAAACTAGCCCTCCAAGATATTCCTTTGCAACATGGGAGGTAGAAGTGGAGTCTAAACACAGGGCACTGGGATCTACACATATGCCTTCCACTGCCACCATCTATACAAGCATCAGGTAACCTGTCCAGCATGCTTCAGTGAGGAATTTAGCAAGCCTATTCAGTAATGAGACCTCTTCAAAGATATTTTTCTCCACACACATATGGATGGACATATGATATATATATTTCATATAACCTCCAATGAGAAGGCCATTAGAAGAGATAGAATGGGCTAAAATGTTTTAGAATCATAAACTTGTTCTTAACCAATACAAGTGTTTGGAATACCTAGAATTAATTCAAGAGCCTGTTCAGTATTTGCTATGTTCCTGTGACCTGAAGAAGTGGGTACACTTGGAAAAAATAGGCTGGATCAATGGAAGGCAGGAAGCAAGAGAGGCATACTTCTTTGGAAGGGAGGGGATGACAGGTGGTGTACTATGTTTTATATTCATTATGAAAATGCTTGCTTCCTAACTGCTGGGTTTCTTCAATGTCCAGCCTGATGTCTTCCAGAAGGTTCCTGGAGGATGAGGGAAGAAACGTAGAGGGTAATGAAGTGCATGAGGGTAAAGAGTCATTTCAGGGGTCATAGAGCTTCAGTTAGACCTAACATACAAGAAGTGTTGTGCTGGGAGCTTTGCTGAGTGCTTGGCCTTTAATAAACAGCTCTGTAATTTCGATTGTATTATAATTTCCATTTTACTGACAAAGGTATTGAGGATCTAAGAGGTTAAGTCATCTGCTTACTATCACACATTAGGTAAATGGTTGTCAGGCTACAAGCTTGGGCAGCTAGGTCACAGCTTACAGTCTATCCATTATGCTTTTATTTTTGTTTTCTTGGGGGAGGGCATACAGAATATTGAGCCTAGGGCTTCATGCATGCTAGGCAAGGACTCTACCAATAAGCTATATTTTCAGACAACTTTTCACTTTATAAATTTTGAGACTTGCTAAATTTCCCAGATTGGCCTTGAATTCACTCTGTAGCCCCAGCAGGCCTTAATCTTGTGATCGTCTTGCCTCAGCCTCCCAAGTAGCTAGGACTACAGGGTGTGTCACTGCTTCCAGCTCCACTGAACTACTGGAGACTGACATCAGGTACTTGGCTCTTTCCTGTCCATCCCCAAATTATGCACCAAGAAGGCTGCAGCTGTGTTCTGTGTTCTAACATGTTGTTGCACGATGCTGATGGAGTTGGTCTGGGAGCCACATTGAATGACTGTGTTAAGAAAAAAAGGTTTTATTGAAGGAGAAGAAAGTGTAACCACTCACAGTTTCTATCACAGAAGAAGAAATACGAATAGACAGTAAAGATAAAAGGTGTTCAGTTTTACCCATAATTCAAGAATTGGAAGTTAAAAGCATGGTGATAAGAGCATAATCAATCAAATTAGCAAAGTTTTGTTTTGGATTTTGGTTTTTACTATCCCCGTGTGTGTGTGTGTGTGTGTGTGTGTGTGTGTATGTGTATGTGCATGCTCATGCATGCGTGTATACATGTGTGCACTTGTGTATGCATTTGCATGTGAGGGCCATAGGTCAACCTCAGGAGTTGATCCTCAGGTACCATCCACCTTTTTGTTTTTGAGATGGGGTTTTCTCATTGGCTTGTAGGTGCCAAGTAAGCTAGGCTGGCTAGTCAGTGGGCCCCAGGGAGCTGCCTATCTCCTCCTTCCCAGTGATGTGATAACGAGTATATATGATGCCCAATGTTTATATACATGGGTTCTGGGAAAGAAACACAGGTCCTCATGCTGTGTGACAAACTTTTTACTGACCAAACTATCTTCCCACCCCCTGCCTTGTTTTTTTTAAAGGATCATCTCACAAATTAGTAAATGCACAGTAAAATGGAACATCCTGTAGACTACTAAAAATGTAAGTCAATAATTTTACAGAAAATAATTGTTAAAACATTTATTCTTTTGACCAAGTGATTTCACTTTAGGGTAGGAAAATGATCTCACTTTCAGACAGAGATCCAGATCTGAAAGTGTTTATGTAGCAACAGGTGGCTAGGGAGCAGGGTCTCACATGAGCTCAAATTTTAAATGAATGTTGCCTCCAAGATGAAAGGTTTGCCCTTTGCCTAGAGGTACCTTGTTGACTCCAATCTGTATTTACAAAGACCACTGAGAAATGCAGAGGAACATTCAGTCCAGGGAGGCAGCTAGGAGGCTAAAGTGGCCATTAATGCCCAGGGAGTCTGGCAAGGTGGGAGCCGAGCTTGGAAGTCCTAATGGCTTAGTTAAGGACTGTTTCCAGAATGATTATTTGTAGAATAAATGGAAAGTGAGGAATCATGACTTGGGCACAAGTGTCATATTAGTAAAATGCACATGTATGCATCACATGTGAATATGTGTCTAAGTGTATTTATGTGTTTATGTATGCTTGTATCTATATTTCTGTGCACACATATGTATGTGTATGTGCATTTCACATGTGCATATGTATGTCAGGATATATGCTTATGCATGTGTGCATGTGGCAACAGTAATAGCTTACATCAGCTTCACCTGCATGAACAGACACCCTAAGCTTGCAGGAGCCACAGAGCATCAGGCTCTCTTGGGCTAGGCACTAGGACTCAAAGAAGATTCTCTGATGGGTCCCATACATTCTAGATCACAACATCTTGTTGGGAAGCAGAGGAAAGAAAGTGATATCTAGACATGAGTGTCACACGCTCCAAATTCTAACTAAAGCTGCCTGCTCATGACTCAAGTACTGTGGACATGCTTCTAATTGCTCACCTGGAAACCCATCACTTAGTGTGTAGTTTAGAGAATTTTCTAATATTTAGATTTAGGATAGAGTGTCTGTGTGTGTGTGTGTGTGTGTGTGTGTGTGTGAGTGTGTGTGTATGTATGCACATGCATGTGTATGTATTTGCACAGCATGATCAGGTAGTGGATATGTTCACATCTAATCTATTCTTCCACTGGACGTTCAAGGCACTAGGAACTATAGCTCTAAAGAGGATAGAAATTTCTAAGATAGAAATGGGGATCAAATTGGTTTTTTATAAATTAAAGCTCTGGTAGGGACAGAGGTCACTTAGGGCTTTATAGAAACTTTAGAAAATGGATATTTTTTCTCATCAACAACTGTACCATCTTCTTCACTAAACAAGCCTAGGAACTTGTTCTGCAAGAGAAGACCCACACAGGGCTGGAAAGAATTGCTGGGGGGGGGCAGGTTGTGCACAGAAAAGTCCCCTTTTAGCTCACTCTAAGGGAAAAAAGCAGCAGCAGACCATGCCTCTGAGGCTAGATCTGTAGATTTTGGTATTCTCCTTCCCATGAGCACTTAGTAAGAGGTACATGAGGAGCCAAGAAAGGCAATGTAGTAGCACACAGTCATAATTTCCCAATGATATATTGGGATATATGCAATAAAACCCTAATACTAATTGTAGTTATGGCAGAACAATTAAATGACAAGACCCCCCAACCCTGAATAGTCCTTCCCTCTGGAATGAGGCTGACTCTGCATTGCTTATACCCAGTGCCTGCAAGTGTGAACCTGGCCAGGACTGCAGGGCAGCAGCAGTGGTGGCTGTGGTAAGCAATGTCAAATCTGGGGAGAGGGGCAGCTTGGCCAGGATGGGGTAGAATGAGGGACAGTTCCTTGGAAGTGGGCTCCATAGAACGTAGAACAGCCAACCAACAAACACTTGTTTAACTTCTATGTCTAGGCAAAGCCTTATGCTAGATGCCAGTGAGATCAAAGGGAGAATAAGATATGACCCCTGCTCTTAAAAATCTTTAATTAAAGCTGAAAAAAGCAACGTGTGATCTTGTAGTGATATGAACTATACATAAATGAAAATTTGAAAATGAAGCAAAAATAGTGCCAGACAGGAGATTGAGAGGCCTGGGTTTATCATCAGCTCTGAGACTTTGGTCCCCTCATCGGTGAAGTCAAAGAGCTAAAGTTCTCTCCCAAGTCTAGCAGTGTCTAGTGAATAGTAAATGCCCAGAGTAGTTGTGATACAGGCAGTAGTGGGGTGGGTGGATGGGGAGGGATGGGGAGAGATTCCCATGGAAGCAAGGAACAAGCCTGGTCAAGGTCCCTGGTCTTAGCACTCCGTGCCTGACCTACAGAAGCATGTGATCCTCCCCTACCGCACCTCTCAGTCCTAAGACGCTCAATGCGCCCATCTAAGCTGGGCTTCCACCATCTGTGACACGAGCCACCGAACTGAGCACTGGTGTCCTGCTCTTCTACTTTCGTCCCATGTGAGAGTTTAAAAATCTAACCAAATTATGATTCTGTCCTGTTTAAAACCCCCGGATAGCTTTCAACAAATAGAATCCAAACTTCTATATCCTGTCAACAAGGCTTTATTGGATTCTGTTCTATCTGAGAAAATTTCTTACCTTGACCCCCACAGCCTTACAGTCTAGTCACACTAGAGAGTATTCTGTGTTTTAAACTAATGAAGTATGCTCCACCACAGGGCCTTTGTACCTGTTTTCCTTTCTTCAAACTGGCCTTGAACTCCTCTTGGATCTCAATTCAAACATCATCATGTGAGAAATTTCCCCTGCCCACTTGTAAAGTATCACCTGGCCCACTGGCTTTTAAATCATATTCTGTGAAGATCTTTCTGGAACTGTCACTGGGAAAGAGGGAAGAGGTACAAGAGACTCCCAGATCTCTCTCCTCTCATTAACCAGAATAGCTCTGCTTTGACCTGTTTCTATGGGAAGTTTCATTGGGAGAAAAGATTATTATGCTTAAACCTTCAACAGGTTTAAGACCATCAACATACTTAAGGTACGCCATGGCACGGCCATCCTTCCGAAAGTGAAGTCCAGTGGCTACTGCATTAATGATAAGGCCATGCCTTTGGCAGAAATAGCTCATGACCCCAACTCTCATGCATCCTGGCCCATCAAGAGGCCTCAGACTTCTCAACCAAGCCTCTAGGCAGACAGCCACAACCAGTCAGTTACAGCTGGTAGGAATGAGAAATGAAAACTAATTATCCTCTCTGTGCCAGGACCCTGGCTGGGCTGGGCACACAGTTCAGGAGTCCAGTTAGAAGCAGATATGGTACCATTCCAAGTAGCTACAGCTGAGAGTTCGTGCTAATGAGACCTGCTGGCAGGCAGGGAGCAACACCCTGCACACCCCACAGTGTCTAGTGCCCCTGTTTGTAAACTCCACCTGCAAGCAGGAAGCCACAGCTCTCGAGGGCAACTGGCTACATGCATAGTGCTGCCTCTGACAGCCTGTCCACACTCCTGCTTCCTCTCCTGCTTGTCCGTCCACCAGAAACTCTTCCAGGAATCACACATTTGATGTTACGTTGCAAATTATCACCCTCCTTTGCACTCCTGTCTCTGAGTCCTGGTCAGTACCTGGGTAGAAGAAGGGCAAGCTCTCCCAGAGTTCCAGGATTGCCATTTCACTCAATGCCTTTTAGTCTAATGAGGGCAAAAGAGAGGAAACCGTTTCCTGCCCAGATTTCCAACTCCTCTTCTGACCCCAAATACAGCTTCTTCCTCCACCGCCTTCACAGCCCTGCCATCTCTAATTAATGTTTCTCTGGTTGCCAAACACTAGATTCTAGTCTTCTCTCTTGCTAGTTGTAATGTCTTGGCTGTCTGACAACTTCCTCCTGCTTGGATGTCTGTTGATTTCCAAGCTGCCCTGAAGCCAGGCTTCCCTGTACTTTTGTAACTGTTCCTTCTCAGTCTTCCAGGCATCACTCAGCCTCCGTTTGTTGTTTTAGACTCGCATGTTCCTGGATTTCCTCTTGTCCCAGTACACACTCTGCCAATGACTGGTCTCCTCTGGCCAGAAATTGTCCCTAGTACATGACTGAGTGAAATGAGGGTTTCCATCTCACCACCCCCATGCCATGGCACAAAGTGCATTATGGGTGTTCCCTGGTCACATGCGGAGTTCAGGGCTACTCCTGTGCTATGATTTTCATGTTTTCACCAAAATTTATGCTTTTGGAAACTTCATCCCTAAATTCATATGTATTTAAAGGTGGAGCCACTGGAAGGGAAATTAGAATCAGATGAGGCGATGAAGATGGGGTCTCCATGATGGCATTATTGGTCGTAGAAAAAGAAAAACATTGACTTGAGCAAGCATGCTTGCTCTGGCCATGTGCTATCCTTCACCCTGTTATGATGCAGCAAGAGGGCCCTCACCAGAGGGAGGCTGGTGTCATGCTTTAGGCTTGCCTGCCTCCAGACCCATGAGTCAAATAAAGACCCAGTCTTGGGTGCAGTTACCCGTCACTTAATGATGGTCATACATTCTGAGAAACACATCATTATGCAATTTGTAATTGTAGGAATACCACAGTAGTGTATGGGGCTAGGAGATAGGAATTCCTCACTTCCATTATGATTTACCTCTGTCACGTAAGTGGCCTATTGTTGATTACAAAACCAATATGAAGCTATGTTAGTCACTTCTTTCATCATCACTTTGACAAAATATCTGACAAAGGCAGTCTAAGAAGGGAAGACTTTAATTGGCCTCACAGTATGGCAGGGAAGCCATGGTGGCAGAAGTGTGAGGTGGCTGGTCACAGTGCACATTGTAGCCTCAGTAAGGAGAGACACAGAGATAGATAGAGATAGATAGATAGATAGATAGATAGATAGATAGATAGATAGATAGATAGATAGATAGATAGATAGATAGATAGATAGATAGATTAGATGATAATAGATGATAGATAGATTAGATAGATAGATAGATAGATAATAGATAGATAGATAGATAGATAGATAGATAGATAGATAGATAGATAGATAGATAGATAGATAGATAGATAGATAGATAGATAGATAGATAGATAGATAGATAGATAGATAGATAGATAGATAGATAGATAGATAGATAGATAGATAGATAGATAGATAGATAGATAGATAGATAGATAGATAGATAGATAGATAGATAGATAGATAGATAGATAGATAGATAGAATAGGTATATAGGTAGGTAGTTGAAAGATATAGATAGATAGATAGATAGATAGATAGATGACAGATGATAGATAGATGATTGATAGATGATAGGTAGATAGATGATAGATTGATAGATGATAGATAAATAGATAGATGATAGATAGATGATTGATAGATGATAGCTAGATAATAGATAGATAGATGAGAGAGAGAGAGAGAGAGAGAGAGAGAGAGAGAGAGATTCTAGTGCTCAGTTTGTTTTGCTTTTATTCAATCCAGGACCCCAGCCCACAGAATGGTGCTGTTCACATTTAAGGTGGGTCTTCTATCTCAATTAACCCAGTCTAGAAACTCCCTCACAAAATGCCCAGAGGTTTGCTTCCCAATGTTTTCTTATGTTCCTGGCTTCTTTTGCTCCTTCAAGGCCTTGCATTCCTCATAGGGTGACCAACCATCCCAGATGATCAAAGAGTTGAGGGAGGGAGGGTGTCTGGAATTTGGGGCTTTCAGCCCTAACACTGGGAAGTCCTAGATTAGGAAGATTAACATACCACTTCCCCTACTGGTTTTCTCAAGATCCAGTCTGGAGCCACGCTGCAGACCATAGTGACTACATCAGGGGGGTGACTATAAGTCACAGCAAGTATCATGCTCATCCAGTGCAACACAGAAAATCAGATCTGTGAAGAGTGTTACCGATGTTAAGAAATGCCAGGCCAGAAAAGTATTGTTTAGGAGCAGCTAATTCTTTTGACACCTTGAAATGCCACCAGGGAACACTTAATCAGCAGTCCAATAACACTTCCATTCCAGTACCACCTTAAAGGTTAATGACAACAATACAATATTTTTAAGCTGGTACTCAGAGTCATGATGCTAACTCCTCACTCAGCCCACTTCCAAGTACTGATTGCAGGTGCACAGGCAGACACGATGGTACCACCTCTGTGGCTGCTGCTGTATTAGCCTATGCAGCAAAGGCAGGGTAGAACATGTGTCTCCACATCCCTTAGGGATCCTCAGAGAAGCCACTGCAGTAATGCCACAGCAATGGACCCTGTGGAGAAATAGCATCGAAGTTTAGGCCTGAGTGCTCTTACTAATTCAAAAAGTCATCTCCTAAGAAACAGAGGCCCCTTTCGAAGGTTCTCATAGGGATTCAGACCAGTTACATATTGTGTACATGGGCATTTTCCCAAATATCTATTTCTTGTGTGACCAACATGTGCCCAAAACTTCACGGGTGCACAATTTCCCCAGCTTTCTAGAGCTACAAATCCATCTGCGTGACATTTTCTGCTCCCAGGAATGAGCGATGACGTCTGTATGTCTCCAGCCCTGGCTTGTTCCCTTGTTGCTATGTGGAGAGAGGGCCTCTGTTCTGACTGAAGCCCTCAGATTGCTGCAAGCTGGAGTGGAAGCAATCCCATGCGGACATGCACGTCAGGATGTCTGAGAAGTAGCCCCATCTTCCTTAAGGTTCTCCCTCAGTCCCCATATGATCTTTAAAACCACAGAAAAGCAAATCAGCAAAGAAAAAAAGAATTCCTCCTCTAGCACTGCACATTCGTCCCAGAAGCTGATGTACACTAAATCCTTCCTTTGCTTAGATTAAATGCCCCAGCAGCATTCGGCTCTTGAGAGTACTTTATAGCTATGCTCAGACCTGCACGGAATATAAATTATTGTTGAATTATACACCATTGCATCATCAGCCATCAACAGGCAGGTCACAGGGCTTTATATCAAAGGTGCCTTTGGGACTCACTGGGATGAAGAAAGGGATGCTGGATGTGTTTGGGAAGAGAAAGTGTTGAAATGGATAGGGCTCCGAGTTAGGGCAAAATCACATATCATTCTGCAAGCTGTGCAAATCCTCTAGGCTGAAACACTGTGAGGTGTAGAACACAGAAGCCCCACACCCAGGACAGAAGGGATTTTGTATTCACAAGGCTGCACCTTCATATTACAAGCCTATTCTGTAACCCAGCATGCTTATACCACAGGCAGGCAACATGCCAAATCAAACAACTCTAAGGAGTGGGCATCCGTTCTAAAGGGAATGCAGTTGCCCATTTGTATCTAGGGATTACACATCTGTGGCTATGACCAATCATGAACCAAGATAATAGAAAAAAGATTTTTTATAGTGAATGTATATAGACATTTTTCCTTGTGATCATTCACTAAATAATACAGTGTGATAACTTCAGAGCATTTACATTGTTTTGAGTAATCTACAGATGATTTAAAGTAAACTGGAGGAGGTGTGTAGGCTCCATGTAAATTTTACAGAAGAGATTTGAGCATCTACAGATTTTGGTATTCGCCAAGCAGTGGAGTCCTGGAACCAATCCCCCATGGATATTGAAGGCCAATTATATTTCTAGATTCCTATAATATAAAATACAGTTTTACCCTGTGTCTGGTTTTACAAATCTTCAGGATGTGTAAAACACTTACACCAACATTTCTAAGATATAGGTATAGGGCCTGAACTGTGTCCTTGGAAAACTCATGTGCTGAAGTCCTATCTACCTCAGATGTGGCTTGATTGAGATATAAAGCCTCTGAAGAGGAATTAAGGAAATCATTAGGAAACACCAATCTGATTGGCATCCTTATAAGGAGTTTAAGACATAAACAGAAGCGACATGGGTATGCACACTTGGGAGCAGCCATGTAATGATGCTTAAGAGGAGGGCCACTGTAAGGGAAGGCGGGAAGTCTTCTGAGAAGACCACGCCGCTCGCTCCTTGATCTTGAACTTCAGTCTCTAGAACAATGAAAATAAATTTCTATTGTTAAAGCCACTTAGTCTGTAGTATTTTGTTACATCAGCCCTTGCAAACTAATGCAACTAGTTAATTCAATAGCATTACATTACAATGTGTGGTAAAACAAATTGTCTAGGGTGGGTTGATGACTCAGTTGGTAAAGCTCTTGCCTTGTAAGCACAAGGTTCTGAGTTTGTTCCCCCACAAAATGTTAGGCACAGTGGCACAAGCTTGTAACCCAAGCACTGGGGAGGTGGAGACCAGAAGAGTCCTGGAGTTTTATAGCTGCCAGTCTAACCTAATTGGTGATCTCTGGGACAGTGAGAGACCCTGTCTCAAAGGAGGTAGAACATATTCCTGTGGATGACATTAGAGGCTGTTCTCAGTCACACACACACACACACACACACACACACACACACGTTCAAGACATGAAGGCCATCCCATAGCTAGAACAATAATCAAAAAGTAGCCATATCAAATGATAACTACTGGGCATGTTTGGGTTTTCTCTCCATGTATGTCTCTTACCTATGTGTCTGTGCTCATGCCTGCTCAGCACGTAGAGATTGAGTTATAAGACTGGTGGCCTGGCAGGCTAAAGCCAGGGCCTTCACAAACTTGTGAAAACTAATGGGCCAAGCAAAGCTTGAGGGAATTGATGGGATGTTCAAAGGGTTTCCTTACAATAAGTATTTACCAAGGTTGAAGTGTCATTATCCAATCTCCTTGACTGGATTCAGACCTTCCCATTCTCTGCACCCAAACCAGAGTCTCGAAGTTACCCTTTTTGGTCCAATCCACATGCTCAATAGCCTAAGACGTTAACCCTTCCCAAGGTAATCCACAGCTATTCTGAATCCTTAAAGCTGTTATGGTCTGAAAAAGGCAACTCAACAATAAATTACAGAGATTCTTCCTGTTTTTGGTTTGTGTCAAACTAGACTAACCTTAAGGACCAGGAGATAGTGAGGTCTCCTTTTGGATTATGTACAGCACTGGTGGTTGCATCTATATCACTTGAAGAATGGGATTTCTAAGCTAAAGAACTTTTAAGTGAAATATATATGTGAAACTTAGGGGAACGTGAAGTAGGCACCATGGCTGATCCACCTGCCGCCTCTACCTAAATTGTGAGACACAGTTTCTGGGGTTTTTCTCTCTTTACTTGTGCTTTGAAGTGCTGAAGCCTGACAAATGTTCAAGGCATGCACGTGGATGTGTGTGTGTGTGTGTGTGTGTGTGTGTGTGTGTGTATGTGTGTGTCCATACACCACCCATGCCTGTACTGCACCTACTTTCTGTTTTAATTGGTACCTTGGGTTTCTGGAAGCATTTTCATTTTAGCAGAAATTCAGCATCAGAATAATACTCTCTCTGCAGGATTATTTTGAAGAATGATAATAATACACACAAAAAAGCTTAGAGAAGTTAAAATTGCCTTCTACATGTAAGGTATAATATTAGAAATGGAAAACTTTAAGTGAGGTAGAAGGAAAATTGTTCTTAAGGACAGGAAGCTTAACTGCGGCTGCCGTTTCCGTCCTCATCAGCTACTTCACGCTCCCATGGCCTCTGTCTAGGATGGATGCCAACCACGGAGCAACTGTTTTCAACAGAGACCGGAAGAACTGGCTCAGGACTCTGCATTCTGTGGACCTTCCCCAAACCAGAACCAGAGAACTTGGAGGGATCTCAAAATCCACTTCTGAGACAGACTTTTCTTGGAAAGGAACATGTCTTTGAAGTCCAAGAGGTCAGAGCCTCCAGTGGGGTTACATGATGACACTGGGTGTGTGAAGTTTGTCTGGCCTTTGCCTCCATCAGGAATGGTAAGGGAACCAGTTGGAAAAGGAGCATTAGGAAGCACAGCACAGTATGAGTTGGGGACCCTTTAAAAGTTTTTTAATGATCTTTTCTTGTTTTGTTGTTTTCTTTGAGACAAAGTCTTATTATGTAACCCGAAGACAGCCTGGAACTTGCTATGTAAACCAGGCTGGCCTCAAACTCAGAGAGATCTACTTGCCTCTACCTTAAAGGTGGGCCGCCATGCCTGGCCTTTCAGTATCTTACTTTTCATCATTATTTTTCTCAATTATAGGAGGGAAGTTATAATCAATTCATGGATGCATATAAGGCTTGAATAAATACTCTCATTTCCTCTGCTTAACACCCCCCTACCCAACATACCCACTGTCCACAGCTTCATATACTCTACTCTTTCTGGTTCTTAAAAAATATACACTTTTATAAGTTTTCCCCACAAAATCATCTTAGCTGTTCTGTACCTTGTTTTAATTACTAAATAGGATTCTACCAACACTCAGTGTTCACACAGAAAATCTTTGTGCATATATGGTATGTGCACCTGTTTGTGTGGGAGCATGCACATGTCTACAGATGTGTGCACATGTGTGTGCATATGTGTGCATGTGGAGGCAAGAGGTCAATGTAAGGTATCTTTCTCAATCACTTTGCACCTTCTTTTTTGAGCCAGGGTCTCTCACTGAATCTAGAGCTAACTAGTTTGTTCATAAGCTTCAGGGATCCGCCTATCTCTGCTTGCCCAGAGCTGGGATTACAGATGTGTGCTGTCACACCCAGCTTTTATGTGGTTGTTGGGAACTCAAGCTGAGGTCCTCATGCTTGTTCAGAAGACACTTTACAGAATGAGTCATATCCACAGCCCCTATAAAATCTTAACCATGAAATGGACTGCATTGCATATATATGCCCCAAATTTAGCATGCCTACACTGGTGTCTGCATTGCTTTAAGTTTTTCAGTATTACAAACAATCTTGTGATAAACATGCAAGTTGCAGCTTCTAGAAGTATAGCTGTGGGAATCTGACCCTGGTATTCCTCTGGAATATTGAAATGGCCTTGCTGGTTACCCCACATTTATTAAATGACTATGGGCGTTTAATTTTCATTATTTTTAATCTACTTAGCATACTCCCACTTTCTTCTTTTGGATAAAACATTGCCACTGTCCTTTCATGAGGCGGCTGTTCTGTGGTCACGGTGATGAACTCAGGCATGGTCATTTAAGTCCAGCGTCAGTTTCTCTGCACTTTTTGTGACTGATATAAGATTTTATACATAGATGTGCATACATATGCTAATTGTACATACACGTGTATATGTTCAATTCTATGTATTAATGTATACAATGAATAAATTACATATTCACAAAGCAACCCTATGTTAAATGATTTAATCTGAAGGTCTCAGGCATGTGATAAATATTTGATTTTGATGTATATCCTCCTTTATTCCATTTTTCTCCACTGTACTCATTTGAGCAAGTAAACTCCCCCTGGGAAAGTGACCATTGGCCCAACCTGCGTTGCCCACCTGACCTTGGATACTTCATGCTTCATGGGGGAAGATCTGGTATGAGCATTCATACAGTGTAGGGAGGAGAGTTCTGGAAAGGAAATAAATTAAGAGTGTAGCACTACATAGTTTTCAATGTGAATCTTTGCAGCTTCTTATCCATCTGGGCCTTGGTTTAGAGCTGAGAATTCGTGAGATCCAACTGGCTTTTAACTGAACTGAGAGTGGCATCTACAGCTGTGCAAAAAGAAACATTCTCAAACTGTGATTCCTGAGCTTCCAAGAGTAAAGCCACTTAGAGCATGCCATCTTCCTGCCCTGCTGATGACAGTGGTCCACAAAGCAAGCTTTGGAAACCTTGGGGCAGAAGGCAATCTTGCCTGGGTTTCTTGAGTGGAACAATGCTTGAAATAATGCAAAAGTCCCTGCAGACTCTTTAGGTCACTGCCACTTTCCTGTTTGCTGTGATCCTTCATGTTCTTAGGTATCACGCAAGACTGGCACAGAAAGTCACATCATACCTCTGGGTCTGGCCCGAAGCCCAGGACATGCAGATATGCCATTATATCCAAAGTCATGCTTTGGTATGCATATGGCTCTCTTGGCCCAGGGTTACACCAAGTCAGCCTGCACCAGCTTCCTGGTAGGAATGCTTCAACACGGAGTGATGTAGCTAAGTGGAAATAGTACTCCACTAAGAATCTGAAAACCTGGTGCTGGCTCCATCCCTGCTCAGAAAATGAAAAGATCATTTCATCTCTCTGTCCACGAGTCTCTCATCCACAGGGAGAAGGACCAAAGCTCTAACATCCTTTCTACAACTCTAGGTATTGGGGAAAGAAGGGGGCTATTCTGACTTGCTCTAGGATTGGTTATCACTAATATTTTGTCCAACATGAACTACCTGGAGAGAAGACCCTGCTTCCTACCTCCTGACATGCACAGGAGGGATAGTGGATAAGATCAGTAGATGTCACTATTTGACACCAATGTGCACATGAGGCTCAGCTCTAAATTGCCTTGATTTGAAACATGGAGGGATAGGGCCCAGCTGTTTAAGTATCTGGAAGAAATTGGCTCCTGAAAGAACTCTCTCTGGCTTCTGCCCTATCTGATCCAAGCCAATGTCATATTATTTAGTAGAAGAAGAAGCTGGGGTGGTAGCCAGATCAGGTGAACCTGCCACCTGGTTTGGTTTATGTTTCCATCTGTCCAGTACACACAACTTGGCCCTGGCCTTTCTCTGGGAGGAAACCTATCCAAATGACCTTTATCATACTGTTATTTTACTATTGGGCTACTGATTGTACACATAGCTTTTTATGGATAAAATAGATAGATAGCTTAAATACAAGATACGCATATTTCATGTATTTTATAAGTGTTAGCTTTTAAATTCTCCAAATAATTTTATGAGGTTTATATCAGGAAACTGAGGCAGAGAGGGGTTCCATCAACTGCTTGAGGTCACACATTGGAAGGTACTAGGGCAGGAAGCAAACCCAAGTTTTAGCCATATGCTATGTTGTCTCCCAACTCTATTTCATGTGCAGGGTACCATTTAGACTCTGGTCTAGTTAATAAAGTATACAGACTTAGAACTAGGGATCCCATCACAACTGTCCCTAACCTCACTCACTCCCTGTATCAAGTAGAAGGAGAAGGATGACTCCCTTGGGAAGGAAGTGAGTTTTCCAGGAGGAGGAGGAGGAGGAGGATGTAGAGGTCAAGACAGGAAATGACTTCAGAGCAGGTCATTAAAACTTTCACTGAAGCTCCCCCAAAGGCCAGGACCTAAACCCAGAGAGCAACAGAAACTGGTGGTTAGAAGAGATCCTACTGAAGCCTCAGCTATCAGAGGATCCCCATGGCCCAACCATGCTGGCTGGAAATGAGCCTCTACCCAGCAAACCTACGAGCTCTGCTTTACTGTCGAGGCTCCAAGGAATGATATTTATTTGCACTTCTGTCTTATCCCTCTTCTAAATTCAAACCGTAATGAGACTAGGGGAGGTGAGCCAGGAACAATGTGCCAGCTTTCCTGTTGATAAGGCAGCTCGGGCTTGACCCTTGCTGCAGCAAGGCTCACTAATTCCTCCCGCAATGCTAACATTTTACAATGGTTTGTCTGAGGAAACGTTTGTGTCTACAGTGCCACCCAGAACTATTGAGTCATATCTGCAGGCCAGAAAAAGAAAGAAAAGCAAGCCTCCAAGGTGGCCTCTGAAAGCTAGCCCAGACACTAAGGAGTATAAAGGTGTATAAAGGGGAGAAGACCTATGTGGTGCCGGCCCCACAGTCTGGTGTCCTCTGGCAAGCTCACCACTTAGAGAAGGCAGTGACTTCTTGTGTGGGAAGGACAGCCTTGAAAAGGCACAGACCTTCAAGCCTCCTGAGGAGAGCGGAGAAGTTTCCTATCCATGTGCCGTAATGAGAAGGTGAAAGGAGGCGAGCTTGGCCAAACAATACCCCCAGCTCCACTAAATCAGGGCTTAAGAAGCTCTGGCCCAGAGGCTTCTGGGAAATGTGATTTCCAGGGAACTTAACTGCTAATGTGAAAATTGAGTCACAGAGAGCATTTTAATTAGTTACCTGTTATTTTTAAGTAAATTAGAACAGAGAGTACGGAGATAAACTAGTTTTACTAGGGTGTCAGAGGAAGGACACAGCCATTGACATCCCCGGGACCCACATGGGGGAGGGTCAAATAGCATATAGATTTATATTTTAACTATATAAAGCTGTTGAAGCACTTTTATAAGTAAAAGGAAATTTTGGCTTCATTCACCAGAGTTTAGCTACATGGTGATATACAGAAATGAAAATGTGTTAATAATGTGTGAAATCCTAAACTAGACTGGATAAAGACCTGGCCTACTGCTTCTGGAAAGTTGCCAGGTCCAGGCCCAGGAGCAGTTCCATGTGGACCTTTTGAGGAGCAGTGGTAAGAGCATGGCAAGTTTCCTGGATTCCACCTCCAGTCTTAATCACCAGCTCTCTGTGAGGTTGCCTTCATCTTTGCTGCAAAGACACCAACCACCTACCACTCTTTTCACCTGAGTATCATGTCCCCACCCTTTGCCTGGGTGTCTTTTAAGAACAGGGGCCAAGCATGTTTTCAGTTGTATGTTATGCATGGCCGTGGCATAGTGCCTAACACACAAGTAGGTGTCCAATTAATAGTTATTAAGTTTAATTTAGTTGTAAAATCAGATGAATTAAGAGATACAATAGTGGCCGGTTGAAACTTTCCATTTCCCTATGTTCATGGACCAACTCTGGCTCTTACAATCTTTCCACTTACTTCTTCTGCAATGGTCCCTGAGCCATGGGTGGGTGCGGTTTAACAGAGGAGCCCCTATCCAGGGACACACACACCTCTGCAGTCTCTTATTGTCTAAAACTGAGACAGTTTGGGTCTTCTCTGTACATCACACTCTGTTGTATAAGGAAACTTCGCTGGTGAGAGGTGAGGGATGCATACCGAAGGACATCTGGGTACAAATGCTTGACCAGATGGGACTTAACATGTATGGCAGAATGCATGGTGGAGGCATGAATGGGGAAGGGGTCTAAATTTGATTAAGAAGTATTGTATAAATTGTACAACCATTCAATAAAAATATTTTAAAAAGAAATACAAGTGTCCAAATATTTGAAAAAACTTGTTAGGAGAAATTAATGGCTTTGATTTATGTCACTTTTAGCAGAAAAAATCCAAGGGAAGTAAGTCAAAGCTACCAGAAACCACAAAAGATTTAAAATAGAGAAAAATGACATTGGAGCTGCCCGCACACAAAGGCTACTCTGCCACTTCATAGATTTTCACCCTGAAGGGAGACAGGAAATGATGAGAAATCTGTGTTCAGAGACATCACGATGAGGCAAGCGCCGTCCAAACTGTACAAGCTCTGAGTGCAGAGAAAGAGCGTGGATTTGGGTAAGACGGCCCAAAAACGTTCCGGGAAGATGCTGACCGTAAGTTGAGCCTTGAAGGAAAGGACAGGGCTTCAACAGACAGAGCAGGGACACCTAGAGCAGAGTGTGGTGACAGGTCTATTTGAGTAGGGCACAGGACATGTGACAGAAGGTGACTGAATCAAAATTATGACTGAGAAGAACCCCAGGCTGGTGACACTGGATTTTATTCTATAAACATGAAGGAGCCACAGAATATTTTTCATTGAGAAATGATGCTGTAATTAGTGTATTTCAGACAAGTAGTATGTTTTAAAGGATGAATTCAGTAGAAACTAGGGAAATGAGCACTTAGGAAATTCGTGTTTGGGGGCTTGATGCTTTTGCTGTAGGTTAGCTTATTTCATCTGCACAACAATCCCAACAGGGCTGGCAGCACGGTCTCAGTTTCACAAATGAGAAACACAGGCTCAGAGACTGGCAACCAACTGGGGGAACAGAGATTTCTACCATGGGCTAAATGATTCCCCAAATACTGCAGCTTCAGTAACAGCCCAGATGGAGCTCAAGGAGGGCATGCAAATGAACAGGCCACAAAGAACACTGCAAAGAACATGTTGGCAGATGTTGATAATTGACGGAAAGGTGAGGGTGAAAATGGAAAAGGAAAGATGACTGGAGGGATGTCCGAGACTTCAGATGTCAAGGAAAGAAGCTTGTTTCCTTGGGGGATTGGCAAGAATAGGATGTGACATTTATTGGGTGCCTACAGTAAACCAAGTGTTTTGTATGTCTTCAGTAAACACAAAACACATGTGTAAATGTGGGCAGAGCAAAGCCAGACAAGATTCAGAGCAGTGTGGCTGTATTTCCACCCTGGGAAAGGAAGAGTCTTGCTGGTGCTGAGAGGAGCCTTAGGGTATCTTGTTCCCTGTCTGGACCATATTGACTCAATAATTCAAATATTTCTGTGTTGGTATAGGAAGGCCAATTGGGAGAAAATCAGGCTGTGGAGAACAAGAACCAAAATTATCCATCTCATCTTCATTCCTGCCTCTGAGAACCAAGACCTGGTCTCACCATCTTTATGAACATGATTTTGCTATCCCACACTTGGGACTGTCCTGCCCAAGAAAATGGTCAGATTAGTCATTATAGGAAGTTCTATCCAAAGCATTCACAGACGGTGTACACGTTAAGGTTTGTAATCCTTAACCTCTAAACCCTCATGGTGGCCATTAATCCCAATGCACCCTTATTCCTTCCAAGTCTTGGCATCATCATTCTTACACTGCGTTAGTCAAGCGTCACATTGAAATAATGTCTTAGAACCAATCATCCAATTATCAATAAATATGGCTTTGCTTCTCCTTTTGCGATCCCACCAAAGCATGTGAGGTGGTATTCTCCCTGACCACATGAGCAATCAGCTCAGCCTTCTCTTTTTGAATTTATTTTATTTTTATTTTATATGTGTGCATGTTTTACCTGCATGTTCATGAGTGCACCCATGTCATGCAATGCCCACTGAGGCCAGAAGAGGGCAGCGGGTCCTCTGGTCCTGGAGTTATGGATAGTTATTAGCCATCACGTAGGTGCTGGGAACCAAATGTGAGTCCTCTATGAGAGCAGCCAGTGCTCTTAACTGCTGAGCCATCTCTCCAGCCCTAAGCTTTCTCTTTTGATGGGTTGTAGTTACAACACTGCACATAAGAAAAGGGGCTCACATATAGGCAGGCTTGACCTGTGTTAGGGACACAGGGTGCTACAAACAGGGTGGAGAACAGGTAAGGTTTCAGAAGACCTCCCAGAGGCTCTGCAGAAAAAAGAAAAAAAAAAAACTTGTGGTATTTTAGGGTCAGAATGCTTGAATGCTATGGACAGTGCTGGAGGCCTGGGAAGCTATGTGGACATGCCCTTTTCAAATTTTCAATGTTTGAACAAATTCTAATGCCATAGCTGGCCCTAGTTGAGCAGAAGGCGGCTCTTGGTGTACAGCACTGCAACAACTTCTGCAGGCACACTGGAGCATGCCACCCAGGAAACATGGAAACAGGACACTGACACTGGGACTGGTAGGCTGTAGAGGCTCCGACAGTGCACATTTCAGAAGGTAGCCGGGGAAGCAGATAACTTCACATAATATTGAATGTTACCCAGGGGAGAACCCCGGGTCAGTCTGTGAAATAGGACAAAGCAGAATGGGGATTGGTGCTCCTTCAGTAAATCCAACCTTTGACCATGGCCTCGAACAATCTTCATGCTCTGTCCATTTTCATTTCGCTTTGCGCCTATCACAATCATCCTCACGTTCAACTTCTCTAGACCCAAGAGGGTCATTACAGGTACATTACAAAGTACATTCCAAGTACTTTGTATTTCTTGGGGTCTTTTTGTAAGGACTTATCCTGCCCTCACATCTTCTCCTGGCCTAATACCTCCCTTCATGCAGGGTCCTGCCCACACCTTGCCACTCCTGAGAAACCTTGCATGCTACAATGCCCCATTGCTCTTTGCACAGTTCTTATCACTTACCACATGAGACTTGCTTTTTATATGTCTCTCTAACTAAAATATGAGCTTCATAGACTTTCTCTATTCCTAACTGTATCCCAAGTAAGTGGTTGCCTGGCACATGGAGGTACTCAGTATTTACTGAATGGATGAATGGGTGAGTAGGGTGGTAATTAAGCTGAGGCAGATGATCTGTGTAAAGACTTCATCTTTCCTGTCTCTACAGCATGTACTATAGGGTGCCTTAGTAGTGGTGACATGAAGCCACTCAGAGAGGAATGTCACTGCAAGTACTTATCTAAAAAAGAAACATTGCAGCAGCTAAAAATCACAATAGCGAAAAATTTATGAGAACAGTGCCAGGCATTGTTGTAAGCCCTTCAGATGAATTAACTCTGTAATTCTCACAGCTGTGCTTGAACTGAGTACTATTATTAGCTCTTAGTAGATGAGAAAGTTAAAGCAAAGCATGCAAGACAGATAAGGAACTTTCCAATGTCACAGAGTTAGTCCAAGGTTCCTTTAGTCCTAGACCAGATCTCCATGAAAAAGCCATAATTTTCTCTTTTCATTGAATAATTCTCTTTCCTGAACAAGGACTCCGGGCCCCCAGTTAGGTGTCAGGGCATAGCAAGTGACTCATGGGCAAGTGTACACAGGAATGTCTAAGAGGCAAGGGCTGACTTCTAACACAAGCTCTCTCACATGCCTTCACCAACACTTTCCTTTCTTCTCCTTCCAGGGTCTGTCTTACTTCAGCATTTCAACTGGGAATACAGTAACAAAGCACTCCTTTGTTCTAGCAAGTATGTGATAGTTTGGCTTTGTTGAAATTTGCCAAGTAGGTTATGGTGTATTGTGATGTTACCTTCTTCATTGACCACAGTAGAGTTTGTATGGCCAGGGATACTTAGTGTTCTATTCTGAAGCCCATACTTTTAGTAAGGGGTGACTCCACTGTTGGCAATGATCAAACCCATTGGGGGTCTGATGTCCTCTTGCTACCTGTGATGCGGTAGTAATTCATCCTGGCCATAGGTTCTATGGGAAGTAAACTTAGAGGTTATTTCCTAATCTTCTTGACAACCTGTCTCCTCCCCCAAATGATATTTACTGTCAAAATACACCCTTCTAGGACACGTTTTGAATGTAATTTTCAAATGCTAATAAATATTCAAGTATGCACCTTCCAAGGGGCAAGAAACACTCCAGAGTATGAACCAGTTTGTGAACGTCTGCTTAAGATTTTGAAAGACTGTAAGACAAGAGCTCTAGGGAAGAGTTGTGATGTTCTAGTGAGTCTCACACAAAACTACAGAAACAAAGCAGCAGGGTAAATAGATGGGCTTTATGCCAGACTCATCTTTGATTGGCTGTGATTGATCACAGGCACTTCTCTACCTATTAGAATGGACTTTACTTGGGGGTATATGCAGGATAGTAATAGCTACTATTTATTATAAGTTTTGCCAAGTCATTGCCTTACAGTCTTCGGTCTCTCTCTCTCTCTCTCTCTCTCTCTCTCTCTCTCTCTCTCATATCTAATTTACTTGGTCCTCTGCTTTGTATCTCCCTTCTCTGATCAATGAGTTTTGAAGTCATGACCCTTGAAGGCATGAAATTTAAGACTTAGAATCTCTTGACCTTACAGAAACTTGGTCCATTTCCAAGCAGGGCAGAGCTCGGGAATGAAGTGAGATGAGGCTGAGGGAGAAAGCTGAGGGGGAAACTCTCCTGCTGTCCTATTTTATAGGAGTCCTTAAAATCATTTTAGTACCTGAATGAAACAGTGTTCAAGGCAAGATACCTAATGCCTCGAACCTTCATGTCAGACTGGTATGTTTCCACAATTCTGCCCTTAATCAAGGCCAAAAGGGGTGTATTATGCTGAGTGTCTGGGGGTTCACTGCGTAGCTGCCTACTTATACCAGACACTTGGCATCGCTGGTTTGTATATTGCTGCAATCACTCACACCTGATAGCCTGTGCTTCTCTAGGGCATTCCCTTCATTCCCCCTGACTGAATGACACACTGATCACAGACGGTAGGAAAATAACCTTAAGTGGTTTCCTTTTTCCTATTACCACTCAGGCCCTCAGTTCCAGCCACCATCTCCTCCCTGTATGCTTTGAGGAGAGGGGAGAAGACAGATTGCAGCAAGGGATACGAAGCGCACAATTAGATACTTCAGGAAGACTGGCACCCACTGAAAAGAACAGAACTGGAGTCACCTTAGAGTAAGAGGTGTGCAGCTCAGTGGGACACAGGCATGTTCAGCATGGGTGCGGAGAGGCTGCAGGGTCGGCTGCAAGAATCCAGGCTGGGGTCATGGGCCAGGCTCATTTATGCCAGCTACTAGCTTGGTGGTCTGGGACAACTTGACACAACTGCTGAAACGCAGGCGATCCGACTGGATGACGTCCAAAGTCCTTCCATTTCTAATGTTCTGAGTTCTGGGTTAAAGTCAGGAGCCTGTAAATTCAGGTACCATTCATACTCTACTTCCTAAAGACATTTAAGTTGTTTTGTAACAGAAACAAACACTAGTCCTGATCATTAAAGATGAAAACGGGATAGGGAATCCTGAGAAGGGGGTACGGTTAGAACAGGAGCTGTAGATGAGATGCCGTGCTCTCTGGAAGAACTGCTGCTCTATCAACACCAAAACAAAAAGCAAAACACTTTCTGTCTGTTGAACATAATCTACTTTTCCAATGCTTTCACTCCCAAGAATGAAGGGCTAGTGAGCCGAGGAAGAGCCCAGAGGCCACCTTCATTTTTCTCCTTTCTTCACATCGCCCCCTCCTTTACTTTCTCCCTCTAGAAATATTTTAATCTCTTTTAGTGTGTGTGTCTTTTGTATATGCATAATGGGAATCAAACACATGAAGCCAATCAGATATTCTACATGTCAGAGAGTTTTAAAATTGTGTATGCTCAGAAATAATGATTAAAAACTACTGGACTCTGGTAAAAATTATTTTTATTTTTTTATGTATATGAGTGTATTGCCTGCATGTAGGTAAGTGCACCCATGTCATGCAATGCCCGCAGAGGACAGAAGAGGCCATCAGATCCCCTGGAACTGGAGTTACAGACAGTTGTTAGCTACCATGTGGGTGCTGGGATCCGAACCCAGGTCTTCTGCTCAGCGGTGTTCTTAACCGCTGAGCCAGCTCTCAAGCCCCCCAGTATATTCATTCTACAGCTATTTACCATGAGTGCGGACACTGATCTTGACCCTGGAGATACCTTAGCAGAGGCAGACCAGTTTCTGAAGCTCCTGGAACTCAGATCTTAGTGCAGGGAGAGAGATGATGAACACAGAATGTTACAAAAACATTTTGGACACCTGGTTCCTAGATCTTTGTTACTAATATTCTCTAATAAAGACAAATAGGGCTCCCTGAGGAGATGGTGCAGGATGGGAACAGGAAACATATGTGGTGAGCCTAGAGCACGTCATGGTATTCAAAAGTGAGAGTTCAGACAAGCAAGCAAATAAAAATAAATAACAAAACCCCATCTATTGGGGGAATGTCAAAGGGGCACAAGAGCCAACTGAAAGAGCTCCCAAAAGCCAAGGCTGGAAAGACGGAAGCAGTCGAGTAAAGTGACACTGGACTACAACGCAAAGGACAAAGCAAATGGCCTTAAGTCCACATCAATATAAATAAATGACTGAATGAATGAAATGTGGAGAGCAAGAGAAAAATTTCTCATTTAGAAGAGCTCTAAATAATCTCTGTGGCTACTCCACCCTACAGCGTCTCCACCCCAGTGCTGCATTGTAGCTCCCCACTCGGCGAGTGTGGATACACACAGTGACTCTTCAAAGGGACGCAATGTGGAAACAAGGAGGGAAAGAATTTTGCACTGGACAATGTGACACCAGGGGATCAGGGCAATATTTACAGTCACGAATCATATCAAAATGATGTGAGAAAAATGGCATTTAATCCTCCCCCAACCCATAATCCAATCTTATGATGAAAAAACTCATACATGTCCAAACACAAGGGTATCCTATAACAACGCCTAGCCAATACTCTTCAAAACTGCCAAGATCATCCAAAACAAGGGCTGTCTTGGGAAACTGTGCCATCCAAGAGAAGCCTAAGAAATATGGATAATTAAATGTATGTTGGTATCCTGGGTAGTATCCTGGAACAGAAAAGAACATCAGATAAACCTCGGGGAATCTAAATTAACTGTGAGCTTCAGTTAATAATAATGTACCAATATTCATTCATCGATTGTAATAGACCTGCCATCGTAATGTAAACACATTTAAAAAGGAGAAATCGTGTGAATGGGCTGAGGGTGACACTTTAACTCTTTATACTGCTTAATTATTTTTTTAATTATTATTATTATTTTATGTGTATGAGTGTATTGCCTGCATGTATGCAAGTGCACGTGTGTCATGCAGTGCTAGTAGAGGTCAGAAGAGGGTGTTGGATCCACTGGAACTGGAGTTACAGATAATTGTTAGCTGCCATGTGGGTGCTAGGAGCCAAACCCAGGTCCTCTGCAAGAGCAGTCAGTGCTCTTAGCCACTGAGTCATCACTTCAACGCCCAATTTTTTATTGCATTATTTATTTATCTGTGCCCTCGCATGTCTGTGCATGTGTTTACATGCTCATCCTATGGTGCACATATGGAAGTCAGAGAATAACCTATGGGAGTCAGCTCTCTCCTTCCACCATGTGGGTCCCAGACTGGGAATGAACTCAGGTTGTCAATCTTGGCAGCAAACACTTTTACTCACTAAACCATCTTAACTACCCTCAATTTCTCTTTAAATCTAAAACTGTTCTAAAAACGAAGAGGCATAAAAATAGAGGGTCTAGAGGCCAGAGTCAGATATCAGAGGGCCTCCTTGCTGGTCTTGAACAAGCAAGCTTTCATGGGTCCTACATCTGCAAGGAAATGAATTCCCTAATCAACACTGTGACACTGGCAGCAGATCTCGAGCCTCAGATGAGAACCCAGCCACGACTTTGAGCACAGCTTTGTGAGACCCTCCACCAAGAACCCTGTAAGCTGCACCTGGAATTCCGATCCAAGGAACCCATGAGATAGTGTTTATCATTTTAAACTGTTGAAAAAAAAACAACAAAATGACAACATACATCTCAGAAGTGAAATACTACAGAAATTTAACTTAATGAAAATGTAGAGCAGTCCTAGAGTGTTCATTGAATTGGTGGTCAAGGACACTCTGAGGAGAACCTTGGAGTGGGATCTGATCCCAAGGAAGGGGCCATCTATGAGGTGTTATGGCCAAAGAGACCGGCCAGCTCCAGGGTCTGAAGCAATCCTTCTATGTTCCAGGAGAGTAAGGTAGCCAGTATTGGTTGGAGCTGCATGAGGGTCCAGGAAGGAATGGGAAGGGAGGTAAGAGAGGCCAGGTCAGCCAGATTGTAGAAGGCATCTGAAAAGGCAAGGAATTTGGGGTTTAAGTTAAACTGAAAGTCATTAGACTATTGATAGGGAATGGATGATATGTCTGATTCATAGCTTAAAAGATTTATCCTGGCATGGCAGGATGGCTCAGTTGGTGAAGGTGCTTGCCACCAACCCTGACGACCTAAGTTCAATCTCTGGAATCCACAGGTTGGAAAGAGAGAAGTGACTCCCATAAGTTGTCCTCTGCTCTCCATATGTGTGCTGTGGCACGATATGCGTGCGCGCGCGCGCGCGCGCGCGCGCGCGCACACACACACACACACACACAAAATACATAAAATGTAATATAAATTAAAAAGAACAAATGATTCGTGCTAACTGCTCTGTGCAGGACTGATCATGGAGTGGCCAGTGTGGAGTCAGGGTGGTCAGCTTAGGAAACTCCAGTGCTAATTTGGACAAAAGATGGTAAAGGCTTAGACCTGGCTGGAGACAGAGAAAAAAAACTAAGGGCTCCTAGCAAGTATGGGAGGATTGTGGGAAGGTTCTATGCCTGGCTCTAATCCCACTTCTATTGCCCACTCTTTTATTTATTTATTTATTTATTTATTTATTTATTTATTTATTTATTTTGACACAGGGTCTCCCTGTAGCCCCAGCTGGCCTGGAACTTGCCATATAGACCAGACTGGCCTCGAACTCACAGAGATCCACCTGCCTCTGCCTCCCAAGTGCTGGGATTAAAGGCATGTGCCACCATGCCTGGTGTGTGGGAAGGTTCTTGATGCAGTGGGCATGGACTGAGGGCTCCAACTTGTCTCATAAACCCACATGCCCAAGAAGCTCCCAAGGGAGGGAGTGGCAGGTGGGCACAGAGGTCACATGCCCCTGCGCCACACAGTCTGTCCCCATGTCATTCTGTTCCCAAGCCTCAGTGCATCTCTGATGATTCAACAGGATGGTTGCTGGCACCCACATGAGTTGTGCCAGTCTGGGCTAGATCCTTTCTGTTAGTACTGCCGAAGGGAAAGTGGATCCCACCACCACCCCCAGCCTCCTGCCCTCCTTAATTAATCCTTTGCTCTGGCTTGAACATTAATTTAACAATTTGTTGTTAGTTATTTCACAGAGTGGGCAGTTCCCTCTGTTTAACTCAGAAGTAGTTAGATATGGACCAGAGAAATGCCCTGAGCAGATTGTTTTCCTATGGGAATGGGGAAGAGTATGAAGAGAATTCCTCAGTGATTCTTGGAGCTTCACCTAGTTACCTGAGACTTCAGTTTTGGAAACTTGACCCTAAATGTACATTTTCTAATTTTTAAATTTGTGTATACGTGTGTTATATGTGCAGGTAGGTGTGTGTGTGTGTGTGTGTGTGTGTGTGTGTGTGTGTGTGTGTGTGTGTGTGTGTGTGTGTGTGTGTGTGTGTATACATATGTGTGTAAGTGGAGGCCAGAGGACAACCTTAGGTGTCATTTGTCAGGTGGTATCTACCTTGCTTTTTGAGACAGAGTCTCTCACTGGCCTGGAGCTAATTTGGCTGGGCTGGTTGGCTGGTGAACCCCAGGGATTCACCTGTCTCCACCTCCCCATTGCTGGGATTACAAACACCCACCACCACATCAGGGCATTTTGCATTAGGCTCTGGGAATTAAACTCAGACTGCCATGCTTGCAAGGCGAACACTTTACTGACCGACATCTCCCCAAGCCAATTGTGCTTTTTCCACTCTTGCTGAATCCTCCTTTTCCACATGCTAACCCCACTCTTGCCTGGATAACCCTGCACACTTCCGCTTCTGGTCTCTACCTTCTCTCCTTATTTACAGCCCAATCTAACCCCTAGAGTAACTGAGACCTCCACCTGAGAGAAAACAGAGGCTATGAGGTCACTTTCTGAGACATATCTATGTAGTTTGAATGACGATGGTTTGGCTGTGTCCAGAAGGTGGCTGGGACAAGTGGCTGACTCTGAGTTCATCAATGGGTCAACCATAGGTGACTAACCCCTGGAGGGCAGGGACCGCTCAGGTTCTGAGAAGGGTTGGTACTGGAACGTCTGTAACATGTAGGGTTTTATAGATCAAGGCCTCACTTGTGGGTTGATGCCCACAGTTTAGCTGTCACAGTTGAGTAGGGCTAGGAATATAGTCTCTGGTCTTGAGCACCCCCCCCAACACACACACCTTCTATCTAGACCAAGTTCATGGGTCAGTACATTGCTGATGTCCTGGGCTGCTGGACTTCCAAGGCTGTGTCTCACCCAGTTGCAAAGGATGCTAACTTGTATATGAAGGAACTCCCTTGTACCCACCCCCAGAACTTCTTGAAAAAGGAAATAGCACTATTCGAGGGATGGGCAGCTAATGGCTTTACTCTTCAGCTTCTCTGTTGGTGTAGGGTCTGACGTCCCTGGACATATATAATACTACTTCCCACCCCAGCCTCTTTCAAGAGTATGATGTTTACCTAGGAACATAGATGACAAAACTTCAGGGTGGAAGAGGAGGCTTTTTGACATGAGGAGTTAGATTCTGTCCAGTCTAGACAGTACCCTAGTCAACAAGAAAGAGCCATTGGGACAGCAACTTTTGTGAAGCTGGTTGTCACACTTTATCAGGAAATAAGGTTTTGGCACTTAAAAATATAC
The DNA here is from genome assembly GCF_000622305.1 of Nannospalax galili. Classification (NCBI taxonomy): domain Eukaryota; kingdom Metazoa; phylum Chordata; class Mammalia; order Rodentia; family Spalacidae; genus Nannospalax; species Nannospalax galili. Next base: position 6,954,997 of record NW_008359625.1, on the reverse strand, counting down.
AGTAGCTGTATCTAGAGGTGCATACCTTTAGTCCTAGAACTCAGGAGGCAGAGGCAGGCAGATCTCTGTGAGACACGGGCCAGCCTGGTCTACATAGTGAGTTCCAGGCCAGCTGGAGCTACTGAGAGACCCTGTTTCAGCTCCCCCCCTGACAAAAAAACATATAACACAAATCCAAGAAAGGCAGATTTATCTGCACCTATCAGTAGTCAGGGCTTGGGTAGGCCTTCCCACTACTGAGGCCTGTTAGCACTGCCCTATCTCTTGTTGTATAAGGCTTAGAAAAGTAGTCATAAAAGGCCAAGGTTAAAACCTATATAGAAGAAACTTTGGTCCCTGGTACCATACAAAGTGAGAGCTGGAAGGAACTATCGCACTGGTTCTTGGCTCTGTTTATACCTAGGGAGAACCCTCAAAACCTCTGGTGGGTTGATCTTGGTGGGTCCTGCATTAGTGCTTAAGCCAAAGCTCTCTAGTGGGCTCTGATAGACAGGTGATGTATGCAGACCACCCACTAGAAAAATCAAGGGTCTCATTCTTCAGGTCTTCAGAAAGAAGCCCAGGGCTCCTAATACAGTCCAGTGCTCCAAGTATCTAGCAGGTGACCCAGTAGCAGGAGGGCAGGACTCCAGGTACATGCCTTCTATCTATCTATCCCCTTTGGACCCTTGGAAAGGTGCCCACCCAAGGCCTCTTCTGAGCAGTGATGTCACCACAGTCACAGCTTCTAGCCAGGCCACTGTTACCCAGTTCTGGTCTGTTTGTTGTCCGACCCATTTTGTTGTACATGACCTGGCCAGAAAAGATGAGCTAGCCAAGAACATTCTGGCAAGTCAACTGAAGCAACTCAGAAAGTTTTCAAAGTTCAAAAGTCCCAGGCTTAGGATCTGAGCCTTGTTCCTGCCTGAAAAGAAGCGACAGGAGAGAACATGTCCAGGTGCAGCAAATCCCAGGCAAGCGATAGCGAGAGCCAGGCCCTGGGCTCTGTATTCCTGTTCTGCCAGAGGCCTGTTTGCTCAGCTCTTCTGGGATTCCTGGGAGACCTCTCTCCAGCCTTAGGAAAACCCTTTTCACAAGAGTATATTCAGTGTATCCAAAAGAGACAGAGTAAGGCCTCACCACAAACATAGCCACTTTGGCACAGGGACATCCTGACTCTGCTAACAGAGAGTCTGGGCCTGAATAACAGCTTCTTGGGAAGCCTCTGTTTGTCTCTGACACACAGTAGCTGTGCTTCAAGGAGTAGGGCAAAACTTCAGGATCCAAGCCCTTTCTGTGAAGCTCTCCTTCCCCAAATCAGAGCTCCTTGTATCCCCAAAGATCTCTCTTTGCACCAGAAAGGACACGTTCCTCCATTCTCTGAGTTGACCTGTAGATAAAGAATCCCTCAGTACCCTTCTCCATCCTCCATCTCTTATCAAAAGCTGAACATCTCCCAAAAGGACTGGAGTGGAGTATCTGGACAGTGCCCAAAGCCTGACATCTGTTTCTTCATATGGGACCCCTTTTCTCTTCTATCCCACAACTATTTCTAATTTCATCTGTCCATGCCCATCCTCTTCCAGCAGACTCCACACAGTTCACCCATCCACCTGCTCAAGGCAATCCAAAACTTAAGCTCCAGGCCAATACTCAAAGCAGGAACCCCTAAAGCATATTATATTTCCAGGGAAAGAAAATGCCCAAGTAGACGGTGAACAAACTTTTACTTTGCCTGGACTAGAATCTACTCCTGCATATCTATGCCATTCTCAAGTACAGTCTGTGAAGGACACTGTGCTGGTTCAATAGCCACAGTGGTAATCAGTAAGGGAGATAGAAACAAGAGCAGTCTCAGCCCTATCCCACCACTGCCTTATTTTAAACCCCAAGTCAAGAGTGAGCATGGGCTTTTGGGGAGGAAGTACCCTTTGGTCTAACACCATGGCACAGGGCACAGGCACATAAAATGCTCAACACATCCTGGGCTCATGCTTCTTTCTGGTCTGAGGTCTCCATCTGCTGTCACGCAAGTTTCACAGCCACAGTGTCTCTCTTCCACACAGGCACTGAGGTCCCCAATGCTCAACATTTCCTTTTACATCCCTGAAAGCTGGTGTAATGGCCAGTAGGTGACAGGAACAGAGAGACCGTCGGATGAGCCCACAGATGAGTGAGTGAAAGGAGCTGTCACTCCTGTGCTCCTCCTGCCATTTCCCACAGCTCCAGGCACCAGGACTTTCCCTGCCTCCCCTTGTCCACCAGCGGTTTTCAGCCTTACCTCCCATGAGGAAGAGAAGCCCCGCCACATACTGCATAAGGCCTCGGTCCCAGCAGCATCCCAGCACACCGATGATCCAGCCAAAGAGGATGATGGCCACGGCCATGCCCATGAAGCCAGCTGTCATTCTGCGCAGGTCTGTGGGGAGGCAGGAGGGATGAGTTAGTATTAGAGAGTGGGACAAGATAGGGTCAGTTGGCCCCTAGCCCTGGGGCAAGGGCAGGGGCACTTCAGGGGCACAGGTGGTGAATGTCCTCTGCACAGACATCCTAGGACAGCTGAGTTTCTAAGCACAAAGCAAACACATGATCTGTTGTGATTGCTCACGCATCTCACTGGGTAATAGTGACCTTCCTGTGCATCTCTCAACCTTAAGTGACAGGTGCTGTCTTTAATCCCTATCTGCAGAATGGAACAACTTGCTAAAGAAACATAGTAAGTGGTAGAACGGACTAGACCCTAGATAGCTGTGGCTACCCTCAGCATTAGCCTATCACAGAAGTGAGAGCCAAGGAGATGGGTTACTGGGGCAGAACAGGGTCTCTGGAAGCAGGGTGCATCTGTCAAGCTCTATCTCCCTTTCAGTCAGGTTCTGCTGGGCTGTTGGAGAGGTGATGTATGAAGTTCTGGTTTGGGCATTTTAGGTGCTCTGTTCGTTCCTTCCCCTCCAAGCTGGCTCTCAGTATAGTTTTGCCTATAAGCAGGGCTGAAGAGGAAGATGCACCTTGCCCTCCCTTAGTCTGAGACCCTTGAGCAGGCCCCTCCCTTGCACTTGCCTCTATCTCTCCACCCTCAAGTGTAGGGGAAGGGCCTTCCTGGCTCTCTTCCTCTGTGACCTATCAGACAAAGCCAGGAATGGCTTGGAGAAAGGAAAGGTTTGCTGAAAGGTGATGTTTTCAGGAGAAGGGAGAAGGTGGGGCTTGCTTCCTTGTCTCATCAGGTCTCTCAGCATCTTGCTCAACTCAGCTTCCTCTCTGGCCTCTTCCCTCCTATGACCAGAGGTGGCCAGAGCTGCTGTCACACACTGTGCCTACATGAGTGCCTCTGGCCTGGGTTGGTTCCCTGAAGGCTTTCCTCTTCCCATTCTTCTTCCTTAGAACTAGCCCCTTACTTCCTGCCAGGGAGCACCTCACTCCCGTGTTGGTCACTCCTCCCTTCCTGCCCCTGCACCCTCTTGCAATCCCTCACACCCATCTCTTGGGCACCATCCCCAGGCTGCCAATAGGTCTCTAAGCAAGAGCAAAGCTATTTTGTCTGGCCTTTGCCCAAGGCTCTAACTCTTCTGGGGCATCACAGAGTAGCCTAGAGCAGCAGGGACAATCTCTTCTCTCAAAGGAAGGGTGAAATGTCAGGGTGGGTGGGAAGGTGCCTGCCTGGAGTCATAGCACCTCACTCGCACTGCTGCCTCAACCGTCTCTTCTCTTCTCAACCCCATGGATTTCTGTGGGCAATTCCTTGGGGTCTGTATACCTCACAAGGGGGCCACCCCTCGGTCCTCTCCTCTCACTTTCCATCCATTCCCACCAGGAACCAAGCAGCACAAACAAAAGGACTCCCAACTGTCACAGTTTGGGCCAAGACCCTTCTGTTGAGGGATCTGCTCTCTGTTCTGACATGGAAAATCAGACACTGCCAACAACAACCAAAGGAGGAAGCTGGCTGGAGAGTGGGGAGACTCAGACACAGCAGGAAGACTGTGGCTGAGCCCTCTGGGAAAGAGGAGCCTGCAGAAGCAGGACAGTGCCTTGTCAGGGAGGCAGATCCCCGGAGGGCCCCAGAGTGGGTGTCTGCTCCACCTAGTTCTCCTTTACCTCCTGCACACCCAGCAGGCCTGCCCCAGCCAGGTGGAAGTAACACTCTGTGTTCGTTTCTGTGAATTACCAAGGAAGCCTCATTATCACACAGCACTGTGAGGATTTCTCATATTGCCAAGTAAGTCAGACAAAGCTGTGTCGAAGGAGTGGTTTGATGACAATACTATAGCATATGAGCCAAGCTTGCTGCACAGACAGCCATGGCTAGAAAGAAAGGAACATTCCTGCCCGTGAATCAGTCCTGGTTCCAGCGCCTATGTGCCCAGTGTCTGTGGGCTGTTCAAGGCTATGCAGATTGATTCCTGCAAACAGGGTACTCTAATCAATGCTTCTTTAACTCTTCACATTCTTCAAGGGTGAGGAAGGGAAAGGCCAGCTCTCCCTCTGAGAGGTTTAAACCCACTAAATAGGTGGTACTAAAGTTGGTGCACGGCACTCCTGGGTCCTTGGGTCCTGTCCTCTATGACTTCATGAATCCCCTCTCTGCTGCAGGTCAGATAATCGGAAGCCCTACATCGGCCCCAGATCCTATGGACCCTTGGGAGCAAAGGCATTTCCTAAGGGACTGAGTGGACATGGGATCAAATAAGGTGACTCCATGTTGGTCAGAGATGAATAGACCAGTGTGTTGTTAGGCAGGAAATTTAAAGAGAATGCTGAACACTAAAAAACAAATGGCATTGACGGAGCTTTGCACTGGAAACTGTTATTGAGTATGTTAAAGCTGTGATGAAAAGCTTCTTCTAAAAAATTTTTTTAAATCTATGCATATAAAAAATGGCAGGTGACATTTACTGAAGGTTAAGGGCAAAGTATTTTACTTAGAAGAAAATGGGGTAGGGGAGGCAGAAAGGCAGGGAAATGAAGAAAATAATTGGTCTTCCAAAAGCTCTAGGCAGACCCTTGTCATCTGGCCCCCTTTCTCTCTCACAGCTTAGATAAACTTCTGTGTCTCCCACAGGGCACTGTTGACACAAGTAGAAGGTCATGCTAAGTTGTTGTTGTAGAAACAGGATGAAGGCCAGGGGTCCTAGCTATGTTTTCACTGACCCGGGAAGATTTTTACGTCACCCTTGAGTCTTTGTCAGAATTGTGTGTGAACAGCTGGTTATTTTCTCCTTGGAGAGCTACCTAAGTAACTACCTGGTAACTTGGGCAAACTGGTACAATAGCCCAAAAGTCAGATGGGACAAGAAATATTCCTTTTTTACAGATGAAAAAAAGAAAAAAGCAAGAATCAAAGACAAATAATTTATTGACAGTCTCAAAGCCAGTGGACTGCAAGAGGAGTTAACAACTGTATTATTGAATTATGTAAGAAAATAAGATAAATAATAGAATTAAAATCGACTGTGAACAGATACATTTAGTACTTGCTCTTCCAAAATCAAGCCAGAACTATAGCTAGGAGATGTGGAACAAAGGAACAGAGATTGAAAGCTGTAAAAACGGCGGATGTTGGATCTGACTGGGCTGAATCCAAAGCCAGTGTCAGGGAGGCTGAAAACCTGCCTGCAGAATCCTGCACAGCCTCATGCACTGGCCCAGAGAGGATCCAATGGGAAACAGAGGGGAAGGGGATGAAACAAGGATTTTGAGGAAGCTATTTGGGAAGAAACAAGATTCCCAGATCCCCTTACTGCTCCACACCACCGAGGGGTTTCTCTCCTCCCCACTCCAGGGGCATTAAACAGAGCATTAGAAATAGGGTCATGGGCAAGCTTAGACAAAGCCTGGCTAGCACAGGTGAGTGTCAGGGTACCATACTGAAGTTCATTACTACCCCCTGATAGGGTGACTACTGGATATATAACCTGATCATTGATTTTTTTTGAGGGGGGGAGACAGGGTCTCCCTCTAGCCCCAGCTGTCCTGGAACTCACTATGTAGACCAGGCTGGCCTTGAACTCACAGAGATCCACCTGCCTCTGCCTCTCAAGTGCTGGGATTAAAGGTGTGTGCCACCACACCCAGCTATAACCTGATCATTGAGAATCCTGGCCCTCTTCTATTTGGCTTGCAGAAGCTAGTTTTTAGACCTTTCTTCCAGCCTGGAGGCTGAGTGAGGTCTCTCTTGAGCCATCAGTAACCCATTACACCACAGGACCCTTGGGAGCCAAGGTCCTGCCTAAGGACTGAGTGGGAGAGGGTAATTGTGGTTCTAATACTTTCCTCACACTTCCCCTCAGACTCTGCAAAACATGATACAACTCTGAGTTGTTTTAGGATTTCGTCATTGATTCAGCACTCCTAGGTAACTCTTTAACACCCCACTATTAAACATGAGTAGACAGAGGGTAAGCAAGATGGCTCAGCAGGTAAGGGTGTTTGCTGCCAAGCCTGACAACCTGAGTTTGATTCCTGGGACCCACATGGTGGATGGAGAGAACTGACTCCCACAATTAATTTCATCTACAAACACACGCACGCACGTACACACACACGAGAGAGAGAGAGAGAGAGAGAGAGAGAGAGAGAGAGAGAGAGAGATTTTATACATACACATGCAAAATAAATAACTATAAAAGACAACAAACCGAGAAAATCCAAAGCTGGAGTAGGAGGGAACCTGGGGAGATAAACTGTAAGGAGAAGAAAAACAATTCATAATTTATTATTAGTGTTGTCAGAGAGGCAAGGCCCAAAAGATTGCTTCCACGAACTAAAAACTGAATGCTATTAAAAACTAGTAGCTAGAGAACAAAAACAACATAAAGTGAAATAAAATGACATATAAAATCTATGAAACTTCTAAATATTTGAACTTATGTATTAATTATCCTATTGTGCACCAAAAGGCTTAAGAAGTCTTGGAAAATGCCCATACAACAGTGGTGCAGACCTGACATTGCAGCTGCTGGGGAGGCTGAGGAAGGAGAATTGAAAGTTTGAGGTCAGGATGGGATATAGAGTGAGCTCAAGGCCAGACTTAGCAACTTAGTGTGATCTTGTCTCAAAACTGAAAATATAAAAAGGACTTAGGGCTACAGGTCAGTGGTAGAGCACTGCTTAGCCTGCATGAAGCCCTAGGTTCAATTTCTGAAACTGAGAGAGAGAGAGAGAGAGAGAGAGAGAGAGAGAGAGAGAGAGAAGGGAGCTAGATGATGCCTAGTTTTAATTCACACATAAAATCTGGTCCATGGGATCCCCAGGAAGACTTATATTTCCTATTTGAATGTCAATGCATCATTGTATGTTGTTTAATGGTTCTAAATTTTCTTTTGTAAAATGAGAAGAAGAGGAAGAAGAGAAGAAGAGGCAGGAAACTCTAACTCACCTCAGTTGGCTTAGAAAAGTATTGTTTGGTTGACCTTAGAAATATCACGAAAAAGAGCCTTGAATGATAAATTTGACTCTGCAGGCAAGGATAGAGATGAAAAATTCTTCTCATGAACCATGTTGGGTTTGAGTCCGTGGCCTATATTTCATGACCCTCACATTCAACAGTCTAATTTCTTAAATAAGAAGGTGCCTTCTAAATTCTATTGATTCTATTTCAGTGTGTTGGAAGTGGTCAGAGGGAGGCTGATACTGAAGGAGGTGGAGGAGGAAAGGTTGAGAAACATTAAATAGAGCCAGAAAAAACTGCTCTCCTCAGAACAATTTTTGATTTTTTAAAATATTTTATTTATTATCTTAAAAAATTTATGTGTATGAATGTATTGCCTACATGAACGTAAGTGTACCCATGTTATGCAATGCCCACGGAGGTCAGAAGAGGGTGTTGGATCCCCTGGAGCTGGAGTTTGGACTGCTCTTAGCCACCGTGTGGGTGTTGAGACTTGAATCCAGGTCCTCCGCAAGAGCAGCCAGTGCTCTTAACCACTGAGCCATTTCTCCAGTCCCTAATCTTTTTATTTTAGAGTTTATATTCTTATTAACATTTAAACTGAAAGAAATTGTTTGAAACTCTACTTAGGAAGCTAAGATATCTGCATTTAAAAATACCACTTAGAGAAGAAAAATATATATTGGGCTCTGAATGTCTTTCTAGTTGCTCCATAAAGACCCTGTACAAAAAAGACGATGATGATTGGAGTATTTTTTTCCTCCCTCTTGAAAAAACAAGACTTTACTTTCACAGTAAAGACTGGACGCACACAGAAAAAGAAGAGCGTCACTCTGTCCTGCCCTGCCGTTATTAAGAGCTGGCCTGTCTCCGGAAGACATCTGTACTTGCTGGATGCTCCCCCTTCTCTAGGACCAGAGCACACAGCCCAGGTTTCAAAGGTGAGCACAACAATCACTCACAAATGAACCAGGTCACAGGTATTGCAGGCTGAGCAAAGGGTTGAGGACAGAGCCCCAGTGTCTTTGCATGGAGAGATCAATAGGTCAGGGCTGCAAGAAGAGGAGAGAGAACCTGTGATGAAATTGCTACCCATGGGGCCAATTCAAGACAGGTTGATTCAAACGACAGGGAACATTCTGGGGACTTTGGTACTGGGGCTGGAGAGGTGGCTCAGCAGTTAAGAGAACTGGCTGCTCTTTCAGAGGACCTGAGTCCAGTTCCCAGTACCCACATGGCAGCTAACAACCACCTCTAACTCCACTTATAGGGGATCTGACGTCTTCTGCTGACTTCCACAGGCATTGCACCGCATGTAGCACAATTACATACATGCAGGAAAAACGTTCATATACCTAAAATAAAAATAAGTAAAAAAAATTTTAAAAAAATATTTGGTACTCAGAGATCAGGCGTCTGGAATCTAGTCTTTTTGCTTTTCACATACCTGGAGAGGCTGAGGTGAAGGATTTATTTGTTAATATGGAGATGCATCCACCCCCAGAGTGTTGTTGCTGTGTGTCTCCAAGGACCAAAACAGCTGGAGGCTACAGCAGCTAATAGCAGAGGTGCCTGTGGCCATCTAGGCTCTTTGAACCCTGGGCTCTGGCAGTGAGCACTACAAGCATCTACAAAGAAGAGATATTGGGCAGGATGGATGATGATGTGTTTGGGAGGGCTTCAGTGATATAGGTAAGAAAAACAGGAACAGCCAAGAACCTCCCAGGAGCTCCTGCCCCTGACTCACTTCTACAATGTCAGGTGGTTCAACATCACGATGTCGTTCTAATTAAGGGATTATTTTATGTGAAAATAAAATAGTTCTTGGGTTTCCATGGAAAGTACCAGATATGAGATTCGAATCCCTAGAATGCCACTTAGAACTGCCCTCTGCCTTGTCCTGTACTCCATCCTTCTCCAGCTCCAAGCTCCAGCCGTACAAACTGCAGGTTTCTTTCTGGACAACGCAGTGCTTTCTAGCGTCATAGGTCCCTGTATCTCTGTCTGACAAGCTTCAGACCAGCTTTGAAGACCTCCCTGCAGAGTGCACATGTCTCTGGGAGGCTTCTGTGGTGTCTCAGTGGACTCCACACCCAGTTCCCAGAACTCCTACTCTTGGCTGATTCACCTTCCTATCTTATCATAGTTACTGTTTATAGCTCTCTCCCGTCAACAGATTCAAGCTGGCTCAGGGTCGAACTCATGTTTGGTTTATTCTATCTTCCTAATTTCCAGCTCTTTGCCTGACATAAGCAGGTGTTCAACAAATATTTGCTAAATGTGATCACCATCCCACCCTGTAGCAATTATCAAAGCTGTGTGCGTGAGGAAGAAAGCAGGGAGAAAACACCTTCACAATCCAGTGTGCTTCAGTGACTCAAATGTCATTGTGACTTGGACTTGGTTTTTCTCTTTTCTAATTTCCAACCTCATTTTCTAAAGCCAGCACTGCTTAAACAATCCAGCATCATTACTTACTGCATACTAAAGAAACAGCAGCATGTATCTGGGTTTCAGACAACATGGAGCCATGGGTTCATAAAGACTCTGTACTACCCCTCAGGTTATGAACAGAACAGACTTTACACCCACCGCACCTCCCAAGTCAGGAAGGGATAGTGGGAAGAAGACAGTTGCTGTAGAAACAAGAAGCAGTTTCTGGGTCAAAAGACAGATCTGAAGCTTCTTCCTCCTGGATCCTACCTCCGGATTAGAGCTGCCATAAATAGGGATGTTATAGCATGCTGCCATATACAAATCACATACATTGTCAAAACAATGGAAGCAAATTACAAAATGTGTACTCGCCTGATGAAAGCTAGGTCAGCAGCTAAAACACACAGGAAGAAGGAAAAGGAGAGAGAATCCAGAACCCAGAGGAAGCATTCCAAGCCAAGAAAGAGTTTTTAAACTCACAAGAATGGGCCCCTTGTTCTTACTGTGTGGCCGCTGATCAACAGCAGGAAAGCACAGAAGGGAATGATAGGAAGGAAATGTAGCTCAGCCACCCCACACACCTGGATGGCCCATGGTAACCTACTCTACAGCACTCTTCATTGACAGCTGCTCAGAGTGTACCGTAGAGAGATATGCTGCTCGGCAGGCACATGACCCCAGAGAGACACTGCAGAGCAATCAGAAGATGGGAGCAGAACAGGGCTGGAGAGATGGCTCAGTGGTTAAGAGCACTGACTGCTCTTGCAGAGGACCCAGGTTCAATTCCCAGTACCCACACAGTGGTTAACAACCACCTCTAATTCTGGTTCCAGGGACTCCAATGCCCTCTTCTGACCTCCGACACAAGTGCACTTACATGTGGGCAGTATGCTCATACACATAAAAAATAAAAATGGAAATAATACAATATTTAAAATGGGAGTGCTAAAACACACGGCAGCTTAGGAAAAAGCTGGAGGTGCTTGGGAACTGGCCAAGGGCAAGGACTTTGAAAAGCCTAGGAAAAAGGAAGATGAACAGGAATCTACACTGTCCGTTTGCTGTGTCCAGGTGTGTGCTGGGCAATGTACACAGGACAGACCGATTCTCCCTTGCAACACTCTATAAGGGAGAGGCTATTTTTTCCCCAGTTTGAAAAGTAAAACAAGGGGATTTTAGTTGACCAAGACTATACAGCAAGGAGACAAGGCAGCTCCCGGAAAGGTCCCACTTGGCCCATTCTCTTTTCATTTTTCATGCTTTTAATAGTCTATGCCATTTCAACCCCCAGAATTGAATTTAACATTCAGTAAAACATAATGGAATATCATTCACCTATCCAAATTATTCTGTTGAAAAATGTCAAAGTTATAGGAAAATTCAGTGAAAAGCAATGCATAAGCCTACACATTCCACACTGCAGGTGGGCATATGTGAGCCCATGCACATATATCCATGTGAGAGATGCAATGGAGAAGTAGACCAAAGGTTAGCAAGGAGCCTTTGTGATTGTGGTTTCCTTTGTTCCTTTCTACAATGGGAAGGTAAGAGTTTAAGAATCGTCTTTGGAGCTTGTTGGGAGATGTGAATTTTGTTGTCTTTAAATAGTTCTAAGTACAAATGAGTCAACCTGCCAAGATAGAAATGATAAGAGACTGTATGGATGGCAAGCCTTCCGTTTCTTCTTAGACTGTCTAGAATCTGCATCCTGGTTCTACAGATACTGGTCTGAATGCACTGTGAAGAATACAGCCATGCTCTCTTAGTCCTGAGGTCCCAAAGCAAAGGACAGTAGATAACAGCCTCCTTAGTCTCAAACTGTGATGTTCAGGATGGCATATGAGCCACACATGGTGCTGACCCCTTGAAATGGTTATTGGGTACCTGAATTGACATATACTGTAAATTTGAAATATATACCAGACGAATGTTGGAGAGTGAGAAGGAATTTCTATAAAATATGTCTCAACATTTGTTTACATTGATTACATGTTAATATGTCAGTATTTTGAACAGATTCGATTAAACCAAATGTATTATGAAAACTAATTATACCTGTTTCTTTTTAATGTCTTTAGCATGGCCAACAGAACATTTAAAATTGTGTATGTGGATTGCATTACATCTCTATATGGCTGCAGTGCTCTGGGGGAGAGGTGTACGAACTTGTGTCAACCTTGCTATGAGGTGCCCAACATAGTGCTGCCTCTTCTAATGCACCCCACCTTCAGTTCACATAGAATGAGAGACTGGGGAAGGAGGTGGGGATGAAGGTTTCTTAAAAGAGAGTCCCTTCTCTCCCATGGGGGCATTTCCACCCTTACCTACCATAAACTCAAGCCATGGAAAGTACTCTTAAGAGAGCCACTTGGAGAGCTGCACTGGGATATTCTTGAGTTTAGAAAATACAGGATGGTACTTCCCCGTGGCCTGAAAAACTGAAGGAAACAGCCAGCTGGAGCTGCTGTGGCAGCATAGGTGAGACAGTACTCTGTATTCAGAGTTTGCTGGGGAAGGATTCTGGGCTTTCTCCACAGCCTAAGCATAAACCAGTAAAACTTAATGACCCTGAAAAGACCACAGCCTTGTGCTTGCCTGTTTTGGTGACTTAACTCCACCAGAGTCTCAATAGAGGGTAGCAACAATAATGGGAGTCAAGGAAGGAGTGGGACCAGGCCACTTGGCTAGTGCCCTATGCATATGAGGAGACAGTAGTACATTGTCAGTTCCTACAAAGCTTTTCCAGAGGAATCACTAAGTTACCCTGTGGGAGAGTGAACCGTTATTTGAACCCTGCCACATGAAAGGCACCAACACAGAGCAGAACACCAGGAACATTAGACCTCCTTGATATTTTACCTGCCTTCCTTTCTCTAAGCCTCTCCCTCAAGAAACCAGAAGGAGGAACAGGGGAAATTTAAAAGGAAAGATACTGAACAGATCTCTCCTTCATTTTTCACTGCAGGTTTCCAGTAGTATGTCAAGGTTTAGCTGGAGAAGGAGAAAGGCAACTGAGACTCAGAGTTGAATTTCAGGTATGAGATCTAACTCAAATTTTGTTAGCTCAAATGAAGGATTTTGAATGCCTGATAAACATCCAAAAAGATGCATGCACGTTATCTAGGAACGGAGATGGAAGATCAGAAAGACCAAGCTTAAAAGGTTATAGTCTGGAAGAGCCTTTATCCATCCTGTCCAACAACTCGACTGAAGGTATCGCCTGTCTGGCTTTGCTGTTTGTCAAGTAGCTTTTAGTTATATATGTATGCTCTTATGATATTTTATTGGCCCCTTTAATCTTTGGTTATACTTCCCTTTTTGGTGTTTAAGGACATACAATTGGACCAGATAAACTGATTTGTTTTTACTCTTGAGGTCATTTGAAGGC